>NC_059160.1:135185867-135498660 GCF_019923935.1 Bubalus bubalis | reverse complement strand
CTTGTTGGAAGTTCTCACCATTCATTAACTATTGACTGATCTGGTTCCCTGTCCAGGCATTAACTGTTGACAAACCTCCAGGTTTCATTCTTTTAATAAAATAATGTCAAAAAGAAGCATTTAAGTCCATGAGCATGATTCTGATGTTTTTTTAAAGGTTATGCATTTTCTCTTTTATTTCTGACTCAGTTTAGCACATTTTTAGAAATAGGGAGGATTCTCCATAAATATTTGTTTATTCCTGTGACCTGCAAAGTAATGGAAGTAATTTAGTAGGAAATATTTAGAATGTGATAGTAAATTGCTAATAAAATAGAAAACACTAGAGTTGCTTCTGCCTTCTCGCCACCCCAGAGAAGGAAAGAGAGCATAGTAAACCAGATATCTGTCCTATGCGTTGCATAGAGAATAGCATGGCTGTGGTCCTGCTGGAGGCTCACTCTGGGGCAGATGGCCACTGAATTGAATGGCAGATGGGATCAGCTGTCCTACTGCAAATTGATCTCACTCTCACTCTCCTGAGTGCTTGTTGAGTTTGGGCATCCTGAATACACATGTAGAATTATGCTACTTCAATAAAAGAGGTGCTCAGTAAATATTTGTAAGTGAAGGAATTAATACACACATTTTATTTCTATGTATTCAGTGCCATGCTAAGTCGCCTCAGTCCTGTCGAACTCTGTGCAACCCTACGGACTGTAGCCCACCAGGCTCCTCTGTCCATGGGATTCACCAGGCAAAGATACTGCAGTGGGTTGCCATGCCCTTCTCCAGGGGATCAGCCTCATTCTTTACAGCCTGCAAACTAAGAATGGTCACACAAAGGTGACCCAAGTTCCAATTTCAGTATGCACAAATGAAGTTTTATTGCATCTCAACCATATTTGTTCATCTACCTGCTATCTCTGGCTGCTTTTGCACTAGGGCAGGGAAGTCCAACAGGTATAGCAGAGGCCAGATGGCCTGCAGAGCCCCAAATACTTGCTGTCTGGTCCTTTACAAAACTGTTTGCTGATCTCTACCATGGAAGGTATTAAATACCAAAAAAACGAGTTGGATGAAATCTGCCTAGATGAAGCTACACATCACAGTATTTGTGAAAGTATTTCTCCACTTCACCCTTTCTTTTAGGAGATAATTGGCTGAAAAAGAAAATTGTTCTAAACTTTTATCTTTTTCAAAGGGCCTCATAAGTTTTTTCCCAAACATAAAACATTATGTCCCAGTACCTACTCTACTAACTCTTGTGATTATATCTTGGTATGGTATAATGGAAGGACAAGTAAAAAGGTGCCAAGTTGTGGACCATATAATAGAAAGTTTAATTCATCTGATTTACAGTTTGCCTTTTGAATCAACATGGAAGAGGCAACATTCCAAGACTTATCAAGTTTGTAGGACAAGAAGAAAGAGGAGGAGTCCCACATATATTTAGGAACCCTGAGGGCCAGTCTATGTTACAGTCTGCCTCAACCTGGTAATACCTTGTGTGCACATGTACTATTTTTGTCTTTTGTGGTAATCATGTTGTTTCATAAACATCAGTTATTGAAAACATACTGGTAAGGAGCACGTACTGTTATTTCCATTCCAGAAGGAAGTAGTTATAAACTCTGCATGTGTCTCCTCCTACAGTGGTAAATCAGTTCCATATCCAAGAAAATGTCATTTTTTTTTCTTTTTTGCCATACAAAATCTCTGCATGATTGATACAGTCCACAATATGATATAGGATTGCTGCTGCTGCTAAGTCGCTTCAGTCATGTCTGATTCTGTGCGACCCCATAGACAGCAGCCCACCAGGCTCCCCCATCCCTGGGATTCTCCAGGCAAGAACACTGGAGTGGGTTGCCTTTTCCTTCTCCAATGCATGAAAGTGAAAAGTGAAAGTGAAGTCACTCAGTCGTGTCCGACTCTTAGCGACCCCATGGACTGCAGCCCACCAGGCTCCTCTGTCCATGGGGTTTTCCAGGCAAGAGTACTGGAGTGGGGTGCCATTGCCTTCTCCAATAGGATTGCTACATGAGTTTTAATGTGAAAATTTGGCTATTTAGTATGACTTCCTCTATGGCACCTGGCATAGTGTTCAGTTGTTTTATCCTATTCATGGTCACTATAATATGATATCATGAATCAACTAATTAGATACTCCATTCTCTAAAAACTAAGTCTTTGCTTTCTTTTGTACACCACGCTCTCTCTTATATTCAGGGTCAGCAAATGATCACTGAGTTGGCCAATAGTTTCCCACGTCTACAAATCCCATCTGCTTCTTCACACATTTGCCGTTTAGTTGTCTCTTAAAAAGAAATGTGTTGAAAGTGAACTTTCTTTTCTTTGTGTCTTGGTCAAAACACACCAGCAGAGGAAGCCCACATAAGTCAATCATTACATCCTACCATAACTGTATTTCAGAATTATAGAGTACATAGGTCAGCAGAGAGGAGAGACTTTAGAATTCCTTTCCATCCCTACATTTATGGAACCAGGAGCTCAGGAAGAATGAGGGGCTTCTCTAAAGTCTTACAGTTACTTTTAGCAAAGTTGAGAGGAAAACTATTTTGCCTTTCTTGCGTGTTTGCATTCTCTTCCCTTTGGACCACCCTAAGCATGATTCTTGGAGAAGGCAATGGCACCCCACTCTAGTACGCTTGCCTGGAATATCACATGGATGGAGGAACCTGGCAGGCTGTAGTCCATGGGGTCGCTAAGTGTCGGACACGGCTGAGAGACTTCACTTTCACTTTTCACTTTCATGCACTGGAAAAGGAAATGGCAACCTGCTCCAGTGTTCTTGCCTGGAGAATCCCAGGGGCGGGGAGGCCTCGTGGGCTGCCATCTATGGGGTCGCACAGAGTCGGAAATGACTGAAGCGACTTAGCAGCAGCAGCAAGTATGATTCTGATATAAATATTAAATTACAAGGATTCAGTGAAATATCACTGTTTGGTTATAAACAGTGAGACTTGATTCCATTACTTGGTAGAGTAATGGAGTAAAAAAAGTCAACCTTTTGGGAATATTTATTAAACTATAAGTTAATAAAGACTTATGGAAGCTATAGTTATCCAGATAGTTTAGGAGAAAAGTAATACAGAAACATATTTTATCTTCAGTAATATATTTGAATTGAGCCTATTACTTGAGAAACTGTTCACGTTTATTATCAGCCACTGTGCTCAGCCTCTTGGTTTAGAGGGCTAATGGGGAGGAATTGCTACCCTAATAAGGTCTTCTCTGGTGGCTCAGAGGGTAAAGAATCTGCCTGCAAGGTGGGAGACCCAAGTTCAGTCCCTGGGTTGGGAAGATCCCATGGAGAAGGGAATGGCTACCCACTCTAGGATTCTTGCCTGAAGAATTCCATGGACAGAGGAGCCTAGCAGGCTACCATCATGGGGTCACAAGAGTCTGACATGACTGAACGACTAACACTTTCACTTTATTAGCCTGATAAAGTGGAAACTCAACTCAACTGGCTTCTCACTATCTTGAGAAACTAAAATTAGAAAGAAGCAGAGGGCCCCGTGAACAATTGTTCCTCATCTCGACTCTTTCAATCCAGTTATATTCTTCATTTTTTTCCTAACACTGTGACTGAGATTTTCTTCTTCATTGATTTGTTGACTGGCTTACTCTTGCCACCCCATACTCCCAAGAATGGAAGCTTTAGAGAAGGGGACCTCATCCATCTTACTGACCATCCTATCACCAGCATCTATGACAGTGCCTGGCTCTAGGGGGAATTCTGCATTGTCTGCTCAAGCATGAACAGTTGGCCAGGTAGACTAAGAATGTGAGGTGTTGAACTGTGAAACTGTAAATTCTGTGGATAGGAAAAAGAGTCTTTATCCCTGACCTAGAAAGCATTGTTCTGCATACTCGCCGCTTGGTTTTGTATTACAGGTCCACATCCCTGCTTCCACAGCACCTGTATGTGTGTCGTGATTGTCAGTTTCCTTGTCTCTCTCTCTCACTGATGATTTGAGGAGTGGGACCAAGTCCCATTCACCTGCATGTCCCAGATGCCAAATGTGGTGACCAGCAGAGTGAATGAGTCCATGAGTATGAGAACGCTGCTTTTAACACAAGTGCCTGAGAACATCACGTGTTCTTGTCCTTTAACATTTCATGTGGAAAGCATAATGACTGACTGCTAAGTGTCTTCAGATGCTTGTTTGGAGAAATATCTGCCTGCAGGAAAATACCTGCTGGCAAGTTGGGCTCTCTTTTTGTTAAGATAAGCTCTTTATGTAGACTGTCAGTGTCCAATAGAAATGTAGTGGGAGCCACATACATAATTTTACATTCCAAATAGACATATTTAAAAATCTCTTTAAAAAGTGAAGTTAATTTTAGTATATTTTATTTAACTGAACATATCCAAATATCCTCACTTCAGCATGAATCAATATATAAAATTATTACTGAGGTAATTCACATTGCTTTTTTTTCATGGTGCCTTGAAATCCCAGGTGTATTTTACATCTCAATGTGGGTGCTAAATTATCATCAGAAATACTTGATCTTTTATCTTATAAAATGAAAAGCGAAAAAGTAAATTCACATTTCCAAATTATTCCAACACTTAAATGTGTTCCAATATCTGAACTGAGAATGTTTTTAAATATAAATTTCTTAATTAAATAAAATTTAGAAACTCAGTTTTGCAGTCTCACTAGTACTATTTCATTGCCAGTCGCTAAATAGGGGGCTGGTGGCTACTGTTTTGGCCAGCCCAGATTGTAAACGCTTCATTTTCATTTTTAAAAAAAATTTTATTAAAGTAATCTCATGGACAGAGAAGCCTGGCGGGCTGTAGTTGCAAAGAGTCAGATGTGACTGAGCAACTAAACAAGAACAAAATAGTCGATTTACAGTGTCATGTTAATTTCTGCATTACATGTTAATTACAGCATACTGACTCAGTTATATGCATACTTTCATATTTATTCCATTGTGGTTTACCATATATATAATTCATATCATATATATGGGTTACCATGACTATAGTTCCCTGTGCTATACAAAAGCACCTTGTTTATCCTATAAACAAGGATAAACTTTGTTTATCCTATACATATAATTGTGTAAATTCTTCTTAAATAAACCTTTCCTAAATATCTTTCTTCACTTTCAAACATGTACCACCTTCTACCACCTCAGGTCATTGGATTTGGGGTTCCTTTGTGGATGTCTTTGTGGTCATCTGGTTCCACTTGTTTCTCCTGTAAGGACCAGGGCTGCAGAGAGGAAGCAACTTGTCTGGTACAATTGTTTGTCCAGGACTTTGGGTGCTGGCTTCTTGCTCAGTCTTCCACCAGGCACTGCCAGCTCCCTCCTTTGGGTGGGACAGAGTCTGGAGGCTATGCCTGTGGGGGTTCATTCATGCACATCCAGGGATCCCCTTCTTTTTGCCGGCCAGCGTGTGTGTGATGAAGAGACCACAGGGGAGCTGTCCCCGGCAGCCTGCCCCCATCCCCCATGGGAGGTGGCAGAAGCAGCTGGCAGCTTGGACCAGCTGGCTGGCTCCAGGCTGAGGTCATGCTGGTGAGTTGGACAGACAGCCTGCTCCAGGGACAGAGGGCAAACCAAGTACTAAGACAGATGGAACCTAGGCCAGCGCTTGTTTATCCAAAGGTGCCGCCCACTATGAAGAGTGTGAAAAGGACCACCAATCCCTCAGTATGATTTAGTCACTGCCTTTTTTTTTTTTTTCCCCCATGTGTCTCATCTGAAAATGAAGAATAATCTGTGACTGTGAGTTAAGCATTTCCTAGGGTGCCTTTCTGTCATTTATAACCATTGACGGGTTTCGTGCTTGTTTTCTTTCTCGTGCCCCACATTGTTCAGAACCCGCTCAAGATCTCTTGACATCATCTTTATCTAGGGTGCCAAAATTAATGCAGTGACGATGGATCCATTTTTCTTTCTGAAGGAAAAATATTTTGACTCTCTCTTATGGTGAGGCTGTTCTGCTTCTGAGAAAACTGAAGTGGGTGCAGCATGAAATAATTCTGATCCCATCAAAACACGCTCTTGTTATCGAGAGCCGGGGGCAGGGTTGGGAAGGTGCAGCTTCGTTGGTGGCTGGCAGCGTTGCTCTTTTTCGTTTTTTTCCTGCTCCCCTCCCCCATTCTTTATGTACTACCCACCCTCCACTTCTCCACGTCACTATGTCCTATTTTTTTCAAAGTGCACTTTGAAACTCTTGTAACTTCAAGATCAGCAAGAGACAGCATCACCTCCACAGAAATCAAATTCACTATTTGTGTGTCAACACAGCTGAGCAATGTGGAGATGCAGTGTAAGTGACAACCGAGAGTAGTCAAGTTATTAATTGGCTGAAGAATAATCAAAACTTGTTGTGGAATCCTGGCAAGGTGTTTGCCAAACTGAGGAGAAAACAGCTCAGGTAAAATGTCCAGTGTATTGATTTGGTTTTACTTTCATTGGCATATTTTAGTCACAGCGTTTTAATTCCTGGATTAGAATTTATTTGGGGTATAGCCATTATTCCGGATGCCAAACTGGAAAGTGGTTTTTACTTTTTTATACTAGTTTTACACTCTAATAAAGTGAGGACAAGAAGGACTTGATGAAACATGTCACTTCTGATCAGAAATCAGGAATTATTTTGAATAAGATTACGAGGAAGGTTTAATAGGAGGAATCACTTATTGATATAATTTCTATAATCAAAGGTAGACACCAGGGAAAGATCAGGACTCCTTGCTGCCAAGTGCCAGATTTCAAATTTCAAACCGTGCTCATCCAACCTGCCTTCAGGAGGGAGGTTGAGGAAGTCTAAAACTTGGGGCTGTAGACAGTGTCCCTTCCATTCAGCTAGGTAACTTCACTCTCTGGTTTATTCTCAGTGCCTGTCCTGTAGGGCTTATTCAAAGGAAAGATTTCTGCAGCTAATAAAAGTTTGAAAGATCAGTCTTTAACTTTGTTTCGAAAAGCTGGTGTAGGAATTCTTGTACCTGGAATTTTTATAAAGCCAGAATAGCTTCTTTTTTTTTTTTTTTCTTAAGAGAAGTTGTTCCTTAACTTTCTGTAGCTTCAGCATTCCTCAGATGGGCCACCCCATCCCATGCAAGTCCTGTTCCTTACACCCTCATGGCCAGTGTCAGGGAGCAGGCCTGGAGAAGCTACCCCGTGGACCTCGCATTACTGTTTGAGGTGCTTACTGCATCTCCTTCTTGCTGCAGAGACCCGCCCCTCTGCTTGGAGACCTACTCTTATACCAGCTGCAAAGTTTTACTTGGAAGGTTTGAATGAATTTGATCATCACCCAGAAGAGAACAATCTCGTGAGACTGAAGTGGAAAAGTTTTATAAAACTTCAGGCAAATAATTAAGTTTTTGAAAGTTCTTTTCTTGGTTGTTTCAGCTACAATAAGAGCTTGCTTTCTAGAATTATTGTTAGAACTGTGAATTTAGTTTAGGAGGAACAAATGCTAATATTTGTGGCAATCTTGGGTAAATGCCTTTGCAATAAATAAATAAATAAAAAATAAATGCACCAGGAGCTTTATATAAGGGTGTGTGCTGGGTAGGAAGAAAGGAACTAAGACTTTAGTGATATTACCATCAAATCCTAGGACTCACGGAGCTGCCTTTCTTGGCAGTTTTGCTATTTAAAGTTCTAGTTTAAAAGTGGCAAACAGAAGCCCATATTTTCTGTAAGAGAATCTAAATGAGCTATGTCTTAGAGTTTAGTTTTGGTGGGACAACCACTAACTGCAAAATCCACTATAAAAAAAAAATCATATTATAGCGGCATATAAGTTGTGACTTATTCTCAACTTCTAAACATTTTGGGAAAGCAAAGAATTATTCCAGAGAGAAATGTGTCCAAAAATACCAGGACCTGTTTTCCTAATTTCCATCTTTGCTTTTGCTGATAGAGATCAATGGGACAGTAGCTTTGCCAGCCTTAGATGGCAAAGTTACCTTGGTCAGGTGTGCTTATAAAAACCTTTTAAAGTAGCATTAGTATCTATAAAGGAAGAAAAAAAGAGAAGATCCTGGAGCCAGTGGGAAATCAGCCAGTTTTTTAGCTGGCTATCCTCTTCAGCTTGCTGAAAATAAGGATAGGAAATGTTGTGAATATTCCTCAGAAGTCCAGGATGGTTAATATCAGGAGCAAGCACACAAAAGTTTAACTTTTTATATTTTCTGCCCCACCTATTACTATTACAATAAAAACTTCTTCTGATAGAAAAGCATTTATTTTTATTATGAAGCTCCAAATACAGTTTATTGCTTTTGGATCTGAATTACATTTCATCCCTTGCCTTCCTCCCCACCCCTGCTTTTTATCAGACGATGGTTTTGTAGGCAGTTGGGAGCTTTTCTACAACTCCTCCTTCATGTAGATAGCTTCTGTGGGAAAGCGAGCGGACAAGTGTCAGTGGGTCCTCAGAAATATTGGGCCACAGTGATTTTCACATGGTTCACAGTGAGGCCATCTATTTCAATCCACTTGCAGTAGGTCACGGCCATGGTACTCATTTGCTTTCCAATCTCGGTTACTGCCCAGGGGAAGATGTAAGGCCCCCTGCTAGGGAAGAATGAAGAAAGTTCTTGATCTCCAAATCAGAAATACAGTGAGTAGTTGTTGGCAGGAACTTACACTTGGGGCTCTTAATGAATCAGGTCAACAGAGCCCCAGGGACCTCCAACCAAATCCTTGCACAACACCTCTGGACTGCATGCTTTGGCCTCCACACATTTTAACAGTGACTCCTGCGAACTGAATCCTGGCGTGCTGCTGTTCATGGGGTTGCAAAGGGTTGGACACAACTTGGCGACTGAACAACCACCACCACCACCTGCAAACTCAAAATGCACTGACTTCCATGGTCAAGGACTTTGAATATTAGAAGCACACACACTAAGTCTTTTCAGTGAAGCATCATATTTTTCTTCCCTGCTCATTTACTTGGGGAATTTAAGGTTTCTCACTGGGGCTCTAATGGTTCAGGTCCAGACTGACGTTTCAGCCATGTTTTGGGCCCCATGTGTTTGAGTATATGAATGATTCCTGACTTATTAGATTTCTTCCAGTACGTGCATCCTAGCAGAAGATAGCCCAGCAGGCCTTGAGCCCTGCTGCTGCTTCACTTCACCTCATGAATATTCAGAAGCTGCAGTCATTGAGGACTCAGGTGGCAAAAATAGTAAGGTGATTGAAGTGCACATGAACGCCGAGTCCACATTTCCTCGACTCGGAGCCCCTGACTGCAGCGCAGATTTTCTGTGACCCTCGGACCTCAGGAGGGGAGAGTCCTGGGGAACCCCTCTGAATCAGGCATCTGTTCCCTACACCAACATGCTCATGGCCTACTGTATGATGTGTTGTAATCAGCATGTTGTTTTTAAAAGACAACAGGCCCTTCTGTGAATCCTCCCCCACAAAATGCATTTAGGCTGATAGTCGAGCATAAAGGCCTCACTGTGGAGATGAGCAATGCCTGCATTGTCTTCCCCATCATGCAGTCAGGGTCTCCACAGCAAAATCGAGTGTCTTTTGTAAAATCTTATTTTATATATTTTGTCACCATCAGCAGTTACACTGGAGTAGGAACCGCTCCATTCTCTTACGGGTTAAATTCTGCTCTGTGCAGACCTAGTGGTGATGTATAAATTGCAGCCCTGCCTTTTTTTCGAAGGATTCTAAAATAGGTTTTCAGAATTAGTGCTGGATTTTTGCTCCTGCATGTGCGGTGACTCTTGATTTTTTCCCTTCAGAGAAGCATCCTTTGCAGCATTCCCCCTTCCGAGGAATCACTTAGACACTTCCAGCTGGTGGCAGGGGATACAGCCATAATACAGCTTCCTGTGTCCCAGCTGTCTTTTTCACTACGGTAAATGCATTAGGATGGCTGCACTCTCGTGTAAAGGTTCAGGTACAGGGAGGTGTAGGATGAGGTCTGGAAACCATCGTTGGGGTTTTTAAAGCTTCGGCTTCTCCAGCATCTTGGCATTTTGAATGTTTTCCTGCTTGGAGTCCAAGGTTTCTCTCCAGTGATTGGAATGCTGCTGGAAGCCTGATTAAAGGTGCCTGAGGATATCACCTTCTACCAGGAAGCCCTGCGTGCTTGAGAGGGTCCTTTTCAATGCATTATGGCTCATGCGGCCTCCCAATTAAAGAAAACCCGGGATTTAGAAATCAATGCTGAAGAAGAGACAGAGAAAAAAAGGAAACACCGCAAACGGTCCCGGGATCGGAAGAAAAAGGTAGCTATGTATGCCAGTGCATAGATCTTGCCTGGATCCTTTATGTTTTAATTCCTCTTGGCATCTGTGAGAAGCATTCGGGGCTGTTTTTACATGCGGTGTAGAGTGTAAATTGGGTGTGTAAGTTGGGTGTGTAAATTGGGAACAGATGATAGAAACCCTGTGGTAGACCACGGGTGTAGGGTGGGCAAGGCAGGGCAAGATTTTATCCCGTGTGGGGGGATTGCAGTGCTGATGCGGAACGCTTGTACTTTACATAGGCATGGGCATGCTTCCATGACATGGAAAGGTGTTGCAAGGGAGTTCAAAGTAGTTTCTTTCCAGCCCAGTCAAGGTTAAATGCACTGCGGTGAGTTAGAATTGAGGGAAAGAGCAGAGAAGCAGCCTTTGTACTTCTTAACAGTTCTGTCTCATGGAAAAGGAGCTTTTGTGCTAGAACTGTGTCACATGTGTGCATTTCTCAGGCAGATCTGTGACCTTAAAGACGTAACAGTAAAGTCATTTCCTGCTTTGCTTTTTTGGTTCTCTCTTTCCTTCTGACTCTCAGTTCCATAAGGTACTTCCTAGGTAGGTTGTGCAATGGAAATAAGCTGCTGGAAATAACTTTTCTTTATTCTTTAAACCGCTGAAAGCACAGAGGTTTGTCTTTCTCTACTGGCTGAGAGTGATTATCCTGAATGCAGGAATTCCCATGACAAGGCAGGGACTTCAGCACTGAATGCTTTAGATCCGAGCATGAGTATTGATCATCCCCTACTGATACTCTAATGCAGGGGAGCAAATAGGAGGAATATTCTGGGTCACTGGTGTTTAATTACAGCCTGAGAGTGCTTACCTTTTGGGGCCTGTGCCCTTAAATATGAATCCTAGATACCAATTTGGAGAGTGAGGCCCGAAATCACTTTTCTTCCATGACAGTTCATAAAAATTGACTAAAACTCTGTGATCTGAATATGGAAGTCAGGTCATAAAGCATTTTTATGTCTCTTTGTGAGAATTCCCAAGGGAAAGATCATCTTAATTTGCTCTGAGCAGTGATCCACGTGCCTTGCAAATGACATGCAGATTTCATCCACCCCATGTACCTTCCTTCAGGAGTGATCATGAATATTTTCAGGGCCTTTGCCGTTTTCTTCCAAGTAAAGGTCTAGAGAAACCTCTTTGCCTTTTGTTACTGGCAGACTTTCTGAGACTGAGTTCAGAGAGTTGCGGTGGTTCTGCCACATGACATTAAATATAGGTGTTTCCTGCTTCAGGGTTCTCGCAAAAAAACTTCTTGAACATATTTTCACAGAAGTACAGACTTAAGTTAGGAAATTCTCAGCAGGTGTATTTCAAAGCCTCACACAGCAGAGTTGTTACGAAATTGCCTTGTTTTGCTAGGTTCTGGTCTAATTTTATGAAAGTTAGGTTTGTCTGTGGGTCGGTCACTATACTTTGACCTCTCTATGCACATCCCCCTCCTCCACCCCCACGACATGATAAACTGGCTTCTAAGAAACACAGGGACAGGAACATAAATTTGTATATAGTTTCATCATTAATGTCGATATTCTGTGTAAGAGTTACTAGCCGAGCCAGGTTTATGGCCAGCCGTGTCCTGGGGGAGCAGCGACAGGTCTGCTGCCCTTGTGCCCAGTCCCTTGTTTGACTCGAAAGCAAAATAGGGAAGGGGTGAACCAAAGGGAGTTTCTGGGCTCACTGAGCTGAAGAAAATGCTTTGTGGATCAAGATGCTTAGTACAACAGAGTCTGTCCAATGTAAATCTCTTAGCAACCAGAAGGGAACATGGAGAAATATCAGTATCGCTGTTGTCAACGTGCAGGCAGATTTAAATGTTTTGTTCTCAGGGCACTCACAGAGGAGATCCAGAAAGGGGCTCATGGATAACAGTTCCATTGCTATTGTGCTTTTTAATTCATAACACAGTATAGTATATATATTCCCCATCAAAGGTACATGTATCACAGAAGATTTAATATTCACAGCCAAATGATCGCATGGACCACTTCTATGTGCAAAGTTAAGGTTAAATGACTTTGAAGACATGCTCTATATCTCCTTCCATGACACAGTGTATGTTACACTTATTTCCTACAAAGTGAATTATTTCAACTTTTAGTTTCTTTTTTCCTGCCTTTTCCTAAAATCCTAATTAAGGTTTCTGGGCTATTTTACTCCATGTTGTAGGCCCCTGTCAATTGAAAAGCTGCTTTTAAATATTTTGCAGGGAGGACTTTCCTGGCGGTCCAGTGGTTAAGACTACACACTCTTCACTGAGACTTTCACTGCAAGGGGGTGTAGGTTCTGTCTCTAGGCAGGGAGCTGGGCTCCCACATGCTGTGCAGTGTGAGCAAAAAACAGTTAACACTGCATTTGCATTTTATGAAAAAATGTGTATATACACACACACATATATATAGTGGGTTATTATGGGACTCATTCTCATTCACATGCAGAAATATCCTCTAGGATATTTTAATTACAAAAAGGAATAGTGAGCAGTCTCATAAAATCTCAAAATACAAAAGGAAATCTTAAGAGTATCTAGTTTATAAAACAAGGAATTTGATTCATGGTTCCCCTTCAATTCAGGTTTGAGCAAGCCCAAGATGAACCTTTCTTGATTATATGACACAGAATCATACAGTATGGGATATTACTAAGTATTATACTCAAATCGTAATATGCATGTAAAATTAATATAGGATTCACATTTCAGTTTTTTTAAACCCAATGAGTTGCACATTTGGTCTCTTGAATATTGATAACCATGAATAACTGATTACCACAGAACCACCTGGGAAGCCCCTATGAATAAGTAGGAAACTTATAGGAATTTATGATTAGTTGAATTTTAGTAATGATGATGGCAACCCACTCCAGTGTTCTTGCCTGGAGAGTCCCAGGGACGGGGGAGCCTGGCGGGCTGTCGTCTCTGGGGTCGCACAGAGTTGGACACAACTGAAGCGACTTAGCAGCAGCAGTAATGATGTATTTTATTCTTGGCACAACAACTTTCATATCAAGTAAAAGAAAATCTTCCTGTTTGTTAAAAAAAAGAAATTTACCTAGATGAATGAACACTTAATCCTTTTATCATCTGACTTTAAGGAAAAAAAGTTTCAGTGAGTATCTAATATAAAAGTTTCTTACCCTCATTTCCCATTGCTCTTCCCTGATCTGTTTTTCAGCTTCACTCTCCTTCTCTCCTGAAGGACTTAGGTTGGCACCAAGTAGGAGGCATGCCAAAGGTACACAGTGACTGCGAGTGGGTTAGTATTGGATCCATGCCCTTACTAAGCACCTTGCAGGGAGAAACGCTGCATCTCCTGCATTCAGCAGGCTCCCTGGCCCGCAGGTGTTGGTCTGGAGAGGGTCCCAGCCACCTTGAACCCCCAAGAGTTAGAAATCACAAATGCTCTTCAGCCCCATACTATCCTTGTTGCCATTGGCTTCTGGTGCTGTGTTACCTGCATGGTTTGCCCTTTCTCCACATTATATTATTAAATGGTAAAATACATTTCAGTAGTGAGGAATATTAGGATCAAACTTTAATTTATTCAATATTTTTATGTAGTTTGTATGTATTTACTGCATCCTGTCAAAAAAAAAAAAAAAGAAACAAGCTTTGAGGTGACCCATGGAAATTTATACTTAAAAAAAGGACACTATGGAATTTCTTTCTCTTTCTCTCTCTCTATGAATGACCAAGGAATAATCAGTCAATTAATTCTGTGATTATTGATGTCAAACTCATACAGCTATTCCAGTGGCAGAGCAGGAATGAATGAATATTCATTGCTTTATTTTTGCATTCATGCATTCATTCAGCAAATATTTGAATAACTTCTGGCATTAGGCATTATATTCTGTGTTGGAGACAAAGCTAAATGAGGCAGAGTGGCCACAGTACATTATATTGCACTATGCTTCCCTGCACAAGGAGGAAGAAGATAAGAGCACCATTAAACACCCTACAAAGGAGCCACAGCAAGAGCCCCCCACCAGTTCAACTCAATAGGGCTCCCAGAAGGTTCTTGGCATAGCTAAGCCTTGGCGGAGTCAGCGAGATAGACAAACGGAAGGACAGGAATCCCAGGCCAACAGGGGTTCAAGTATGAGAGACATTCAGCTGTGTGAGAAACAAACAGTATTTTGGAGAAAAGGGGACATGAGGATATGGCAGAAAAAATGGCTGTAAAAGTAGTCAGGGGCCAGGTTACAAAGGTCTTTGTACGCTGTCTTACGGAGCTGGACACTAACCCCTGCTCAAAGGAGAGAGGGACCTGAATGGTTTCAGGGGTGATGGTAAAGAGAGGAGGCTGAAGAGCTTTCTGGGTTGAGAACCAGCCTTCAAACATCAGTGCTGTGGGCATCAGCCGGAAGAGCCATCAGGAAGCCCCAGTGGTGACGATGCAGGCACGAGAGACGCTGAGGGTCTGAGCCGCAGCAGAGATGATGCCGATGGAGAAGGGGGTGTTGCATGCAAGAGATATTTAGAGGAAGACTCAATAGAACTTGGCAGTGGACTGTATGTAGGATGTGAGAGGGAGAGATTGGATTCTAGGGTGACTGCCAAGTTTCTGGCTTAAAGCGGAAGATGAAGAATTAAATTTCCTGGATTCATTTCTTTTCTCCCAGGACATTTCTTGACCTCTTATAAAGTGCACCAGATAGGGTTTTAAATTACCTTTTTCAGGTGGAAACTCGTTTATTTTTCACAACAAACCTATGAGAAAGTATTTCTATTATTTCCATCTTCCAGATCAGAAAACTGAGGCATGAGCCTTGGGGTTTTGCCTCAGAGTTCCCACACTCATTGGTGACAGAGCCGAGATTCCAATTTGAGTAGCCTGACTCTCTAGCTTGTTTCCTTAACTACTATACTATACAAGGTATGTAGTTAATATTTTCACAGCTACACATCAAAGTGGGCTTGATTCAGAGAATCTTCTAAATGATCAGCTATTTTCTAAACATCTGGAACCTTGAATAATAAGCTTTATATCTCTGAGTACTCCACTATTGTGGTTAGTCTGTTTTTCTTACCCTCTGCAATAGATTTTAATGTTTTACCTTAAGAATTTCTTTCTTTTTAATTTTGAAAAAGGCAGTGAAAAATTGCAAATACCATAACATCAAATCCTCAAAGACATGTTTCTGTAATAACAGCACAGCAGTGTCTTAGGTGCTTGTGGTATACCAGACAATCTGCAGAGTGATTTCTATGGATTATTTCATTTTTTTTTTCCTCACAGCTTTTCTATGAGGCAGGTATTATTTTCATCCCAATTTTTCATAGTTGAAACCGAGGCTTGATGAGACTAAATAACTTGCCTGAGGTCATAAACCTAGTAACTGGAGGGTCTACACTTAAACTTGGGTCATAGGACTTTGGAATTTGTCCGTCTGCGTTTATTGTAATAGAACTCTAGCATTGTCTTTTCAGATCAGTCGCTCAGTCGTGTCCGACTCTTTGTGACCCCATGAATCGCAGCACGCCAGGCCTCCCTGTCCATCACCAACTCCTGGAGTTCACTCAGACTCATGTCCATCGAGTCAGTGATGCCATCCAGCCATCTCATCCTCTGTCATCCCCTTCTCCTCTTGCCCCCAATCCCTCCCAGCATCAGGGTCTTTTCCAATGAGTCAGCTCTTCACATGAGGTGGCCAAAGTACTGGAGTTTCAGCTTTAGCATCATTCCTTCCAAAGAAATCCCAGGGCTGATCTCCTTTAGAGTGGACTGGTTGGATCTCCTTGCAGTTGTTTTAGGCTAAGGCAATTTAAGGATTTGAGAAGAGATTTCAGGGGACCTGATCTCTTGCCATAGAAGTGTGATGCTTCCTGACATTTTACAGACTCTCCTGTATCTGGTCATCTGGGTGCCTGTGACACCCATGGTGTAAGATGCCAGGCAGGAGGCTTTTACTGCAGTACCTGCACTTTGGGGAAGAGGACTGTGTGGGCTCTTAAGAGACAAAGGGAACCTAGTCTGTTTTCTGCTCTGCCGAGTCCATAGTCTCTAGACCTCTAGGGAGCCTGGTTTCGCTCTCAACATACTTGATATCCTGCTCTGAAATTAATTATGTATTTATATGTGTGTCTCACCCAAGAAACTATGGGCTCCTTGAGGGCAGAGGTGGTATCATACTCAGCTACTACCAAACTGGGGCTTTCGGAGTAGGAGGATGGATAAGAGGGTTGGTGAAAAGTGAGAGAGGGCGAAAGGTGGTGGCTGGATGGACAGATGGGTGGATGAGAGGCCGTATCATGCTTAGAAACATGGACTATAGAGTCAGATTGAGTTCAGGGGCTGGCGCTATCCCTTAGCTGCTGTGTCCTTGGGGATTTATTTAATCTTTAGATGCTTTGGTCTCTTCAACTGCAAAATGAATACAGTAATAGTTGCCACAGAGGTGTAATAATATGTCAGTGAATTCATATTGGAACAGTGCTTGGCATAATGTTAAGAGCCATAGAGTGGTAGTTGGTGGTGGTCCTATTGAACAGAAGAATGGATTATTTACACCCTGAGCCTTCAAGAGGGATTGTGCCAATGAGTCAGCTCACTAAAGCGGGGCAGGTAATCTCCCTAGGAGCATGTCTGGCTGCTGCCTTGGCTCCACTCTTCTGCATTTGGAAAAGGATGGCTGGAAGAAGGCTTAGCTCGCTCATAGGAAAGGCTGTAAACCTTTGTCCTTTGGTGTGCCAGAGGTTTAGAAATAGGGGGGCAATTCAATAAGACTTGTCAGCTGATTGGTTCTCTGTAATCTGTTATGATTATGGTACTTTTTTTCTCAATAAAGTCATCTGTTTATTTAAGAAAACACTTAGTAGCTATTAATCAATTACCTTTTCAACCAGTCCAAGATCATGTCAGGGATAAATTATGCATTTGTTAATGTCTGAATAGTAGTTTTAAAGTTTTCATTATTTTTTTTAAATTGATTTATTTTCTAATTGAAGGATAATTGCTTAACGCATTTTATTGTTTTCTGTCAAACATCAACATGAATCAGCCATAGGTATATATATGTCCCTTCCCTCTTGAACCTCCCTCCCATGTTCCTTCCCATCCCACCCCTCTAGGTTGATACAGAGCCCCTGTTTGAGTTTCCTGAGACATACAGCAAATTCCCGTTGGCTATCTGTGTTACATATGGTGATGTAAGTTTCCAATTACTCTTTCCATACATTTCACCCTCTCCTGCCCTCTCCCTGTGTCCATAAGTCTGTTCTCTCTGTCTGTTTCTCCATTGCTGCCCTGCAAATAAATTTATCAGTTCCATCTTTCTAGATTCCATACAAATGTGTTAGTATGACATATTTATCTTTCTTGTTCTGACTTGCTTCACTCTATATAGGCTCTAGGTTCATCCACCTCATTAGAACTAACTCAAATGCATTCCTTTTTATGACTAATATTCTACTGCATATATATATACATATATATATGTATATATACACACACACACACACCCCCCACAACTTCTTTATCCATTCATCTGTCAGTGGATGTCTAGGTGGCTTCCATGTTCTAGCTCTTGTAAATAGTGCTGCAGTGAACACTGAGGTACGTGTGTCTCTTTCAATTTTGGTTTCCTTAGGGTATATGCCTAGGAGTGGGCTTGCTGGGTCATATGGTGGTTTTATTCCTAGTTTTTAAAGGCATCTCCATACCATCTTCCATAGCGGCTGTATCAATTTACATTCCCACCACCAGTGCCAGAGGGTTACCTTTTCGCTAACGCTTTTGTTAGCTTGTCACTGGCATAATGCAGCAGTTAAAACTGTTTCTTCATTACTCCTGAGGCTCTTGATCTTTTCTGTCTTTTAATTTTCCTTTGGCATGATAATCAGTTATTCTGTGTGTGTGTTTTATTGAATCTCAATCTGGAAAAGTGCTAACTTGTCATAGGTATGCTTGAGGAGAAAGGATTTGGCAGTGTTGTAAGTTCTTTGTGGAGAAGGCAATGGCACCCCACTCCAGTACTCTTGCCTGGAAAATCCCATGGACGGAGGAGCCTGGTGGGCTGCAGTCCATGGGGTCGCTGAGAGTCAGACATGACTGAGCGACTTCACTTTCACTTTTCACTTTCATGCATTGGAGAAGGGGATGGCAACCCACTCCGGTGTTCTTGCCTGGAGATATAGTTATAAGAATAGTTTACATTAATGGTGTCACATTATACCTGCTTCTCTGCTCATTTAATAGAAATGTATTGTGCACCTCCATTGCGCCTATATGGGAGATTAATAAGATAAAGGGTGGAATTGTAGATTCATCTACTTGCTGTCTTTGTGTTTCTCCTTGTGACTTTACCCAGCTAGGGGTGAAGGACTGAATTATAAAATGAGTATTTCTTATTGGGCCTCCAGTATTCTGAGTGACTTTTACATTCCTCGTGTTATTTGATTTTATGTCAACACTATGCCATAATGTTATCTCCATGTACAGAGGTATTAGCCTAAGCTTAAGTTTTGTTATGTAACTTGCCTCACTTACAGAAATAGCTGGGCTTATGACCAAGGTCTCTTTGGTTGTAAGTCCCTTTCTTGGGCCATCTGAACCTCTCCAGGAGAGATTTTTTTAAGGGAGGTTCTTACTAATAGGCATCTATAGTGATTTCTTATGTCAAGAGAAAAATTGTCACCTTTGAAACGTGAAGAGTTAAATTATTTAGTAATCAAGATTTTGATAAATTCATCATTTACATTTAACTGCAAAATCTAAATATTGTATAAAGAGTTACTTAAGTTACCGTAATTCCACATTTAAAAAAATTTTAAAGAAGGATTCAGTCACTGAAAAAACTAAATCATTAGTTTACCTCTATTGACTGATGTATAGGTCACTTATTGAAAGAGAATGTCTGAATACAATGTTACACTGTCAGTTACATAATCCAAACTTTCTTATAGAGATTTTCCCATAGAAAGGTAACATTTGGAAACTAGCAAGCTGTTATTATTTTACCCAAATTGGTGTTTCTAGTTTGTACAAGTTAAAAGTGGAAGAGTTGAAAGCAAAGCAGTGGAAATCAAGCTTGAATCTTTTACATATAAGTCAGATTTTCCTGGCGTTTATCCCATTCACTCAATTATGCTTTCCTGAACTCATAGTGGTGTCATGAACTAGAACAGTCCATCACTATCAAATATAGGAGCTGCCTATAAAATGTGTAGGTTTCAATTTAGCTTTAGTTGGTCCCAGTAAATTATTTCTCAGTCATAGGTGGCCTTCCACTTATTAGGATCATGTCATCAGTTCTGTTTGCATTTAGATGAAACCCATTAGAATTGGTCGAATAGAGACTAATGTTCACATCTGCCAGTTTTGTGGCTTTTCTTTTGGCAGCACAAAAGCCAACTAGCATCATTACTGTATGAGAAGGATGTGTGCACTGCGTGGAAAAGAAATAGGAGGGAGAAGCTGGCCAGAGAGGGTTGGATGGAAGGCAGCCCAAGATTTTCTAGTGACTGGAAGTCAGTGACACAGACACATTTATAATTTACATGTAGATCCCCTAAGACCCTTGTGATGTTAATATGAACAGCATTATTTTATCATAATGAAATAAAATTTTGTAAGAAGTCTATACAGTGGAAGAGGTAAACAGATGGTCAATTTTGTTTAGCAGAAGATTAAAAACATGAATAAAGTAGGCAAGCACTAAGGAGAAAGGTGTGGGGAAAGGGCTTAGTATTTATTACAATTCATGGTCCTGGAAAGAATAGGCTTTGGGGCTAAGTGTGCATTCATACGGCAGCCACATTTAGCTGTGTGGCCTTAAACTAAATTTCTTTGGGCTTCAGACTCCACATTGGTCAAATGGGGCTATTAATCCTTTTCTTCACGTGTGCGTGCTCAGTTGTGTCCGACTCTTTCCAACCCCATGACTGTAACCTACCAGGTTCCCCTGTCCATGGGATTTCCCAGGCAAGAATACTGGAGGGGGTTGCCATTTCCTTCTCCAGGGGATGTTCCCGACCCAGGGATCTAACCCACGTCTCCTACATTGGCAGGCAGATTCTTTACAACTGAGCCACATGGAAATCCCTTTACTTGAATACATATTGTTAAGAGTAGAAATACCGTAAATGCATTTTGCCAGGTTCCTGGCATAAAGGGAGCCCTTATGAGGGCTTCCAGCTTCCCTTATAGTGTGGGCTCCCAAATGTAATCAAGTGACTGTAGCCAAGAAGGGGGCAGAGGAACTGAGGAAAAAAAAGGGAATGTTCTGAAGAAGGTTTACACCCAGGAAATATTCAAATTCTTTGATGAGTGAAATTTTACTCATAGATTTGCATCCTCAAACAACCATTTGAGTCCTTCAGTTCAACCCTTTGCAAACTTTTCTGTACTCTCAGGGAATTTACATCTGCCATTCTGAGAAATTCTCTCAAAGATTTTTATGTTAAATGTATTTCTTAATCATTAGCACTGTTACTAATTAGCTTTCTCAGTAGTTAAATGATAGCCTAGGAAGACATTAAAGAAAGCATAAGAACCATATGTACAGATAGAGATATCAGATCATTCTTTTAACAAATGAACTTGATTTTACAGATTAGGATATGAATATTGAAATATTTATAGAGGAAAAGTACTTATTTGAGCTAGTGAAACAATCTTCACTGGAGGGTTTATACACTATAATTACTGAGAAGAAACAAAATGTTACCTGTACAGTATGTCTATAAGAGACATATTCTGTATTTCATCATCCCCTCTAGGGAGCATGGCCGTTAAAGACCTGTTTTTACAGTTGCGGGCTGGTTGGGGACTGAAGGAAGAGTGAATAATCTGGCCAGTATAGAGCTATCACTGTTTGTACCTGGTTTCAGAACTCATAGTGGCCTGCGGACTGCCTTCCTTTACCAGCACGTTCTCTTCTCCCTGCTTTCTTCGACTGCCACTGGGGAGGGCCTCTGTCATTTTCAGTCAGATTTTCAATCAGGTACTCCACCCTGGACCTAATTGGCTCAGTTCAGTATCTGACACTTAGAACTGTCAGTGTGTTTAAACAGTTTCATTCACTCTAAACCAAATAGAAAAAAAAAAAAAAAAAAAAAACACCACCAACCTGAAACCTGGCATTTTTATTATAGGCTCTATGTGATGTTTGTTTGTTTAGCTGTGGCGGGTCTTTGTCGCAGACTGTGGGGTCTTCAGCTGTGGCATGTGGGATCTAGTTCCCTGACCAGGGCTCGAACCAGCATCGGGAGCTTGGAGTCTTAGCCACTGAACCACCAGGGAAATCCCGTGTGATTTTTCACTTTTCAAAGAGGACAGTATAGTGGGATACTCAATAGCAAAGTATATGGGACGTCATTTACCCTTTCTTTCATTTATTGAGCTATAATTCATTGAGGAATTACAGTGGGCTGGGCACTCTATCCAGTGCTGTGAGGATCGTGTTGAATCCTTATGCATGGATGGTATCATCCTCATTCTCTGTGTTAAGGGAATTAACACTCTGAAAGTTTCTGCAAGCCCAGGGTCACACAATTAGCAAGCGTACAGCTAGAGTTCAAACCCAGACCAGCTTGATAGCCAGCCCTGTGCTGATTCTCTGATTCCTCACCCCTCATTCCCACCCATTGAGAACACAATTTTCCCAGAATATTGGGCTCCATGAAATCATTCTTCCTGGACCATGGAAGGCCCTGCTGGGCTTTCTGCCCCTAAAAAATTCCTAATAAGATGTTTCTCATAATTGATCTCCCCCACCAAAAAAAGAAAAGCCCACAATGCGGCGTGGAGGGTAGGAAGGTGATAATACTGAATGGCATAAATCAATTTACTTAACTTCAAGCCAATTTCACTTGACACATTAACTTGAAATACATCCTGCCTTAACAAAATCATAATCATATTAATGGTAAAATAAAGAAATGTGAATATAATTAATTTCTACATGTTGGAAGTCTCCAAATTTTTGAAGATAAGTGGTGAAATAATTTTGTGTTGGCTAATTCAGTGGGTTTTTTTTTTTTTTAATTCCTTGGGTTTTAAAATCAGTGCATTCCTGTGTGTTTGCCCATGCCCTCCATCTCATACTTAGAATTTTTTATGAGAAAACTGTGGAAGAAGGTGATTTTATAATAAACAGCTCACTCAGGGCCTCAAAACAAACAAATTTTCAGAACCTAGGTTAAAAATTAAAATATGATTTGTAGTATGGTAAGAAATTAACACCACCATCAAAAGTGTACTTCAGCTGATGACATAGACAGAATATTAGAATCGGAGTCACTATCAGCTTTGCCTGATTCTTTTGTCATCATCAGGATAGAAGAAATCTTAGGCTTCATGAAGTGATACTCCTTTTTTTCCCTTGGTAATAAGAGCAAGGAGTAAAAATCTTTAATTTGGGAAAGGGAATTGTTAAAAATTCTGAATTAGGTGTCTAAATTCTGAGTCTCCAAAAATTTTATTATTTAGAATAGAGGATTTCGGGTTCTACTAGGCAGCCTCAGTGTGAATCAACAGGAAATACACCAGCAGAAGTTAGAGTCCATTTACAGTAAAATAATTGGTAGATGCCAAAGGCTTTTATCTCGGCTAATATTTACATGAACCCTCTAAGTTAGGTTGCTTTATTCTCATTTTGCAGATCAGGAGAATGTGGCTCAGACATTAAATTTATCAATTGTTGTTATTAGGTAGCTAAAATTCTATCCTACGCTTTTGCAACCCCATGAACTGTAGCCCTCCAAGCTCCTCTGTCCATGGAATTTTCCAGGCAAGAATACTGGAGTGGGTTGCCGTTCTCCTTCTCCAGGGGATCTTCCTGACCCAGGGATTCAACCTGTGTCTCCTGCATTGGCAGGTGGATTCTTTACCGTTTGAGCCACCAGGTAAGCCCGAATTTATTAGTAACAGAGCAAAAATGAGAGACAGAAGTTGAGCCCATGATTGTCAGACTCCAAAGCTTTTCCCCACCTGTACTTCACTGTTCTGTTTACAGATTATTCATGGATCATGTAATTTTCTTGCATTTGGGGAAATTTTTTACTTCCATTTTTCATGATTTTATTTTCTAATCAGTTTCTAAATCATGTTTATACCTCCCCATCACCAATGTTATCATTCATTAATTTTATGTGATAAATGCCAGATAAGAAGTGCTTTTTAAATAACGATGCATGGCTGAAGCCTGTGTTTTTACCTTCAGATATTACTTGGGGATTGTAAGTACTATTGCAAAGCACAGCAATTTTGAATCGGATACAAAAAGATCATAATTGACCTTGGCACCACGGATTTACAATAGTCCAGGGAAACAACAACATTTGTCTGAGCCATAACCTTGAGTACTGCATTTGATTTTCTATTAGTAAATCCTCAAAATGTCCAGTCTCATAATTCCCAGGTACATTGCTGCTACCTGACTGCTTCAGGGTGAAGGAGAGAGGACATGCTAGAAGGTTTTTGAGGTCACTGTACCCTATACTGCCCACTGCTCCCTCCTCTCTTGTAGAGACCTGCTATCCCCTAATTCAGTAACATCATGAATATATTTACTTAGCTGTGTCAACACTCAAAATACACTTGCCTACCCTTAAGTACCAGGAAGATAACCATATTGATGTTTAAAAATGATGAAAGCAATGCATTTCTTTCCTTTGAAGAACGGCCATTACTAACGATCCCTGATCTACTATTCCTCTTCAGCAGGCATTGTTCTTTACCATCTAAAAATAAACGGATTCATTATGCATGTTTATTCCATCCATGTTTGTTCCAAATGGAATTAATGTATCAATACTGGTAATTCAGGCATGTGAAGTCTACACGTTTACTTGTCTTCATTAGTGTAGGATCAGTGATCCTGATCATCCTCCTCGTTTCCCGTCTGTGATTTGTTTCAAAAGGTTTGGGTTGCGCCCCGTCCTAGCAGAAATTGGATCTTTGAAGGGGACCATGAATACATTGAAAGTCTCTGTTTTCCCTGGTGACTGTGTTTTCCCTGCCTATTGTGAGCCTCGGTAGTGCTTTCCCACAGACATTCGGCGTGGTCAAGACACCCGGGCTTTCTCTTGCTCCAACTGTGTGTGAGTCCAGATTCCTTCTTGTTTCCCCTGAGCGCTCCATGGGAGAGCCTGACTAGTCTTCATTTGATTTTACATAACATGTTTTAGTGGATTTTCTATGAACTAAGATTAAAACAATCATGTAGCCCTCCATTTGGCATCTGGTATCACGGTTTTTTGTTTTCTGGTGGATTAGTAGGGATTTTGTTGGCAGTGTCGGGGCGGAGGGTGTCCTTAGGTGCATTTGGCATTCTCGGCTTTGACCTGCTTTCCTAGAGCTCCATTTCAGTTTTATCGGAACCTAAATTATTAATATGGTCTGTGCTGTGTCTGCCCATAATGCTAAATCCTGCTTCTCTTTTTTTAATAAAATGCTGTTGGAAATCTCTGAAATCATAGAGAAAAGGATTTTTGAACTTCTATGGAAAGCTCAAATGGGTCTAGTCATGAGCTCTGGAGTCACAGGCTTGGATTTGAGTCTCACCACTGTCTTAAACATCCGTGCTCTCTTCCATAATAACACCTATTGCAGGTTATGAAGATAAGACTAAATTGATCATGAATTATCTGGCTCAGAGAAGTGATCCAATAAATGTTAATTCCTCCTACTTCCTTACTTCTTTCCTCTTTCCCTGGTCCACTTGGAGGAAAGGAGAATCTTGTTTTATGCTGAGTGTCCTTAAGTGAGGGTTGTTAGTTAAAATGGGGGAATGCAAGCTTGGTGAAGTTAATGATAAAGCAGAGGGTAAAAAACAAAGAGCATATGTGAATGCAGAGAAAAATAGGTATTTATATAAAACGTAATTGTAACTGTAACATTTACACCTTTACATACATTATCTCTACATGTATATGTTTAATGTTGAAGTTGCTCAGTCATGAAGGACTCTTTGCAAACCCATGGACTATATAATCCATGGAATTCTCCACGCCAGAATACTGGAGTGGGAGCCATTCCCTTTTCCAGGGGATCTTCCCAACCCAGGGATCAAACCCAGGTCTCCTGCATCGCAGGTAGATTCTTTACCAGCCACCAGGAAGCCCATTTGTTTCATAAGTGTGTGTATGTGTGTGTGTGGTGTGTGTGTGTGTATGTGTGTGTATTCCACAGGTACATAGATTCCACAGAGATTATTTAAACCCAGAGCCATATTTCGTTAGTTTCCATTAGGAAGAAATGTGGTTTGCGATGAGAGCATTGAAGCTGGTCTGGAAGGTGATGTAGGGAGCAGGACACTGGGGTCTTCTGGAGGTGCAGGGCTTTTCCAAGGGCACCTCACCCCCAATGCAGGTATATTTGTCCTGCATGGTGGGCTTTCCAGTCCTTTTCCCTAGGTTGGCCTTCATAGGTTTACTTTTGCCTTCCCATTAAAGGTCTTACCCTGGCAGCTGCTCCTTGGCTCCCAGAGTGAAATCCACTTGGAGGAAACCTATCAGTGCAAGTTCAGTTTTAGTTACCCTCCTCTAAGTGCCTAAAAGACCATCTCTGATACTTGTTTCCCAGGGTCAATGAATGAAACGTAGGCAAGCCACAGACAGACAGGGTGTCTTGCTGAATATTACCGTATTCAATATAGTCTTCAATCGCAGAAGACTTTTTTGAAGGCCTTTGGTAAAATTTAATAACTGTTGTGCCACTTTTCCCTCCTGCTGGGTTACTTGTCATTTCCTAGGACGTCCTGGCAGTCCTCTTACTTAGTCGTTCTCACCATGTAAATCACTGCTGTCCATCATACACGCAACCTTCCGCACAGGGTGACCAACATCACCCTGAGAGCATTACTGTGATTTACTGTGACCTTTTGAAATGTCTTCCCAATATATTTCTATGCGTGTCTACTTTCCTGTCTTCCTCTGCCTTCTCTTTTTTTCTTTCTCTTCCCTCTCTTCCTTCTTCCTACCAGAATTAATGAAAATGAGATAATACTGGTATCTCCTATTTTGTGACCTCATTTTTTCCTCACTGAAAAATACAATATGAACATGTGTTCATATCATATCTATGGTTCTGTAAGGCTTTCAGTGGATCTGTATAACATTTTACTTAATGGATGTACCAAACTGTATTCAACTAATCCCTTATTTTTGTATGTTGAGTTCATTTCAATTTTTGTTATTATGAAAAATGACACAAAGGATAGTAGAGCTTCATCTTTTTCTGAAACCACAGTGTTCTTGTTTTCGGCTCTGATTATTCTGCTGGTTCCTCCATTCAAGGTCCTCCGTTCTCAAGCCAGAGCCAGCATCTGCAATGTCATTTGCCACAAATCCTCTAGTTGAACCTAGTTCTAGTCGGAATGACTCTACCTTTCCCCTTCCCCAGAGAATACCCCTCCTTTCCCATCACAGGTCTTAGTGTTGCTCAACCTATATCTCCTTCCGCCTTTCCCCTTCCAACTTTTAGGGCTCAGCGTCAAGCCTCCCTTCTTCCTGGGACACAGGTTTACCAGCTGGAAGTCATTTCTTTGCTCTTAATGATTACAGTTCTTGGGAAACCTAAGATACTCTCCATGAAATTAGTCTTTTGTATATGAATACCTCTAGGTGGAAAAAGTTACAAGTTTTTTCCTTTGTTAGTGCTTTTTATTTTATTTTTTTTAAATTTTATTTTATTTTTAAACTTTACATAATTGTATTAGTTTTGCCAAATAAAGTTTCTTTTTCCCTTGGGATATCTTCAGAGTGTCTCATATATAGCTCTCCAGATAAGGGATGAAGTCCCAAGTCTTCATTTTTTTTTAAATTTTTCTGGCTGCACCTTGGAGCATACAGGATCTTAGTTCCCGACCAGGGATCAAACCCACACCTGCTGCATTGGAAGTCTAGAGTCTTAACTGCTGGAGCTCCAGGCAAGTGCCAGAATGTTACAAGTCTTGATTTTGAGTCTTGGCAGGGCCCCTAAGTTTGCAACTTCAGCTGCTTTTTCCTTGCGTTTTATATTGAGGACCCTGGCACCGTGGTATGGAGAGACCTACCCAGCTCCAAAAGTTCTCTCATGCTCTTCCTGACTGCAAATTCTTAGCTCCAGATTATTGCTGACTGATAGTGCATCCTTCCCAGGCCGCTTTGGCTTGTCCTATTGCATGAGTTAATGACAGTGACTTCATCCAGGGCTCTGTGTGCTTCCTCCAGCTTCAACTGAGAGCTTTTAGGCCCATGGCTTTCAACTAGCATGAGAAGAGGCTGTGTCACCTTCACCTGGAGATAGTGTGACCAGCCAGCCTACTCGCTCCAGGGCTGAGGGGTTCCCCAGCATGTAGGACTTTCAGTGCTAAAATTTGGACAGCCTTGCTCCTCTACCCAAAGGCATGTTAGAATTGATAGAACATGGCCAGAAGCAGAGCCGGGGACAAATAATAGAGTGAGGGGGAGATCCTCTGAGCCAGCTGTCTCTGAAGTCCTCTCATTCTGCGTCCTTTGAGGGTCTTGCCTTCCATCTGTGATGTCTTCCTCACATCACTCTTTCTCTTCGAGGAATCCAGTTCCCCTCTTTAAATTTCCGGTGTCATCAGTGGTCATTATTTCTTCCTAAATTTTCTGCCTGATGGTTTAAGCACAGTGGACCCTTCTACATGCTATGCCATAGCAAGTAGAAGAAAATACATAAAATTTATCTTGGGGCAACAACTTCTGCTTTCTTTATATAGAGTTTTATCTAGGTCCACATTGCTTGTGCCTGGCATTTTTCTCTCTGTTCTTTAACTCTCTGGATCGTTTGTTTGACTCACCTTTTTTTTTTTTTTTAAATTAATTTTTTTTTAATTAATTTATTATTGAAGGATAATTGCTTTACAGCCCCTTACTGTTTTCTGTCAAACCTCAACATGAATCAGCCATATTGTTTTGAGTATTCCCAAGTCTAACTTGCCAAAGCTCTCTCTTCCTTCCCCCTATCCGAGCCTATGATTGAATACCTTAACCTTCCACCAGTCTCACCCCTGGAGAGGCCCTGGCCTGGTTGCCACTTTCCACCATGTAATGGGGCATTGAACACAAGCAGACATAAAGAACTTTATGTGCATGCCAAGTCGCTTCAGTTGTGTCCAACTCGTTGCGACCCCATGAACTGTAGCCCACCAGGCTCCTTTGTGTGTGGGATTCTCCATGCAGGAATACTAGAGTGGATTGCCATGCCATCCTTCAGGGGATCTTCCCGACCCGGGGATCAAGCTCCTCCCCATCTTTTGCGTCTCTTGCATTGGCAGGGGGGTTCTTAACCACTAGCACTGCCTGGCAAGCCCATTAAGACCTTTGTGCTAAGTTCCTTCAGTCATGTCCAGCTCTTTGCAATCATATGGACTTTAGCCCCCCAGGCTCCTCTGCCCTTTACTGCCTTGCAATTTAATTCTGATTTAGAGTCTCACTTCCTAGTTAGAGAGAATCCACCATTGCTTTTTTTGGGAAATGTTTAGATGGGCCACTATAGATCTACACAGGATCCACATCTGTCAGAATCCACCTGCAATGTGGGAGACCTGAGACCTGGGTTCGGGAAGATTCCCCTGGAGAAGGGATAGGCTACCCACTCCAGTATTCTTGGGCTTCCCTTGTGGTTCAGCTAGTAAAGAATCCGCCTGCGATGCAGGAGACCTGGGTTCCGTCCCTGGGTTGGGAAGATCCTCTGGAGAAGGGAAAGGCTGCCCACTCTGGTATTCTGGCCTGGAGAATTCCAAGGACTGTATAGTCCATGGTGTTGCAAAGAGCCAGACAGGACTGAGTGACTTTCACTTTCATAGATCTACATAACTAAAATGTTACATGTGCAAGAGAATCACATTTTATTCTAATTTACCTGGTTAAGATAACAAACGTGATTGTTTACAACAATTTGAAGTACTGGGTTAAAAAATTCATTTATCATTCCTCCATTTTCATACCAATCACTCAAATCATAGATAATGGACTAATAACAACTTTCATAGGCTACAGATTAAAATATATGATTCAATCACATCATTAGAATGAATAGATGATAAATTTTATTCCATTTAAATGAAAGGAGCTACTGTAGCAATCTGAATTTGAGCCTATAGGACTTATGTAAAGGACAAATACATCGGTTTTGAAGGGCAGAGTTGTGTGGAAAATTCCCACAGAGTGTCTAGAGCCGTGGAATGTTATAGGTGAAAGGAACCTTTGAGGTCACTGAGCTGCCCTCTGCAGAGCCTGCTTCTCCTTGACAACAGCTCTATGAATTGCTTGTCAGTCTCCGTGTGTGAATTCCCTTTGACTCCAAGTGTCCTACCTCTAAACATAGCCCACGCCGTTTCTGGAAGTTCTAAATGTTAGAATATACTCTTATTTTGAGACTAAATCTAGTTCCCAGTTATGTCCACCCATATGCCAGCTCTTTATATAGATGAAGAAAGTGATATGCTGCTACTGCTTCTTCTCTCCAAGATAAACGTTCTTTGTTCCTTTAGCCGGTCCTCTTAAGACAGTTGCAAGACCCCTTAACTCCTGCCTGCAATGCAGAAGACCTGGGTTCGATCTCTGCATTGGAAAGATCCCCTGGAGGAGGAAATAGCAACCCACTCCAGTATTCTTGCCTGGAAAATCCCAAGGACAAAGGAGCCTGATGGGCTATAGTCTATGGGATTGCAAAGAGTCAGACACAACTAAGTGACTAACACAACAACTCAGGCATCATATGCGACCCCGGATTGACAGAATAGTTTGCTTGTGGATTGTCCAGATCATAATAGGCTGATACAGCATAGCCTCAGCCGTTGCCATTAATCTGAAAAAGGGGCCACGGTCACAGTCATTTTAGGCAGAAGACCGTTGAGAGCTTGTTCCATCCCTCTTCATGGGAGCTTTGTTTCTGTTTTGCATATAGATTTTATCCTTCCTTTTTAACTTTCAGTTTGGCCTCCTGGTTGGCATTGCAATGCAACATATACATTTGACTTATTTGTGAGTACATTGGAATATTTAGAAATAGACTTTAAAATAGGTTTATAAAGATGCAAAAGCTTTGTCCCTTCTAATACTTTATCGTCTGTGTCTTCCATTGAAATTATTTCCCATTACTTAATCACTTAGAAATTAATTACTAAGTTTGAGGGATAATTAATTACCAACCATAAGTCCGACATCATTCTTTCTCTTTTTCTATTTGGCTTCTGCCCTTCCATTTTGTTTTTTCTTATCTTCTTTATCATTATAAAGTATTGACTAGAATTCACTAAAGCAAATGGAAATATTTCAGAATTGGTTGGGTCCCAGAGGGGAACCGATTGTGTAATGTGGTAAACTTTATCAAAGGTCAATTTTTTGTACATTTCAGAGTAACCAATTTAATAGTTAAACAATTGGCTTCTCAGAGACTAACATTTATGGACTGACTCTTTAGAAACCAAGGCATGTGGAATTATTCTGACAGAAAAATTAGGCAATATTAAGGGCACAAAAAAGGAACAAAATTCTTAAATAATTTACTATAGTCCAGTGAATGTGAAATATACATATTGTTTTGATTCAGAAACATTTCAGTTCAACAAATATGTGTATGCCTTGTGAATACAGAGAGAAATAAGACATGTTTCCAGGTCTTTGGAAACTGGTAGTTCCATAAGGGAGATCAATTTAAAAGAATTAAAATAGTCTCATAGATGATCAGTTCAGTTCAGTCGCTCAGTCGTGTCCGACTCTGTGACCCCATGAATCTCAGCATGCCAGGCCTCCCTGTCCATCACCATCTCCTGGAGTTCACTCAGACTCACGTCCATCGAGTCGGTGATGCCATCCAGCCATCTCATCCTCTGTCATCCCCTTTTCCTCCTGCCCCCAATCCCTCCCAGCATCAGAGTCTTTTCCAATGAGTCAACTCTTCGCATGAGGTGGCCAAAGTACTGGAGTTTCAGCTTTAGCATCAGTCCTTCCAAAGAACATCCAGGGCTGATCTTTAGAATAGACTGGTTGGATCTCCTTGCAGTCCAAGGGACTCTCAAGAGAGGAGGGTTCAGGGGAGCACATGTATACCTGTGGTGGATTCGTTTTGATGTTTGGCAAAACTAATACAGTGTTTCAGGTTTAAAAAGAAAAGAAAAGAAAAAAAAAAAAGAGTCTTCTTCAATACCACAGTTCAAAAGCATCAATTCTTTGGCGCTCAACTTTCTTCACAGTCCAACTCTCACATCCGTACATGACCACTGGAAAAACCATAGCCTTGACTAGATGGACCTTTTTGGCAAAGTAATGTCTCTGCTTTTCAATATGCTATCTAGGTTGGTCATAACTTTCCTTCCAAGAAGTAAGCGTCTTTTAATTTCATGGCTGCAGTCACCATCTGCAGTGATTTTGGAGCCCCAAAAAATAAAGTCTGACACTGTTTCCACTGTTTCCCCATCTATTTCCCGTGAAATGATGGGACCAGATGCCATGATCTTAGTTTTCTGAATGTTGAGCTTTAAGCCAACTTTTTCACTCTCCCCTTTCACTTTTATCAAGAGGCTTTTGAGTTCCTCTTCACTTTCTGCCATAAGGGTGGTGTCATCTGCATATCTGAGGTTTTGATATTTCTCCCGGCAATCTTGATTCCAGCTTTTGCTTCTTCCAGTCCAGCGTTTCTCATGATGTACTCAGCATATACGTTAAATAAGCAGGGTGACAATATACAGCCCTGACGTACTCCTTTTCCTATTTGGAACCAGTCTGTTGTTCCATGTCCAGTTCTAACTGTTGCTTCCTGACCTGCATATAGGTTTCTCAAGATCTAGGTCAGGTGGTCTGGTATTCCCATCTCTCGAAGAATTTTCCACAGTTTATTGTGATCCACGCAGATCCTCATAGATGATAGAGAAAATGTATAAAGTAAAATAGAGGTTTGTATGAAGGGGCAGGTCTGCCAGGACATAGGGCAAAGTGGTGTGGCCCTTGAAGCTGCCCACGAAGACTGAGCAGTTTGGGCAAATGCTGTAGAGAACTCTCAAAAGTAGAATGGATCAAACATGATGGCTAAATTGGGGTGGAAGAGAAAGGAAGGAGCCAAGAAGGATGGATCAGAGATGTCGAGTGTGAGTGTCTGAGAGCTTGGTTACACCTTGTATTCAGAAAGGAATGCAGGGATTTCCTAGGTTGTTCAGTGGTTAGGAATGTGCACTTCCATGTGGAGAGTCCAGGGTTGGTTCCTCATCAGGGAACTAAGATCCACAAGCCACATGGGAATACGGTGGGCTTGGCTTACATTTATATGAGAGGTGTCCCCTCCCTTTTGCCTGCTTTCCCTTATTCCTGTCAACTCAGTATTTTTGCAAAGTGAAAGGAAATGTTATTTTATGTTTTTGGTTTTTTTTTTAACTTGAGTTTTTAGTATTAACTCAGAAGTACCAAAGTTCTATACCTGGGCCACCCGAGAGCACAGAAATTCACTCAGCTGATAAATTAAAAACCTGGAGAGTATTTACTGAATTATTTTGAGAAGTGTTGAGGCCATTGCTTCTGGACTAGGCTGTCATTCATTGGACATGTGAATTTAGAAATGCTAGAGAAAAGGCTTCCTGACTTTAGATTGCAACAGCCTTCATGGTAAGAACTGTGATGTTGTATTCATGTTTGCCCATATACTCTAAGTATTTGTTATATTCACAGTAAACCCTCTATAACAGTGACACGCTTTAATGAATTTTTCCATTTTGCAAGCAGTGTTTTTATAGAGATTTTTTAAAAGAAGTAGAAAAATGGAAGAAAATCACTCACAATAAACTACATGATCAATCTATTTCTTTCACAAAACATCTTTAAATGCTTAATTTTCAGAAGTTCTAAGAAATGAAAAAGAAAGTGTCTTGGAAAACAACTTAATAGGGGAACAGTTTTTTTTTTTTCTAACAAATATGTTCATTAACAAAAATGGGCTTGATTACACTTGAAATATGAGTGCTCTAAAAGTTTGCCTGATTCTGGTAACATGCACTAGATTTAACTTTTCTGAAATGTGCTACTTTTATTGAAAGAATAGTTCAGTTTGAAGCTGCATTTGAAAGACTTCTGCAAAATATTCAATGCATTCAGCTGACCTTTTATAAACTACTTCTGGGAAATGTACATAATGTTTTAGTGGAAAATGTTGCTTAAATATTAAAGCGCTGATACCCGTAAGGAATGTCATCAGCCCAAAATTCATGAGATGAATTTTTTCTAGTTCTTGTATGTTTGCATTTGTGTATCTGTATTTTTAAGTTCATTAGCTTGACAGCTGCATATCAGTATTTGCAGTTACTAGTTCTAGCAGAAATGAGCAGACATCTAATCTTTTAGCTTAGTTGAGAGTCAACATAGACAAAATGAGAGAAAACAGTCCACAGTTTGCTTTTGTAAAGATAAAATAGGGATCTGCCACTCAGTGCAATAGATAGTTATGTTAAACAGGAAGTTCCCTTGGACAGAAAGTTGCCAAATACATGATGGCCCTTGACAATTTAAAGGAGTCTTTTTATATTAGGATAATTGTGTCTTGATGTATCTATCTTTGAGGTTCACTATCCAGTTATTATAAAGTGAGAAACACACATGGTTTATGAAAAGAGGCCTTCTTAGACTCAGCATTTTGTGCTCTAGTCTACAGCTGGGACATTTACTTGAGATATGACTGGGAAGTCCCAAGGTCCCTTGTGTAGTTATGGGGAATGTGGCAGGAATGCCTAGCCCAGAATTTTAGCTTGAATTTGCAATTTCATGTAGTGCTTCTAATTGCATTCTCAGTGATATTTACTTTCATCTCATAACAACAAATGTCATGAAATGTCTTAGTAAAATATGGCACCCAAGCTCAGACATGTGGAACCAGGAATCCCTCAGCTTTTATGTGAACCTACAGCAAATGGCATGTTTTTCCTTGCAATTAAATGTCTGGAAAATTTTGAAAGGGACTCTGTACTCTGAATCTTATTGTTTTTATGTTTCCAGGAGAATTTTTTAAATTGAATTATAATTCACTGGAGTCAAATGCAGTGATGCTAAGTACATATTTATTCAATTCTGGCCGATGCATTATTGTTTAGCCCATTCAACCCAGTAAGATAAGTGTCGCATCTCATCACCCATGGAAGTTCGCTGTGCCATCTCCCAGTCAGCATCCCTCATCCACTTGAAGGGGTCATTGTAAAGATTTCCAGCACCATTATTAATCAAAGATCAAAGACAAATGTTTAAAATTATGTTTTCTTTTAAGGAATATTCCCCCCTTAAAGAATCATTGAGAAGTCCATGCACTGACCAAGAATAAGGATATAAAACTTGGCCACATAGAATTTCAATGAATTATTTCTAAAACCCACGCAAGCATCCTAAGGGGTTAGGTGTTACTGAAAGAGGATAGGTCCATTTCCATCCTGTCAAAAAGATTTCAAGTCATTTTATTTCTCATTGCACTTTTTAATTTGGCTCTATTTTAATTTCTACTTCTGATAAAAATTGCCAGCAATGGTTTGTGTGGTGTGTGCTCCCTGTGTGGGGTGGGATGAATGATCACTTAGTGAAAATTGAGTAAGAATAATCAATAAATGTCATGGATGAAGCCAAAAAGCTCAGTTAACCTCCCATCACCCTCAAATGTAGAAAATTAATGTTTGCCTTGATCCTACCAGCCTCTGTGGGGTAAGAGGAGGAGAAGTAAAATATTCTTCACATCTATTTATTCTCCATGAATGTGTGCCATTTCTTCAAAGGTAAGGCTTTATCATTTGGTTCTCATAGTAACCAGACAAAGAGTACTTCTCTTCTCTCCCTTGGGGGTGGGAGTGAGGGAAGAGGGAGTGAGTGTGTGTGTGTGTGTGTGTGTGTGTGTAGCATTCCACATTGCCCCTAGAGATTTTCTTTTCCCTCCTTTTAGCTTATGTGCTTTTTTTGATAAATAAATTTCAGAGGCAGCATTAGAATAGACTGAACAACGCAGAGAGAGAAAAGATTCCAGGATGGAGGGCTACTTTTATTTCAATACTGCAACACATGATATAGAATGAAATTGCAGTGCCAACGTAATTTATTCTCTTCATTAAAACAGACAAGCATTAGACAAGCCATAAAATTTCCATCTGCATCCCCAGCGAGCTCCCACCGTCAGAAACAGCCCCTTCTCTCTAAAACACCCAGGACTAAAACATTTTAATATTAGAGACCAACAGAATTATAGTATTAAATTTGTGGAAGCCATGGATCCTGTCATCTGTTCTTTCGACGACTGCATCTGTTTCAGAGGATGTTACTGGGGACACGGGAGCTGGATCACAAAGAATCTGCAGTGCAGCAGAGGGAAATGAATGGGCTCCCAGCTTGGTGATGCTGCTTTCATCACCTCAGCAGCCTAATCACCTTGAGAAGGAAAACAAAAGGCATTTTTACACAGTGTGCTGATGATTAGTCTAGAAGTGAAGCAACTACGGTTGTTTAAGCACAGTTTTCACCGTTGCCTGAAGGACAAAGGCATTTAATAATGGGAACTTGCCATTCTACGGCATGGAAAGTGAAAACCTCCTTTGTGGGCTAAAGGGGAAATGTGCTATTATTCTTGCAAATTTCAAAGCCAAACACTCGCTTGACATTTCAGGCCTAGAAAGCAGAGTTCTGAAAAGGTGGTTCAAAAGGTAGTTGTACATTTTCATCTTCTTTTTAGCAAACTGCTCCCCAACTTGGAGAATATTGTTTCAATTTTTCATAAAGGCAGTCTGATGAAAAATTTAAACATACTCTTTTAGGAGCGAGCCTCTGTCAGGTGTCACGCCTAGCTCCACTTTGGTAGGAACAGTTATGTAAGGCGCTCTGTGCCATCTCTCTAAATAATGGACATTTCTGATGAATCCAGGGCTCTCATGCCAGCTCATCTCTCCCTGAAGACTTCATGTTGATGGCCTTTCTGCCTTGGTTATCATATATATAATAGAACATTTTAATATTACTCTGCTGAAATAGCATTGGTAGGGTAGGGGTATCATTATCCCAGAGGGTAAAATACAGTGTAAGTGGTACAATTGTGTAAATTTAGTTAAGAATAAAAAGGATGGCACTGCAGTTTTCCCACTGGATGAAGTGATAAGAGTACTATAGTGCTTTGAGAAGGATTCTGAGCAGAGAAGGTGTGAAAAATCAAAGTTTTGGATTTTTGGAATCTCAAACATGTATTGACTTGTTATTGACAAAGGAATTTCACCTACGTTATCACACTTGATCCTTGTAACTCTGTGGAAAGGATATTCTCATTTTTAAGAAGTTGTAATTACTTGCTCAAGGTCGGTTATCTACCAGGTTACTTGGAATCCTGAGTGCTTTTATCCCTTCCTCCCTCTTTCTTTCCTTCCTCCTTTCAACACTGAAAGTGTAGAATGTTCTCCTCTGAATACAGGTGGCCTTGGCCAGGGCAACTAGCCTCTTATGTTCCAGTGTTTCTCTCAAGAACAGTTTAGGCCTTGAAACATAGGAGTGGTCAGATCAGATCAGATCAGTCGCTCAGTCATGTCCGACTCTTTGCAACCCCATGAATCGCAGCACGCCAGGCCTCCCTGTCCATCACCAACTCCCGGAGTTCACTCAGACTTGAGCCCAAATTTAAGATATAAAGTGTGTGTGTGTGTGTGTGTGTGTGTGTGTGTGTTTATCTCCTGCATGCATGCATGCGCATTCACTTCAGTTTTGTATGACTCTTTGTGACTCCATGGACTGTAGCCCTCCAGGCTCCTCTGTCCATGGAATTCTCCAGGCAAGAATACTGGAGTAGCTATTCCCTTCTCCAAGGGAATCTTCCCGATCCAGGGATCAAACCCACATCTCCTGCATTTGCAGGTGGATTCTTTACCTGCTGAGCCACCTGGGAAGCCCCTGTTTATCTCCTATGTGGGTCCAAAACTTGAGATTCAAGGACAGTTTCATGCTTGGCGATAAAGCATACCATCACCATCAGATTGTTTTCTATAGCAGTTAAATGAGTTTACATTCTGCCGTGTGTTGACCTCACTACATCCTCTCCAGCATTGAGGGTTAACTTCTTCTTTTCTTTGCCAGCTTCATAGTTGCGCAGTGTTCATGTCAGTATTATTTCAGTTTGTAATACTTCATTATTGCTGCTGCTGATGCTAAGTCGCTTCAGTTGTGTCCGATTCTGTGCGACCCCATAGACGGCAGCCCACCAGGCTCCGCCATCACTGGGATTCTCCAGCCAAGAACGCTGGAGTAGGTTGCCATTTCCTTCTCCAGTGCATGAAAGTGAAAAGTGAAAGTGAAGTCGCTCAGTCGTCCGACTCTTCGTGACCCCATGGACTGCAGCCTACCAGGCTCCTCTGTCCATGGGATTTTCCAGGCGAGGGTACTGGAGTGGGGTGCCATTGCCTTCTCTGACTTCATTATTAGTGCAAGTGAATATCATTTCATAGGTTTGCCAACCATTTGCTTTTCTAATTTATAGGTTGCTTGCTCACATGACTCACATGTCTCCTGCAGTAGTTCTTTTTTACTTTTTATGTTATTCCCTGTCTTTCCATACAGAAGTATCTAGGAAGGCCAGTTCATGGGGTTCTAAGATTATGTAGCATACCATAAACATGTAGAGATTGAGTTGGTACCCACATAAAACACTAAAGCTAAAGTCTACTTTTATTTCTTTTACTTTTTAAGGATTTTGTTGTTGTTGTTGTTGTGGACCACTTTTAAAGTCTTGATTGAATCTGTTACAACACTGTTTCTGCCTGTGTATGCTTTGGTTTTCTGGCCGAGAGTCATGTGGGATCTTAGCTTCCCGACCAGGGACTGAACACCCACCCCCACCGCCTGCATTGGAAAGTGAAGTCCCCCACCAGGGAGGTCCCTACAGTCTATTTCTAAATGACCAATTCCCTGATCAAGGAACTAGAAACACAGAAACTCAGAAGGTACCAATTGTTAATACTTCAGGTAGATAAACAAGGCCAGTTTAGCACTGCAGTGTAAGCTGCTGTGGATAGTAGTTCCCAGAATTTAAGCCAAGTGAACAAACACATCTGGTTTGTTGTTTCCATAGTGTTTTTGCATTAGGAAATCGAGACACTATCTCTCAAGTTTGCATTCAGAGTAGAGTTTAGGTAACTAGTCATTTTCTCTCTGGCAAAAACAACCAGAAAATTTAATACCTACTCTCTGCCTCTGCCAGAGCAGTAGCTTGAGGTGTGTGACAATTTCAGGCATGTAACCACAAGGAAAGCAGTGAAGAGAGGTCCAACCCTGCCTAGATAGTATTCTAGAGGCCTGGAGGAGATGTGCAAAGTGTTTCCTCTCTTTGCAAGGTCAATAGCACTAAGGTTAAAAGGGAGGCAGAACAGTTGGTTTTTCATTGAGGATTTTCAAGCACAGGGATTGGATACTTTAGTCCTAAAAAAATAATTATTTTGCCATTGGCAGCAGAGGAACAACTGAGGTTTGATATATCTTTTTATTTATTTAATTATCAATTATTTATTGGAGTATAATTACTTCACAGTGTTGTGTTAGTTTATGCTGTAGAACAAAGTGAGTCAGTTCTATGTATGCATGTATGCCCTCCCTCTTGGGCCTTCCTCTCAGCCTCCCCTCACACCCTCCGGGTCATCACAGAGCACCGAGCTGGGCTCCCTGGCTGTGCAGCGGCTTCCCGCTAGCTGTCTGTTTCACACATGGTGCTGTGTATATGTCACTGCTTCTCTCCAGGTTGTCCACTGTCCCCTTCCCCCTCATGTCCACATGTCCTTTCTCTATGTCTGCATCTCTATTCCTGCCCTGAAAATAGGTTCATCTGCTCTGGACCATTTTTCTAGACTCCAGACGTATGCGTTAATATATGATATTTGTTTTTCTCTTTCTGACTTTGCTTCACTCTTTATGACAGACTCTATCCATCTACATATCTTGCAAATTTTAAGTACATATGAAGTTGCTCCCATGACTGTTGTAATTTATTAGTATTATTATCAATGACTCTTATCACTGTCACTACTGGTGACACCGTTATAGTTGATCATGGTGATTAGGAGTCAGCTCTGCACTCAGATTTCCAGATTCTCTCTGTTACTCTTGTCTCCATTGCTTTAACTAAATGTGTGGACTTGAATTTGTTCATTAACCACACAAAATCTGTTTGCTCGTCTAGAAAATGAAGATAGCAGTAAGCTCTGTCTTGAGGTGATGGTTGAGAAAATTTTCTGAAATAGTCAGTATAATCATCTCTGATGCTTTCTTATCATCCCATTAAGAACATACTTCAGATTAAATCATGGTTAAGAATTTCATAGATAAGTTTCTCATTATTAGCCAACAGGAGGTATTTCTTAAACATTAGGCAACCCAGAGAGAAATGCTCCCCACAAATGAGAAATACTTGTAACCTTGTTTGATATCATGTAATTCAGTCTTCCCTTCGCGGAGCAGATCGCTCTTTGTTGTTTTAGAGACTTTGAAAAGTGTTCAGTGAAAATGACGATAGATCGTATCTATCAGGCTTTGACTAATAAAATCGAGAATAGAATTGGAGAGTGATCTTCAAAACGTGTTTATCTCACATAACCTACTTCATAAGAATGTGCCCGCTGTTGGTTTTCATTTCATTAATGCCATTTTGCAACTTACATATATCTTATATTGAATGTTACGTCTGTGACTTGAAAAGCTAAGTCCTTTATAAAGAACATGTTGTTCACATAGGCCATTTTCCTCTTCTCTCTTTTCCTTCTATTTTCCCCCCTTTTTTCCAACAAATATTTTAGTGCCTACTTGTCAGGCTCTGTGCAAGATGCCAGGAAATAATGGTTAAGTCAGTGCCTTACTTTCTGATTTTAGTCTGTTTTTCCACACCTAGAAATTTATTACATGTCTTCTATTTCACACTTAAATGTTTGATGAGTTTTGATTATTTTTCAGAGAAAGAGCCACAAAATAGCACTTGTTGGGATATTGTCTTTCATCCCTTGGGAATATCGGAACTGTCTCTCTGTTTAGGTTTTACTGTTTTGTTATTATTTTCATCAAAGTGCATGGTTCCTCCTGTTTATGATGGTATAAATTGCCTATAGCAAGTGTGATTGCCATATTTTCCCATTACCTTGGGAAACAGCTTACTAGGACATATGATTTGTTATGACAACAGTCTGCATATTCATTGTGTTATTTTTCTGACAATTATCTGCATTTTTATCATTAGCTCTATCTTCTTCTGAGATACCTCTTTACATCATATCTAGATCCCTTAAGCAGCCTTGAATAATCTTACATTTTGACTAAGATACATGATGGTCCAACGCCTGTTGTTTGCTTTTCTCTTAAAATTAAAAAACAATCACTTTCTTTCTTTTAACTTCTGTGGGCTGGTAGCACATGGCTGTTAGTTTTTAAAATAAAACTGACCTTATATTTTCCTTTAAACATTTAATGTTTCTCCCAGAAGATGACAGAATATAGAGAGGCTATTATACACATATATTCCTTTTGCTTGGTTGTAGTGCCTTTTTCACCCTCCTGTTTTTAAAATCAGAGTATAATTGCTTTACAATGTTGAATTAGTTTCTGCTGTACAACAGAGTGAATCAGCTGTATGTATACACGTATCCTCTCCCTCTTGGAGCTTCCCCTCACCCTACCATTCCACCCCTCTAGGTCATCAGAGAGCACCGAGCTGAGCTCCCTGTGCTACACCGCAGCTTCCCGCTAGCTGTCAGTTCTATACAAGGGCGTGTATGTACGTCAGTCCTAGCCTCTCAGTTCATCTCATGCTCCCCTTCTCGTGCTGTGTCCACACGTCCCTTCTCTACATCTGCCTCTCTATTCCTGTCCTATTCACAGGTTCATCTGTACCATTTTTCTAGATTCCACATATACGCATTAAAATATAATACTTGTTTCTGTCTGTCTGACTTACTTCACTCTGTATGACAGACTCTAGGTCCATCCACAGCTCTACAGATGACCCAGTTTCATTCCTTTTTGTGGCTGAGTGGTATTCCATTGTATATACATACCACATCTTCTTTATCCATTCATCTATCAATGAACATTTAGGTTGCTTTCATGCCTTGGCTGTTGTAAATAGTGTTGCAATGAACACTGGGATATATGTGTCTTTTTGAATTATGGTTTATCTCAGTAGTGGGATTCCTGGGTAATATGGTAGTTCTGTTTTTAGTTTTTTAAGGAACCTCCATACTGTTGTCCATATCACTTTTTAGAAATTAATTTATTGAAGTATAAAATGCTTCACTTTTGATTCCTCCTATAACTCATGTTAGGGTTTGTTGTTTTGTTTTTGGTACTTTTGAAGTTGGTTCATCTTAAGGAAACCATAGGGCTTTAAATTCATTATCAATAGCATCAACATATTTTCTAATAAAAAACATTCTCATATCCTTTCAGTCCTCCAAACTTTAAAGATATGTTGCCCTGTATTCCTGGTCATACCTCCTGAGCTTGAAAGGACTATGAGTTGTGAGCCTAAGACAGTCGTTGCAATGCATGCTCTGCACCCTGCAGCCTTCTTCCCTATGTTGTGGTATCTTGACCCTTACTCTCCAATAACGTTCTCACCACCCTCTTGGCTGGAGGAGTGATGTATTGGTTAGGAACACCCTCAGCTATAAATACTGGTAGCTCTGGCTACCAGTGATGTAAATAAAGAGAGGTTTCCTTTTCCCACAGAACAAGCAATCTGAGGGTAGACAACTGCTGGTGTATGTAGTTCAGAGGTTTAATGATACTGGCCTTTGCTTCTTACCTGCCTAGCTCCATGCATCAAATCTGCATTGAGGGACAAAAGAAGTGAAGGACAGGGCTATCTACTTCAGTACCTTTATTAAAAAAAGAAAATTCCTTTCCAGAAACCCCTAAGCACATCTGTCTCACTGGCCAAAACTACCTCTTCCAGAAACTTCTAGCTCCAAGGGAGGCTGAAAAGGGAGTAGCTATTTCTACTATGGAGGTAGCAAAACAAGAACAAGAGAACCAGTAAAGTACCAGAGAACAGGTCTACCGCCATCCGAGTTAGCCCAACCGATCCATCCTCCCAAGATCAGCTCTAAGGGAATGTGCCTTGTGTGGGCTCTTCCCTGAATTGCTCAAGCAGAAGGTTTCCCCGTCCCACTGGCCCTGCACTTGTCGTCAGCTCAACAGCGCATGCTCCCTGAACAAGGGCCACATGACCACTCACAGTGCCCAGGGAGGCCTGCCGGAAGGATGAATGAACCTGTAGGCATATGGCTCCTCTGCACGTTGCCCGAAGCCAGCTGCTGGAGGTAAATGGAGAATGCTGAATGAGGAAATCTCCCTTCCACCTGCTGTGCCATCCTGGTCCGTGGGCATTCCCTTGATGAAATGCAAAACCACAGCCCTGACCACTGGTGTTCATTAAGATACTGTGGGGAGCTTTTTGCCAAAGCAGTCCTGGCTCACATGTGATAGAAATATTCTTGTTTGGAACAATAGACTCCCTGCTTTCCAAAAATGTTTGTACACACTTAAATAGTGATGGTCATTTGGTCTCTTGATACAGATTTTAGCTCAGCATGGCAGTCAATACAGTTCTGAAATGATAAAATATACAAAATAATCTATTCATGGGAAATATTCTTGATTGTACCTGAATAAGCATATAGTATATAATATAGTTTATACTTCCTAAAATTTATCTTAAGATAATTAAACTAGTGTGCAAAGATAATGTATGCAGAGTTTGGGGGATTTTTATAGCAGTGTTTTATAATAAAATTGGGCAACATTGCAAGTCATCACTAGGATTTGGGTTAAGTAGATAATGGAACACTATGGAAGGATTAAAAGTGATCATGGAGGTTATCCTAATAGCATAGAAATGTTCCTGGGTATGTCATGTAGGCTATGCAGATCTAAGGCATAATTCCTTCTGAGTTTACAAAGCTGGGATTATGCATTTTCTCCAAAATGGTAGATAATGACTATCTCTGGGATGTGATTTTTTTGCTTTGTTTTTCCACATTGCTTAATTTTTAAAACAATTTGTGTTTTGCAGTCAGAAAATAGGGTTTTCATAAATAATTTTCACAAAAATACACTTTAATTTAATGGAAAAGTAGTATGAGGTACCATACATGAAACCTCTACTGACTAGAACCAAACTAACAATACACTCAGATTAACAGACCTTTTTCTCTTTATGTTTATAAGAGTGGGAAACCAGAACAAAATGATCTATAAATAGGAAACTGTTAAAAGTAATAGTTTTCAGAATATGTCTTGGAATATATTTCCTCCAATATCTTATTCTCTTATGATGAGTAATATCCATTATGTGACCTCCTGCATGTTCCTTTCCTACTGAATAAAGTAGATAAAACTATATGAAACACAAGTGGACTAACGCATTTATGAAATATTTTCAACATGAAAAGCTAAATAAAGAAGTATTTTCTGAAGTTTTTGATTGAACAGAAATTAAATTCACAATTCCATTCCCTGAACATTCCAATTACTAAAGCATTCACCAGAAGTGGTTTAAAAATTCCTCTTTGGAATTCCAGTATGTCCAATTACTATTACTAAAGACCACAAATACAAATGAAAACTTCCTAGAGTAGATCACTTCTATTCTATTGTCTTGCTTTTTCTGTGTAGCATAATTAGGCATGGCAAAACTCTGATTAATTCAAATGCAAAATGTGTTGGAGAAGATGAGGGTGTGCATCAGCCCTGTGGAATACTGAATAGCTTCTTTAGGTAGTCAAGTATGAAAAGAAGAGCCCAGAAGACAGATTTCAAAAAAGAAAAATGATCTATTGTCTTGATTCTAGAACTCTATCTGATATCATTCATCTTGCTGATATAAGCCTGCATCCAAATATAGTTTTCAGGCTAAAGACTAAAAATTTTAAGTTGTATTACTTAATAAAATAGATCTATCTGGACTTGTATTTTTAATTAGTAATTTAAGCAGGTTTAGTATTTTTTATTTTCATCCATCTTTCTTAGAAAGAATCCTTCCTTGTAAATGTCAACTTACTTTTCTTTTATGACTAGATCATAGGTAGAAACCAAGAAGAAATAATTCTGAGTTTCCATTTTTAGGTAAGTGTTTAGGTAATTGTTTACAGTGTTAGATTCAAAAGTTAAAAGTGATCTGTCATCCAAAATATCTTTTGCCTTCAATAAATCCAGTTACCTAACTCCTGTCACTAAAAAGGAAAAGAGTATTTTAGGTAGTACCCTTTATTTGCTCCTTACATGGTGAGAAGTATTTCATGTCTACTTTATTAAAACAAAATGACACAAATACTACACTCCAGGTTTCTTGACTTTTTAACTGAGTGGCCTTGTTCAGTTGGCTCCCTGGAATAAAATATGTTTTATTAATAAAAACTAACAAATAAAATTAAAATTTATGAAATTAAATCTGCACCTAGTTCCTTAAAGTCTTGGTCAAAGCAGGTAAATACAGTAAGCCCAAAGGTGTAGTTTGGGGCTTCCCTGGTGGCTCAGTTGGTAAAGAATCCGCCTGTAGTGTGGGAGACCTGGCTTCGATCCCGGGGTTAGGAAGATCCCCTGAAGAAGGGCACACGCCCTGCCATGTGCGCACACGCATGTACACACACACATGCACACACACACGGACACACACAGTACTAACCGCATTGAGATGTAAACCTGTGGTTAAGAACTATATCAGAACTGTTGCTTGGATTCTGGAGAAAAGGATATATTTTAAGCTTTTTTTCAGAGTCAGTTCATTTTTTTTTTCTAGTATAGTTCAGAGGTATGGAGAGAATTAATGATATCAAACACTAGAAATCTTAGAAATTACTAGTAGTGCTGTGCTTAATCTTTTAAATTTGGTCAAATTAGATTTCTTGGCATTATTGTCAGGAATTTTCAAATTTCAGGTAACAGGATTCAAATTGGCATGTAATTTAGATTAGCTTTGTTTGAAAAGGAATCTTCAAAAGGGCAGTTGATAAGAATTTTGACTGAATTACTTTAGGAAAGCATAAATGACACTAACAAAATAAACTCAGGAATTAAGAATCCATGACTGGGGATATCCCTGGCTGCACAGTGATCAGGACTCCATGCTTCTACTTCAAGGGGCATAGGTTCAATCCCGGTTAGGGAGCTAAGATCCTACATTACATATGGTATTATTTAAAAAAAAAAAAAAAAAAAGGGTACATCTGCTGGATGTTTCAAACTGACTAATACATGATAGGGTACTTTAATAAAAAGTCATAGTTCATTTGATTATGATTTGAAGAGATGCTCTTAGGTCTTTATCATGTTAAAGATTGGTATTTATCTGTAGAGAGAAATTGTTCTAAGGCCACTGTTCTGACCAGCTCTTTCAGTCAAGGTAATACATAGGCTCCAGCTACAGGAAAGTGCCATTGAGGCCACTGTATCACTGAGTGTCCACCCAATTGTGAAAGTGAGGATAACAGGTGCTTATAAAAGAGTACATAGTCAGAACAGTTTACCAATGGTATTAATCCTCATTACCATTTGTGGAGACACAGCCAGTAGTCAAACATCAGATATTCCCTGAGCACTTCCTTGTGGCAGACACCTTTCTAAGTACCAGGGATATAACAGTGACTGAGATAGCCTGAGGCCTTCTAAGGATAGAGCTGGGATCTAGTGAAAGAAGCTATTTATCATGTTAATAAACAGACAAACAGGCCAGTAAGACAATTGCAGATCCAAATACACATCAAAAACAATTAAATTGATATAGCCACTATGGAAGATGATATGGAGATTCCTTAAAAAACTAGGAATAAAACCACCATATGACCCAGCAATCCCACTCCTAGGCATATACCCTGAGGAAACCAGGGTTGAAAAAGACCCATGTATCCCATTGTTCACTGCAGCACTGTTTACGATAGGCAGAACATGGAAGCAACCTAGATGTCCCACAGATGAATGGATACAGAAGTTGTGGTACACATACACAATTGAACATTACTCAGTCATAAATGAGGAGAAGGCAATGGCACCCCACTCCAGTACTCTTGCCTGAAGAATCCCATGGATGGAGGAGCCTGGTAGGCTGTGGTCCATGGGGTTGTGAAGAGTCGGACACGACTGAGCGACTTCACTTTCACTTTTCACTTTCATGCATTGGAGGAGGAAATGGCAACCCACTCCAGTGTTCTTGCCTGGAGAATCTCAGGGACAGGGAGCCTGGTGGGCTGACGTCTATGGGGTCGCAGAGTTGGACACGACTGAAGTGACTTAGCAGCAGCAGCAGTCATAAATGAATGCATTTGAGTCAGTTCTGATGAGGTGGATGAACCTAGAACCTATTATACAGAGTGAAGTGAGTCAGAAAGAGAAAGATAAATATTATATTCTAATGCATATATACAGAATCTAGAAAAATGGTTCTAAAGAATTTATTTACCGGACAGCAGTGGAGAAACAGATATAGAGAACATACTTATGGACATGGGGAGAGGGGAACAGAGGGCGAGATGCATGGAAAGAGTAACATGGAAACTTACATTACCATATGTAAAATAGATAGCCAATGGGAATTTGCCGTATGGCTCAGGAAACTCAAACAGGCGTTCTGTATCAACCCAGAGGGGTAGGATGGGGAGGAAGATGGGAGGGAGGTTCAAAAGGGAGGGGATATATTTATACCTATGGCTGATTCATGTTGAGGTTTGACAGAAAACAACAAAATTCTGTAAAGCAATTATCCTTCAATAAAAAAATAAAAAAAATAAAAAGGCACATTTAACCTAGGTTGTGACTATGAGCCATCTATGGGGTTGCACAGAATCGGACACAACTGAAGCGACTTAGCAGCAGCAGTGACTAGGAGAGCTGCTTTATTTAAGACGGTCAGAGGAGGCCACTCAGAGGAAATATCATTTGAGTTCTGATTTGCTTTATTAAAAGGAAAAGTTCCTCTCCAAGAAGAGTTTATGAAGTACAAGGAACAGTAGGTACAAAGGCCCTGGCGATGGGTCATACCTGGATGGCCTAAGCTCCAAAAGATGGCCAAAGTTCCAAGAGTAAAGTGTACAAAAGAAGAGTGGCACAGAGTCTGGTTGAAGTGAATCTGGATGTTCCTGCTCTGTAGCCAGCTGCAGCTCCTTCAGCAGGACAGCCAGCTCTGTACATGCGGGTGACAGTCAGTGGCCCAAACCTGACATGGGACAGTCATCTGTGAATACGTTGAGTGATTTTAAAAATATGGAACTTGGTGAGGGGGTATACAGAACGGAGGGTGACAGAGCACAGAGCTTGGGGGCATCTCAGTATTTAGAAGAGGAGAAACCAAATAAAAGACTGAGAAGTACCACCCAGTGAGATAGGAAGAACACCAGATAAGCCTGACTAGTTGCCTAGGGAGGAAAGTAACTGATGAAGGAGGATGTGGCCAACCATGCTGGATGCTCTATAGTGTTAAAAAGAAAATCGGTAATTGATTTTGTAAGACGTAGACTACTGGTGATCTCACTGAGGCAGTGAAAGAGAAACGAAAACATGAAAGGACCTTGTATTGAAGCATTTTATAGTGGAGATAAGAGAAGTGAGGTAGCAAGTGGAGGAGAAGTGGGGCTATGGGAGAGGTTTTGTTTGATGTGCTTTTTAAGCATGGGAAGGATGAGAGAAGCATCTCATTGATGGGAAGGAGACTCTAGACATGAAGAAATTGACATTGCAGAAGAGAGAGCAAATGATGACAGGAGCTAAATTCTTAAGTCAAATGGAGCCGTGGATGATGTGAGGGAACCAGTGCCTGCATGGAAGGGGTGGCCTCAGGAAAAAGTAGAGGCACTTCTTCTGTTGCAGAGTGAAGAGAAGAAAAGTACCTGGAGCAGACTCAGGGAGCTGGTAGGAGTGCCAGTCAGAAGATGATGCCGTACTCATCATATTGTGTCGGTTTTCTCCCCTAAAGTATGAGGCAGCAGGAAGTACAGGGTGAAGGAGGCCTTGGAGAATGAAGAGAGAAGACAGAAGTTAAATTATTTTGTATTTTGGTGGGAAATGATGTGCTAGGGAAGTTTTATAAGACCATCTGGCACTGTGGAGTATCCATTCACAATTTATGACAACAAATGTAAAATCTTTCCAGTGTGCAAGGTCAGGTGATTTTCTCTGGGATCGTTCAATCGGTCAGCTCCAGGTGCAGCTGGATTTGCCTGAACATGCGGTGGGAGGTTCCAGGAGGGTGTGGTTGAAATACCGAAGGCATAGTATATAAAGGAAACAGTTGATTAGTCTTGCTAGGATGTAAAATAAAAGCTAATAAGGAAGAAAATAAAGGTAAGAATGGGGTATTGGATACAGAAAAAGTGGAAGGGGCAATAGAGTCCTACAGCCAAGAGGCACAGGGTGGTGGCTGAAAGGCTAACCATGTGTACTTTGGAAGCAATGCGGTCATAGGTCATGAGATATAGTTCGTGGCCATGTGAGTGTATGGCTGAAATGACTGGAGCAGAGGAGGGCAAGGACTTGGAAGGCTTTGGGGAAATCAGCTGTGTGAAGGTTGAAGCTGCTAAAGAAATGTGCATGGATGCAACAAGGAAGATTGATAGGTGATGGTTTGATGTCTCTGAGGAGCTGGGTTTTTGAAGAAGGAGGGAGGAGAAATGGTTTGAAAGTTGCAAGGAGAGCCATTAGGATATACACTCCCACTCCAGGCCCTGAATTGTGGGAGATATGGAAGTAAAACAGACATGTCTAAGAAAGCCAGCCCATCTCTGCTGGAATAGCAGGGCAATGAGAAGATGCAGTGAGTGTCTGAGACACTTGGACTTCTGATAGTGACCAAGGGGATTATGGATAACAGGTGGGGTGGGAATGTACCCAGAAATCTGGCAGAGGAAGAGTATCATCCAGTAGAGTTCAAAGCACTAGACTGGGGCCAATGCAGCTCATTCATCCTCCCGCCACCAGGCAGAAGGTGGACAGGGACGTCCTCAGGGGACTTCTCTGTTAGGCAGCTTCCTGAGCTGGGGGCAGCCAAGAGAGGAACCAGGATGTTCATTTCCCTCAGGCCAGTAAATGCCATGCCTGCATCTACCGTAGATAAACGTGCATCCAGAGGAAGTCTCTGGGTATATCGTCTTTCCAGTGGTAGTGAGGGTACCACTGACTCTAAGTGAGACTGGAGATAAATACATGCTAGGAGGCATGCGTGCTCAACTCCCAGATAACTTCAGAGATTTATAAATTGTATGTGTATGAACTCAGGATGTATTCTGTTGTCGAGTTGTGACACTGGAGGTATCAGATTCTCAGGGGAGTCTGTGAAGACATTCTACACACACAGTGGATAAACCAGGATTCTAGAGAGGCTCCAGTGCTCACCATCCTTTGTTGTTTTCAGTTGCTAAGTTGTGTCTGACTCTTCACAACCCCATGAACTGCAGCACACTAGGCTTCCCTGTCCTTTACCATCTCCTGGAGTTTGCTCAAATTCATGTTCATTGAGTCTGTGATGTCTTTCAACCATTTCATCCTCTGTCTTCCTTTTCTCTTCCAACCTTCAGTCTTTCTCAGCAACAGGGTCTTTTCCAATGGGTCGGGTCTTCGTATCAGGTGGCCAAATATTGGAATTTCAGCATCAGTCCTTTCAATGAATATTCAGGGTTGATTTCCTCTAAGACTGATGGGTTTGATCTCTTTGCTCTCCAAGGGACTCTCAAGAGGCTTCTCCAGCACCACAGTTTAGAAGCATCAGTTTTTCAGTGCTCAGCCATCTTTATGGTCCAACTCTCCCATCTGTACATGACTACTGGAAAAACCGTAATTTTGACTAGATGGACCTTTGTCAGCCAAGTAATGTCTCTGCTTTATTATACGCTGTCTTAAGTTTGTCATAGCTTTTCTTCTAAGAAGCAAGCATCTTTTAATTTCATGGCTGCAGTCACCACCCCCAGTGATTTTGGAGCCCAAGAAAATGAAATCTGTCACTGTTTCCATTTTAGGAAACACTGTTTCCATTTTTCCACCATCCTTTAGACCATTTTATTGGAAAAGTACATTGTACTCACTGCTCCTTCCCTGGGCTTCCACTAAAGCAGTCCAGTGCATGTTTGATTCTTTCTTGTGATCTTCTTATGTATGCATTGCAGTGACTGGAGTGTAAGATCTTTGAAGGCAGGGATGTGCCTGAAATTGTCATTGTCTTCACATTACATTGCCTGACAAGTTTTTGAAAGCGTGTCACTTCTGTTCCTCCCTTGCCTTTTCTGCGAGGGCAAGAAAGGCGTCGTGAGAAGACAGGAAGGAGAAACTAAAGGAAGGTGAGGACCCTTGCTGGTCGCATCCTTGTCTGAAACATAGAGCTTTGTTTAAAGTGATCGATGGCAAGATGGTATGGACTATGTTTAGGCATATGAAGAAAAGGACCCAGGAGACAGATGTTGGCAAGGATCTTAAAATACAGCTCTCATCTGTGAACCAAGAGAGACTGTGCTATGACTATGGAGGTGACAAGGTACTTGAAGATTTTTGTGTGAACACACAGAAGATGGAGCCTATAGGGAGTTGTTCATCCAACTCTTTTTCTTTTTTTCTCAATTAGAGATGTGTTTTCTGAACTATCTTTGGCCTCAAATGCTTCACAGGGAACAAATACAATAAAATAATAGGCAGAGACCCTGCCCTGCCTCTAGGTTCCATTTGACAAAGTCTTCCTCTCTGAGGATGCGAACAGTGATAAACCAAGTACTAGTGAGGTCACGAAAGGCCCCGAGGAAACAAGGGGTCCCAGACAGTGGCAGAAAAGCCAAACTTGAATTAAACATTTCAGTCATTGATTTTCACCCCTTCAGTGTCTTGGAGTGGAAAACAGAGGCATTGACTTCTTGACAAGGCTTGTTTTCAGTTAAACTTTTTGGAGAGGGTGATTGTTTTTTGTTTATTTTTAAATAACTCTTGAAAATCACAGTTCTTAGAAATTCCAAAAAATACAGATTATGAAAAGGACAAAAGAAAACAGGAATAGTCTTAACTCCCAGGATTAACTCTTATTAACCATGTAAATCAACTATACGTCAATAAAAATTAATTAATAAAAAAACAATGTAACATAGTCTTTTTTTTACAAGGTCCCATTTTTTTTAAGTAGCTAAGTTACATTCTATAAACAGCCATGATAAAATATATTTGAAATGTGTTCCTAGATTAAGCCACAAAATATAAGCTTTTATGGCTCTATAATTAATTATGAAGATTATTTGATTCAGGGCTATTTCTTTTATTTCTGTTTGTTTATTTTTTTACTTGAGGTATAGTTGATTTGCAATGTTGTGTTAGTTTAGGTATACAGCAAAGTGATTCAGTTATACATATATTTATATATTCTTTTTCAAATTCTTTTCTATTATGGGTTATTATACTGAAAATAGTTCCTCTTGGTATACAGGTCTTTATTATTTATCTATTTTATAATAGCAGTATGCTTCTGTTAATCCCAAATTCCTAATTTATCCCTCCTAGAGCTATTTCTTTCACAGAAGTATTTAACATGGAATTCTCTCTTTATAAAACTTAAAGCCATCAATACCTAAAAATTGATATAAAAGAAATAGTATCTTTAATTTTTAAATCCATTAGCATAAAAGTTTGTATTACCATAAAAGTTTCCACTTTTTTTTACAACCACATTTTCGAGGGGAACTTCCTTAAATAGGATAAAAGCAAAGAATTAACACTAGCAATTTCTATCACAGCCCTTTCTTTCAATCAGTATCTAAGCAAAGCCAAGAAAAACTGGGGCAAGGAGCTATTTTTATGTTTTATGTTCTTTATTTCTGGGATTTGCAGGAGAAACGATGGTGGAGAGTTAGTTTCCTGACTGCTGTTCTTAACTCTAGTTTATTTGGAAAGTGTTATTTTAAGCTAACATTGGTTCTAGTTATTTTTTCTTTAAGGATTTACCAAACAATGTCAAATTCAATTTTCTATTGAGTTTGAATATAATGCCTGCTCTTTTTTTGTGGTAATGAAAGTAGTTCACTCCTGAGAAGAGTTTTTCAAGAAAGTGAAGATGTATGGATCTCTTTTTTAAAGAAACCTATAATTCCACGAGAATCATTCAGTTATCTAAAAGACTTAAAGTGCTCTCCCTTAAAGAATTCTCAAATCTTCTCTGACTTTTATTCTAACAAATATGCCATCTGTTTTGTGGGGTGGGGTAGAGAATGGCTTAAATCCTAATGCTTTGTTCTTACAGTCATTGAACAATTCACAATTCACAAAGTCCTCAGTGATCAAGTCTAGCGTATTATAGATGGTGGGATGGAACTGAAAACTGGGCTGTTCATTAGATTTCGATGGATGGTATACAGTACTCTGCAGGGGACAGCACAATCCCATGACATCATGGACTGCACATGGGCACGGAGACACCCCAGCCAAGCACAGCCACTTCGTGCCTGGTCACGGGCTGCACCGATGATAACCGCAGTGGGTCTCCTGGCCCTGCCCGCTGACATCTACTGTTAATAGGCTGGGATCTCCCTGGAAAATCCTAAGGGACCACAAGTAGAAAAGTTCAGCAGGAGAAACGATAGGTTTCTGAGACAGTGTTTATTTGAGAATCCGTTTTCATTCTGAAGTTTGCTCTTGTGATCTTTATATTCTTGGAGGGTTGTTGAATGTCCCTGATCTCCTCTTCTCCCAGGTCAAGCAGGGGCCCATGCAGGGAATGGAATGAAGGATGGAGCCTGTCTTATTCTGCCTGGGCTGCCCAGCCTGGGGACTGTGGACCACAGGTCTCAGTCACACACAGCATCTTCAAAACAGAAAACTCCCTCCCACAAAAGTAGTCTCAGTGTATGTTAATCAGTGAACAGAGTTAATGATGAAATGAATATTGTGTGGCCAGAAATTCTATAGACTGTAAATAATCTCAGAATCTAGAGATATGTTGGGCAAGGATCATCAAGGAAATTTTTACACAGAAGTTTATACTGAAATCAATAGATTTTTAATTAGGTGACGTTTGAATCTTGGATTATTACTATGCATGCTATAATAGTTATGAAGAACTTGTATAAACTAAAGGAACTTAAAGATTTAAGGTTATTTTTTCTTTCCTTTATTCATATTCTTTTTTTTCTCTCTCTCTCTCTCTTCATCCCTTTGTCCGTCTTTTCCTTCCTCCCTCTACCAAGAGAATCCAGTTTGATTTACTTAAGCCAGATAGAAGCCTCATTCAGCTGCACCGTGTGTGTAGACCTACGTCCATACAGTATCTACCGTGCCTGGGTCTTAGAAACGTTGGTCTTAGAAACGTTAGTGGAATACAAAAATAAATGGTTCACACACTTTTATTTTCTCCTTGCTGATCACCCACACTCTCTTCTTTTGGAAAGAGAAGGAAGGAGGGACAAATAAATGTTGAAAGCTTTCAAGGGGCAGTCCAAAGGTGCTAAGCTCATTTCATAAGAACATCACAGGAAGAAGGGTTTCTGTCCTATGATCTCAGGGCCTTCATTGTATCAATTAATGTCTGGCACCATAGTTTTCTGGGATCTACTTACCCAGCTGTTCATCAACTTGAACTTTTAAGTCATGCAGTTACTGTGAAATGAGACTATCTGCATTTTTTCAGATGTGGACACTTCTGCCAGTTCATAGGCATCTGTGTTTGTGTAGGGGCATGAGTGAAGTCCAAAGGCAAGGGCTTTATTATCAGAACCTGGAGGAATTTTTACTCCTCTGTTTTTTGATTTGCTGCTTACTTTAATTCATAATTCAAATGGACAGGAGAAATAGGCTACCACTGAGCACCTGTCTTTTAAAGTGGGATTATTTTTCTTTCATTTTAAATGCATTTCTGGGTGTTTTCAGTGCACTCGCAGCTCAGCTTTTTGTTTTGTAATCCTTGTTAGAAAGCAATTTTTAAAGCAATAAGGATGCACCTTTTCATTCGGATGCTTGCTAAGCTGCTCAGTGGATCCCTGCAGGCCTGAGCAGCTGCTGCCTGTCCATCTCTGACTGCCCTCACCACCCTCTGTGACTCACCTTGATCTTTCAGGAGCCTGAATTGTAGGTAGCTGCCTCCTTTCTGAAGCTCTGCCTTTGGACCTCACTCCAAGGCAATAAGATTCAAAATAAAAATTAACATCATGACACTGTGTGTAGTTTTACGTATTTTAGTAAGAGAACCTGCACCAGATGAGTGGTCTTTTATTTCCTCTCTTCAAGCAGGGAACTTCCCAAATGCTCCTGCCCTTGGATGGAGCAATCTCTGTTAGCACTGAAGTGAATAATTCTATATTTGGCAGTTATATGTCAGAGTGAGTCTCATAAATGCAGCAGATGTACATTCTGGGTGACTGCCATTAGCGTGCATCTGGGGAGTTACTTACTGGTTGTTGGCAGATTTGGGGGTGGGGGATGGTGAAGGAACGGGAACAGAGGAGTTCCCCCCTCATTGTTTTATCTTCTGAGCAATTGTCCCCAAAGAAAAACCTTCTGAGTCTGAATCCCTAACTGAATCTTCTTCTACTGAAATGTCTGTGGTCCTGTTAACTGTGGGAAGCTTTTGGATTGGAGGTTTTCCACTGAATTAAGAGAAGTAAGCCTGGCCTCTCTCTCACTGTTTACATTTTAATTGCTTCAAAAAGCAAAGCTTTTGAGGAGGTAAGTTGCTGCCCTGAGTGGCGTCGTTTGCTTTTGTGCAAGTCGACTTATGGGACTCTCTGTGTGAAACCAATAAAACAGCTCGTCATGGGAGCTAAGTTATTCTCTGTGGAACACAGCTGAGTCAGTGTCCCGGGGAGCATGGAAGGGCACAGGGGACTTAAAGGTGGGACAGCAGCATCAGCATCTATATTTTCTCCCAAGTGGTGAGTGAAGGGCTGATGGAACCATCAAGATCCCAAGGAACCCAGTTCAGTTTTTCAAGCACATATGTCCAGGGAGCTCTTCATGATCACTGATCTCCCGTTCTCACTGTAATGTTTCTCGTTTTCCTGTTGCTCCAGCTTTCTCTCTTTGATCTCCGTAACAGTTCCATTTGTAGCTTTCCACAGCTGCTTTTCCTTTAGAGATTTGAGCTGGGGTTTAAGAGACTCTCTGGATTAGAGTCCTAAAGTCTCTTTCCTGCAGAAGCAGGACTGAGAGGATTGCCTGAGCAACCAAAAGGGCCCCCTTTATCCACTGGGAGACAAACCCATAATAGTTTCTACAAATTACTTAGTATCTTCCTGTCTCCCCTCATTTGTAACTTGCCAAGAGTTAGAGGATCCCCATGTTGCTTGCTCCGGAGAAGGCAATGGCACCCCACTCCAGTACTCTTCCTGGAAAATCCCATGGATGGAGGAGCCTGGTGGGCTACAGTCCATGGGGTCGCACAGAGTTGGACAGGACTGAGCAACTTCACTTTCACTTTTTACTTTCATGCATTGGAGAAGGAAATGGCAACCCACTCCAGTGTTCTTGCCTGGAGAATCCCAGGGATGGGGGAACCTGATGGGCTGCCGTGTATGGGGTCGCACCGAGTCGGACACAACTGAAGCGACTTAGTAGTAGTAGTAGAATAGTGCTTTATACGTAGTGCATAGTGAATAAATGTGGCCAGCACTATGGTTTTCAATTGATTTGGACAAAAATGTAAACGATAGATATATTAGTTATTAGGCTGTAGTCCCTGCACATTGCATGCTATTTCATTTGTTTCTAGAAAAATGCTTACTAACTGGTTAGAGTTCTGCTTCCACCCCTCCATTCTCCTGCTGTTTTCTTACCTTACCATGTGTTCCTCTAAGTCACAGCTTACCTTTGGGAGATGTGACATCCGCAAAGCCAATGCTCATAACCTTCTTATCTCTCTATGAATATTTGTATCAATTAGAAGGAAGAACAGAGAGGGTGAGAATCTCTACTTTTACCCTCATTCTAGCTCCTGTTCCAGTGATTTCTACTCTTTTTATATTTTCTCCTCTTTTTCTTTGTATTTAGAAAAGAATAGGATTCATATGGGCTTTTAGCAGATAAGGTGAGTTATTTGTCAGTCCAAAGAACTTGAGTCATTTTGAAGCCATTTATATGTGATGCACTGATTTATGTCTGAAGAAGGATTAATATGTTCAAATATTTTGGAGGGTTTTTTGGTGTTTTAATGGGGGTGGATTTTACGTTCACTGAAGATTTCATGGATTAATTTATTGAGGAGTTATCTTCCTTAGCATCAAACAGTTATCCCCAGCTAATCTTTGTTTACTATTTCCATGAGAACTGAAAGACATTTCCTTCAGTTTTGAATTGCCTGCCAAAGCTATAACACATGAGGTCTTTGTACTTCTTTCTCTAGTAGCCTATGAAATCCAGCATTCAACTGTCTGCAGAGACATCTTACAGAAAAAGATCTTTTTCTGATTTCTCTGGTTGAATTCATGAGATCACAAGTTAAAAGGTTGAAGTTCAAGTAGCAAGTAAAAGGCCAAGTCCTAACACCAAACAGTTTGCACCAAAAATCTTCTGCGTTCCTCTATTTAAAGCAACCACACCAAGCTGTGTTGGTGTTTTCCTTTTTCTGTGTTTCTCTCATGAGCCTGTACTGTCACCACTTCCTCAATTCCTGGAGCAAGGCGTCCTCAGAAACCAGTGCGTGCCCGGGAGACCGAGACGGCAGTTCAGTTCAGTTCAGATCAGTCGCTCAGTCGTGTCCGACTCTTCGCGACCCCATGAATCGCAGCACACCAGGCCTCCCTGTCCATCACCAACTCCCGGAGTTCACTGAGACTCACGTCCATCGAGTCAGTCATCCCATCCAGCCATCTCATCCTCTGTCGTCTCCTTCTCCTCCTGCCCCCAATCCCTCCCAGCATCAGAGTCTTTTCCAATGAGTCAACTGCTCGCATGAGGTGGCCAAAGTACTGGAGTTTCAGCTTTAGCATCATTCCTTCCAAAGAAATCCCAGGGCTGATCTCCTTTAGAATGGACAGTAGAGGGCTGTAAATACGTGTGGGAGATGTGCACGTTGCATCGTCGTTCCTTCTGTCTTTAGATGTTGTAGTCTAAGCTCTCTTAGAAGGTAATGGGTATGTTCTTCTTCACTCACCATACAATTATTGAGAACCGTCACGTGCATGCCTTGCTGTACCAAGCATTGTGGAACTGTAGTCTTATGAAACAGCTGTAAACTGATTTCTTGTATGGCTTATGAAATCACATTTTCTTTTAGAGGAACCCCTTCTATAAAATAGAAGTATAGTGTCTCATGAATGACAAAACTACTATTACTGCTGCTGCTGCTACTATGACCACCTACCAAGTCTAGGGGTTTTGCATTCGGTCATATATCTTTGAATTTTTAGCCCTCTGAAATGGGTTTTTATCTGTGTTTAACAGCTGTGAATCCTGAGGCTCACAGAGGTCAAATTAGTTGTTCTGGGTCCCATGCTTAATGTGTCAGAGCTCAAGTTCAAACATAAGCCAGCTCTAGCCCTAGGCCTGTGTCCTCAGTTACTGCTGCTGCTGCTAAGTCACTTCAGTCATCTCCGACTCTGTGCGACCACAGAGACGGCAGCCCACCAGGCTCCCCCATCCCTGGGATTCTCCAGGCAAGAACACTGGAGTGGGTTGCCATTTCCTTCTCCAGTGCATGAAAGTGAAAAGTGAAAGTGAAGTCGCTCAGTCATGTCCGACTCTTTGAGACCCCATGGACTGCAGCCCACCGGGCTCCTCCATCCATGGGATTTGCCAGGCAAGAGTACTGGAGTGGGCTGCCATCGCCTTCTCCGGTCCTCAGTCACTACCTCCTACTTTTTCTGGAGGTTGTCAAATACCAGATATCCTGAAACAGCCATAAAGTTTCATCTAGCTCTGGGGGTTTCCTTCACACAACAGGTAAGACAGGTGCATGAATAATTAAAACCCAAGGACCCAGGTTTCTCTACCCCTTGGACTCAGAATGGGTTAGCTAGGGTGACTGAGACTTAATGCTCAACAAGAGTTTGCTTGGGAAATAGCAGCAAGCAAGATGCAGGAGTCCCCTTTTGCCCTTCAAAGAATTTATCTTGCTCTGTCGCTAATGAGGCTAGAAAGAATATGTAGGAAGGAAAGCCATTTCCTGGCTGACACCTCCAGCGCAAGGGCAGCAAGCAGAGCAGAATACGGTGGTGGTGAGGGAACAGAGCTTACAAGTTCAAGATCACACTTGAAATCACAGAGCCTTTTCCACTTAAGCTGTGTTTCACAATGGCCACACAATATTAAGTGTTTCAGGTGGTGATTCTCCAAGCTTGTTCCCCAGGCCAGCAAAATCAACATCAGCTGGGAACTGGATGAAAATACAAAATCTCAGGCTCTACCCAACATCCATTGAATCAGAAATTCAAGGGTTGAGTCCCAGCAGTCTGTGTTTTTACAAGGAAATTCTGGTACACTGTGAATGTGACAACCACTGGTATAGGGAATACCTTTCTTTTCATTGCAAATAGGTCTAGGGAAGCAAGCAAAAGTGACTGGTCTATAATATCAACTCACCTATCATGAACCTAACTTTATTCATTTATTCATTCACCATTTTTGTCGAGAACTTCGACAGATGATCAGTATTTTTGAATTGAAGTATAGCTGATTTACAATGTCGTGCCAGTCTTTGCTGTACAGCAAAGTGACTCAGTTATCCATATATACACATTTCTTAAACCTTCTTTTCCATCGTAGTTTGTCACAGGTTATTGAGCAGAGTTCCCTGTGCTATACCGTACAGCCTTGCTGTTGATCCATTTTGTATATAATGGTTTGCATCTGCTAACCCCAAACTCCCACTCCACCCTCTTCCCCACCCTCCTCCCCCTTGGCAACCACATGTCTCTTCTCTGAGCCTGTGAGTCTTTCTGTTTTGTAGATAGGTTTGTTTGTGCCATATTTTAGATTCCACATGTAAGTGATATCATATGATACTTGTCTCTCTCTTTCCGACTGACTTCACTTCATATGATAATCTCTAGTTGCATCCATGTTGCGGCAAATGGCATTATTTTGTTCTTTTCTATGGATGAGCAGTATTCAGTCATCTATAGCTATCGTATCTTCTTTATCCATTCATCTGTCAGTGGACGTTTAGGTTGTTCCCATGTTTTGGCTATTGCGAACAGTGTTGCTATGAACATGGGGGCGCATGTGTCTTTTTGAATTATTGTTGTCCAGGTATATTCCCAGGAGTGAGATTGCTGGATCATATGGTAATTCTACTTTTAGCTTTCTGAGGGATCTCCATACTGTTTTCCGTAGTGGTTGCACAAACTTATTCCCACCAGCAATGTAGGAGGGTTTGCTTTTCTCCACGTTCTCTAGCATTTGTTACGTGTAGACTTTTTAATGATGGCCATTCTAGTATGACCAATATGAGGTGATTCTTCATTGTAGTTTTGATTTGCATTTCTCTAGTAATTAGTGATGATGAGCATTTTTTCATGTGCCTGCTGGCCATCTGTATGTCTTCTTTGGAGAAATGTCTATTAAGTCGGCAGATATCAGTTTATTTCATCCTTATAATAATCCTGTGGGATGTTCTTTATTCCCATTTTACAGTTGAGGAAACAGGTTTAGAGGTGACTTGTCCTACAGCACACAGCCATTTTCGATTTGCACCAAGTTTTGGGACATGTGCTCTGAGAGTTAGGGAGCTCATCATCCCAAGGAGCTCATCATCAAGCAGGGAAATAGATACACAACAAACATTAAAAACCCTACAATCTCTGTATGCTTTCATGATACTCTCAGCATCCAAGAGAGTTAACCAAGTAAAGGTTTCTTTTAAAATATCCATATAGAGAATTCCATGATGATCCAGTGGTTAGGACTCTGTGCTTTGACTGCTGAGGTTGAGGGTTCAATCACTGGTGAGGTAACTAAGATGCTGCAAGCCATGTGGTGTGGCCCAAAAAAAAAAAAAAGGAGAAAGAAAGAAATGTCTATATACCCTCCTCTCAAAAAGAGGCATGATAAAGAAATTAAACATGCAGTCTTTTCGTCTATAGTTCATATCATGGAACAATGTGTGAATGGTGTTTTAAACCCTGATGTTCTAAACGCCTGTGAGTGTGCACAGTCAGTCATTCAGTAAACACCATGGGTTTACTGCATTAGGTACTGGGTGGAGACTTTGAAAATAAGAAAGGGGGAATAATATTTGGTCTCAAGTCACTTAAAAGACTCTTTGTATGAATCATTAGAAAACAATAAAAGAGAATATCAAGACCTAAGTGATATGATGCAATAGTGGTTGAATAAAGGGTGAGATCAGTGATGGTCATTCAACTCAGCAGTGTTTTTCACTGGTGAATAAGTCTATATAATCAGTACATTGAAGTTTGTTGCTCTGGGCCTGGGGCAAAGAGGCATGAGGCATAGCTTATATTGGGTGGGTGTGTGGAGGGGGCAGTGTGAGGGAGAAAGGGAGAGAGGATGTGCATTTATTTGTATGTACAAATCTGCATATGTATGATTCCAGTTTGGAGTTATGCACATGTATAATCTCAACAACAGTTACTAATTGTTCATTGAATAGACCCATGTAGATATACTTTCTTCAACGTACAATCACATCTCTTCTTCAACACTGGATGTTTATTATCATTTCTCTGAATCTCTACGAACTTAATAGGCAAAATACTATTTTAGTTCGTCTAGTTTTAAAGATTTATACATTTGAGTATTTTTTCATATTTTATCTTTAACAGCTTGTGCCTATTATCTTTCATTAGATTGTTTCCTTATTTGTAAGAATTCTTTATTCTTGCAAAAGAATTATTTTTTCTTTATATGGATGAGAGCCCTTTGTTTTATAAGTTGCATATATTTCTTCCTGTTTGTACTTTTTTTAGCCATAATTTTTTTGTGCATGCCATAAAGAAGAGTTGCATTTTTATGTACACTAATGTATAAATTTTATTCTCTTGACTTTTGAGCTTTGTTTCCTAGTCAGAATTCCTTGCTGCAAAACCATTAAAATACCCATGTTTCCAACTAGTTGTTTTATGGTTTTTGTTTTATATACACTTTCTAAAGAAATCTAAATTTTATGTTAAGAGTGAGGAAAAGCCCTAACTTCATTCTTTTTCTTCTAGCGGCCAGTCAAGTATTCTGGACCCAATCATTACACATAACCCACTGACTTCAAATGCAACCTAGTATTGTGTATTAAACTCCAAATTTTATTTGAGTGATTTAACTGTTTTTGAACCAGTTTTCAGACTTCCTGGCATCTTCTCCAGTTTAGTCTATACTCCTAGTTATAAGAGTATTCATATAACTCCTAGTTATATGAATTACTAGTAATAAAGGACCACACTTGCTTCCTGTGGATACTGCCTCCTGTACACTTTACAGAAAAGTGGAGAGATATAAAGATTATTAAAGAGTACTTGCATCAAGGATATAATATAATAATAATAAGGTTTGTGATTTTTAATGATATATTCTCCAAGAATGTGAGACCTATAAAGTTATGGAGCAATAACTAGAGAAGAATAGATTCTCAATAAATTGAATGAATGAATCAGTAATTTGGTATTGTCATATTATCTTCTTTTCACTTTTCAAAAGATTACCATAGTTCATCTAGATAAAGAAGCAATAGATCTAAATGGATATGGTTCAGCAGTTCTGAATTTGGTACAATGTGTCAAAAGCCATAAAACTTTTCAGTCTTTAACCCAGTAAAACTCACTTCTAAGAATCTCTTCAAAGGAAAAAAAATCAAAAAGGAAGGGGAACATTATATGTATAAAAGTCTCATTATAACACTGTTTATATTAGGAAAATCTTGATAGCAAGGAACCAAAATAGAAAATAAGATAAATTGTTGAAAATAATAATTAAAAGCATAAATCGGGATATAGTATACCAAATCAACAATTCAAAGAAATAGAGGAAAACAATAGAATGAGAAAGCCTAGAGATCTCTTCAAGAAAATTAGAGATACCAAGGGAAGATTTCATGAAAACATTCTCACAATAAAGAACAGAAACGGTATGGACCTAACAGAAGCAGAAGATATTAAGAAGAGGTGGCAAGAATACACAGAAGAACTGTACAAAAAAGATCTTAATGACCCAGATAATCACAATGGTGTCATCACTTACCTAGAGCCAGACATCCTGGAGTGCCGAGTCAAGTGGCCTTAGGAAGCATCAAAATGAACAAAGATGTTGGTGGTGATGGAATTCCAGCAGAGCTATTATAAATCCTAAAAGATGATGCTGTTAAAGTGTTGCACTCAATATGCCAGCAAATTTGGAAAAGTCAGCAGTGGCCTCAGGACTGGAAAAGGTCAGTTTTCATTCCAATCCCAAAGGGGAGCAATGCCAAAGAATGTTCAAACTACCACACAATTGCACTCATTTCACACACTAGCAAAGTAATGCACAAAATTCTCCAAGTTAGCCTTCAACAGTATATGAACCGAGAATTCCCAGGTGTTCAAGCTAGATTTAGAAAAGGCAGAGGAACCAGAGATCAAATTGCCAACATCTGTTGATTCATCAAAAAAGCAAGAGAATTCCAGAAAAACATCCACTTCTGCTTTATTGACGTTGCTAAAACCTTTGACTGTGAGGATCACAACAAACTGTGGATGATTCTTAAAGACATAGGAATGCCAGACCACCTTACTTGTTTCCTGAAAAACCTGTATGCAGGTCAAGAAAAAACAGTTAGAACTAGTCATAGAACAACAGACTGGTTTCAAATTGGGAAAGGAGTACGTCAAGGCTGTATATTGTCACCCTGCTTATTTAACTTGTATACTAAGTACATCATGCAAAATGCCAGGCTGGATGAAGACAAGCTGGAATCAAGATTGCTGGGAGAATAGGCATATGACACCACCTTTGTGGCAGAAAGTGAAGAGGAACTAAAGAGCCTCTTGATGAAGGTGAAAGAGGAGAGTAAAAGAGCTGGCTTAAAACTCAACATTCAAAAACCATAGATCATGGCATCCGGTCTCATCACTTCATGGCAAATCGATGGGGAAACAATGGAAACAATGACAGCCTTTATTTTCTTGGGCTCCAGAATCACTGCAGATGGTGACTGAAGCCATGAAAATAAAAGATGCTTGCTCCTAGGAAGAAAAGCTATGACCAAACTAGAGAGCATATTAAAAAGCAGAGACACTACTTTGCTGACAAACCATTCTGACAAAACCATTGTCAAAGCTATGGTTTTTTCCGTAGTCATATATGGATGTGAGAGTCAGACTATAAGAAATCTCAGCACTGAACAATTGATTCTTTGGAACTGTAGTATTGGAAAAGACTGTTGAGAGTCCCATGAACTGCAAGGAGATCCAACCAGTCCATCCTAAAGGAAATCAGTCCTGAATATTCACTGGAAGGACTGATGCTGAAGCTGAAACTCCAATACTTTGGCCACCTCATGCGAAGAACTGACTCATTGGAAAAGACCCTGATGCTGGGAAAGATTGAAGACAGGAGGAGAAGGGAATGACAGAAGATGAGATGGTTGGATGGCATCACTGACCCAATGGACATGAGTTTGAGCAAGCTCTGGGAGTTGGTGATGGACAGGGAAGCCTGGCGTGCTGCATTCCATGGGTCACAAAGAGTCAGACATGACTGAGCGACTGAATTTACTAACTGACTAACCAGAGAAGCCCCTAGTAAAATATTAAACTTGGTCAAATATTGTAGCTATATATTTGTGATCTAAAATCTGAGAAATGTTCTGTGACAACCCAGAAGGGTGGGATGGGGTGGAAGTCTGGAGGGAGGCTCAAGAGGGAGGAGACATATGTATGTGGCTGACCCATGTTGATATAGGGCAGAAATCAACTCAATATTGTAATTATCCTTCAAGTGAAAATGAATTAAGGGAAAAAACTGAAGAGAGATTTTAAGTTCTGTATTTTGTACCAACAGCAAATGTAAAAGATATAAGCTATTTTGGGGATTGGGTGGGTTGATGACGTTTTTAAGAGGAGCATTCCTTGTAATGTACTGTATCCTTATGAGTACCATGGGGATGCAGACCACTTTGATCTGTCTCCTGTGTGTCTTTGTAGTACTCGTCAGACTGTACCTGTTGAGCTGTTACCTCTGTTCCTCACATCTTTCATCAAATCTGGATTCTCACAGAGCATCTTTGGCAGCAGAACAAGCTGGCTCAATAGCTATATTTCAGTTTTATTCTTCCGCTTTCTGCTCCCACCAGAGAACCTTTTTGGATGAAGTTTGTCTTGGCTTCCAGGGGAATAATGAAGCTGTGGATGTGATCTCAGACACCTGAAATCAGTTCACAGATTGCTGTCAATGCTCTCTGTGCATCTGTACAAATAGGCACCTGTTGGATTTGGGGTGTTGACAGCAGATAATTTAAGTGGAAAATGCAGTGAAGGACAGGCACTGTCTGCTCTCATGGAGTTGGTTTATAAGTAAGTGGTTGTTAGGCTGTGCCTCTACTTCTGTCCCTTCACATATTTAACCAGGAGCAATCACTCCCAACATACGGGCTCAGGTCCATGGATTATCAGGACAGCGTTTGCCCTAGAACAGTGATTTTCAGTGTGGTCCTCAAATAGCAGCAGCAGCAGCATCTGGGGACTTGTTAGAAATGCAGATTCTCAGGCTGCTCATCAGACACACTGAGTCAGGAACTCTGGGATGGGCTCAGCAGAGTGTTTCAACAAGCCCTCCAGCTGACCATGATGGGACACTCAAGTTAACAGCCGTGACTGTTAAAAGAGCAGAAACATAATCCCCAAGAACATTCTTACCATCATCTTCTTTTTTACTTACGTCTGTATAATTCATAAAATCTCACAACTTTGGAGCAAGGTACCCCCTAGATCTGCTTCCACTCTGAATCCTCAAGGGAACCGTTTTTCATCATTTCTATTTTTAGATGTATTAGTAATGCTTCCCCTGCTCTAAAATATATTCTTCTTATGTAGCATCCATAAAAAGTATTTATTGCTATCTTCTTTGAGAAATAAAGATTTAGGTTACTTATATGTCCTTCCCTTTTCCTTGCTTCCTCTGGATTTTTTATCAGTTCAGTTCAGTTGCTCAGTCATGTCTGACTCTTTGTGACCCCATGGACTGCAGCATGCTAGGCTCCCTGTCCATCACCAACTCCTGGAGCTTGCTCAAACTCATATCCGTTGAGCTGATGTTGCCATCCAACCATCTCATCCTCTGTCGTCCCCTTCTTCTCCTGCCTTCAATCTTTTCCAGCATCAGGGTCTTTACAAATGAGTCAGTTCTTCATGTCCGGTGGCCAAAGTATTGGAGCTTCAGCTTTAGCATTAGACCCTACAATGAAAAGTCAAGACTGATTTCCTTTAGGATTGACTGGTTTGATCTTGCAGTCCAAGGGACTCTCAAGAGTCTTCTCCAACACCACAGTTCAAAAGCATCAATTCTTCAATTTTTTATCATGTACATTTAAAAAAATTTTTGGTTCTTCCAGAGATGATCTTGATTCTTTTCAGTGATGTACTTCATTTCTTGTCTTCACCGTTGTACTTAGTACTGTGTAAAGTGAAGAAATTGGCATTCACTGCCCCACCTCCTCCTTTCTTCTTCCCTCATTCAGACTATTTTAGTCTGTCAATGTCCCAATTTCCTGTGATAAATAATTTGATAATTAATTTATACATTGCTGCTGAAAATTGGAAATAGTGTCTGCAGTAGAATGATCATGTCAGTATTATTGGCTGCAGAATGAACGCCGTTGACTTAATGCCTCATCCTCAGATGTGTGCCCCCCTGTGCTAACATGCTGCCTCGGTTTGGTGTCTAGCCTTCCATCCATGTCAATGTCTCCCAAAGAGTTTTCTGTAGTTCTATAGGTATGAAGCAAAAACATGGCAAAGCAAGTTTGGGAAACACTGGAGTAGACTTAAACCCATTACTATGTCTTTTCAGAACCTTTCACTTCTTTTTTTGTTTTGTAAAAGGACTTTGGTTTTATTTTTTTAACTTTTTTATTTTATATTGACATATAGCTGATAAAAAATGTTGTGATAGTTTCAGTTACACAGCAAAACAACTCATCCATAGATATACATGTATCCACTCAACCCAAACTCCCCTCCCCTCCAGGCTGCCACATAACATTGAGCACAGTTCCATGTGCTATACAATATGTCCTTGTTGGTTATCTATTTTAAATATAGAAGTGTGTATAGAACACCCTAACTATTCCTTCCCCCCCACCCAGTAACCATAAGTTTGTTCTCTTAGTCTGTAAATCTTTTTCTGTTTCATTTGTATCATTTCTTTTTAGATTCTGCATATAGGAGATATCATACTCTGTTTCTCTTTCTCTGTCTGACTTACTCAGTATAATAGTCTTGGTACCATCCATGTTGCTGCAAATGGCATTGTTTCATTCTTTTTAATGACTGAGTAATATTCCATTATATAAATGTACTCCATCTTCCTTATCAATTCCTCTGTTGATGGACATTTAAGTTGCTTCCGTCTCTTGGCTATTGTGAATAATTCTGCAATAAACATTGAGGTGCATGTTTCTCTCCAGACATATACCCAGGAAAGGGATTGCAGGCTAGAGCCTTTCATTTCTAAAGAAAATTATGATTGTTTAAAAGACAGATTCAGTTCAGTCACTCAGTTATATCCAACTCTTTGTGACCCCATGAACTGCAGCACACCAGGCCTCCCTGTCCAACAACAACTTCCGGAGTTTACCCAAACTCTTGTCCATCAAGTCGGTGATGCCATCCAACCATCTCATCCTCTGCCGTCCCCTTCTCCTCCTGCCTTCAATCTTTCCCAACATCAGGGTCTTTTCAAATGAGTCAGCTCTTCGCATCAGGTGGCCAAAGTATTGGAGTTTATTGGTATATAGCATTTCTCAAGTGGGACCCCTGTCTGATGGGCATCTCTAGGAATTAGTCTGATGTGCAACTCAGTGTGGAAAGTAATGCGCTCTGATATTTGCCAGTCCTCTATCAGAAGGCCTCTTTTCTGCCTAAATTCTGCATCCTGCCTTTTGTGTCAGCGCTCAGACTTAGTGAACTATTGTTCGCTGAGTTCCTAGCTCTAACTTGTTGGGCCCAAGAAAGCACTTTCCCCTCAGCTCCCATAATAACGTCTAAGAGCCACATGTGTACGATCTATGATGTAGTCAAGTACTGCCAGCACCACCTGGCATTTGTCCAAATGCTTTTCCACTGATTTTCTTGTACCAGATCACATGACTATGATTTGCATGCTTCCTAAATGCTTCCCAGTGGTGCTAGTGATAAAGAACCCACCTGCCAACATAGGGGACATGAGACACAGGTTTGATCCCTGGGTTGGGAATATCCCCTGTAGGCGGGCATGGCAACCCACTCCAGTATTCTTGGCCTGGAAAATTCCATGGACAGAGGAGCCTTGTAGGCTACAGTCCATGGGGTTGCAAAGAGTCAGACACGACTGAGCACACATCCATGTAGTGATCTAAATTCTTGGATTCTCTTGTTTTCTTTCAACTTCTCCTAGAGAGAGTGACCTTAACCAACTTCTCTGAAGATAATTTCTTTCTGAAAAGCAGAGTACTTGATGACTCATTTAATAATGAGAAAACCCCTGAAGTACATTTTCAGTTCTTAAGATTTCAGTATCTGAATTCTTATCTACTTAAATAAAGAGTTCCTTTATTTTGGAAAACTCTGTTTTGGAATATGACCAAGTAGGAGAACATTTCATTTCAGTCTGATTCATGCTTTACTCATGCTTTATTGAAGAATAAATTAGACCATTCTTGAGGACACAGGCCTTGTCATATTGCCTCATATTACAGAATCTAGGCAAGCACAAGTGGACACAGAGTAGATTTTAATAAAAATATTTATTAGTCAGTTTTGCCTGAATGAAAGCTACCTTCCTTTGCTCCTACAGATTTAGGGGTTTTGTTTGTTTGCACCCCTTCCTCATGAACGTATGATTTGTCAGAAGGAAACAGGTTTATATTTATCTTTCTGGAAAGTACCCCCAACTGAGCCTCCCTTGAGACACTTGGTTTTGTCAACCTGACCACTGTATCCCAGAATCTGACATTTTCAAAAGAAACCCAGGCCTCACTTGCATTAACCCAATCATGGGATACTTAAGACCAATCCAGATATTTTTAACCTAAAATTAGCACTTCCTATTTCCTTTGACTAAATCGAGTATTTTGCATAACCATTCATTCAAAAGCCAATCGGTGCCTCCTCTGTTTAAAGCACCATATTCTATGTACAGAACAAAACGCAAAGATGACCAAGACATTATCCTAACCCTCAAATGCCCACTCTTTAATCGGGAATATTGGACATACAACTAAGTACATGAAATGCAATCCAGAGGCATGTATGCAGTCATACCGCAAGCAGTGTTTCTGGAGATGGGGAGTTCTCTGAAGACACAAAATAATCACGCATAGGTTATTTTCATGGAATCTCTGATGTTATCCAATCTTATCAACTAATGATGCATCCTAACTAGTAGATGCTGGGAGAAATTTAAAGAAACATAAAACCTGGTTTGTGCCCTTGAAACACTTGTTCAGGAGACAAGCGGTGAGTGTAAAAATGTAGGCAGTGATAGAAGAGGTAACCAATGTGAAACAGGAGACATATGAGCTGTCATAAAGCAGATCATGATTTATCACAGATACATAGATTTGCATTTCAAAAACCCTGGTTCCTGGCTTCCATTGGTCTTTTATACTTTCTCAAGAAATCAGGATGTCCCAGGTGCTTAATAATAAAAGTGATAACTATGCAGAACTGAGCAGCCCATGTCAAGGTTGGAGAAAAGGAAAGGTCAGAACTCTTAGGAGCAGAGTTACTGACTAAGGAGGTAGTTAGCTTTTGAGGGGTTTTGAGCAGAAGCAGGAAAGACTAAGAGGCAGACAGAATAGACTAATGATTTAGAGTTTTTGTTCTAAATATTTTTAGGTATGAGTCCCAGGTCTACTACTTTGCTCATTTTAAAATGTATAGCGTCACTGTGAGGATAAATAATATGGTACAAGAAGTGCACAAAATAGGGTTTTCAGAGACTAACTGCTGTCAGTGCTGGCTATTTAGTGCTGCTTCCGTTTTTTGTTATTCTGCAGTCTCCTTCCCGATCTGTGAAAAGGATAATCATGTCATTCAGAGTGAAGTAAGTCAGAAAGAGAAAAACAACCATCCGTATTAATGAATATATATGTAGAAAAATAGTACAGATGAACCTATTGGCCAAGCAGAAATAGACACACAGACATAGAGAACAAATGTATGGACACCAAGGAGGGTGGGGGTGGAATGCACTGGGAGCTTGGGATTGGTATATGTACACTATTGTGTATAAAATAGACAACTGATGAGAACCCACCGCATATAGCACAGGGAACTCTATGTAAAGCTCTGTGGTGACCTAACTGAGAAGGAAATCAAAAAAAGAGGGGATATATATGTACATATAGCTGATTCATTTTATTGTTTAGCAGAAAATAATGCAAGATTATAAAGCAACAGTACTCCAATAAAATTGTTTTTTTAAATATAACCCCACGTAGACTTTTTTGGTAAGAATTAGAAGAGATAAGCACGTCGGATGCTTTGTCAGGGCTGCAGCTTGCTGTCATCTGATGTACGCTTTGCGCATCTTCAGAGGAAATCAGTCCCCTCATTGTCATCATCGATATGTGTGGTGATGAGTACATTTTCTTTTGGGAGGAGCAGATCTTTATCTGCATGATCTTTATCTGCATGAAGTAATCATATTTGTTAGCGCTGAGTTCACAGTCAACTCTAGTATTGATGCTGCTACTCCTGTGACCACCTCTAGAACCCTAGCGTTTCCCTTCTGCTTCTGTTCATGTTCCTTGCTTCCAAAAGCCTCAGCTCTGCCCTAGAAGCACAAAGTTGTCTGGACAAGTCAGAAGAGCTACTCTGGTTTTATTAGTTTGTTTAGTATTTGCAAAACTATAGCGTAAATATTGTATTTTGCATTTTGTAACAGAAGAAAATCTCTTTCCTGCTGAAAGGCCCATATGCCCCTTAGTGATAGAAAGATAAAACTGGAATATAAACCCAAGTCTGTCTGCTTTCCTCCCCATTAACACATGCTGTTAATATCCAGATGAAATGCCCATCCTTGGGAAAATTGACTCAAAGATCGTGTGAGAGGATTATGGTCAAATAACTATGTAAATGTGAAATGGTGACATGTTTATTATCCAAGTGTGGCTGCCCAGGAATTGCCGTTAACACAGGCAGGTAGAGGTCATAAGCTAGAGCCTTTCTTTTCCTGAGAGAGAAGTCGTGGGATTTGAAGAAAACTCACTGATGTTTTATCTCTTTGCTAATGTTTTCATGTTATTCCACAGCCCAGAAATATTCTTGGCCTCTGAGTAGATTACATTTTCATAGCAATGCGGAGGATTTAACTCCCACAGATGTTCATGGAAGCCATATAGCTATGCAGCACTTTCAAAATGTACCACTTAATGTCTGAGCCTTTTAATCATGCTAGAAGATTTTTTTTTTCTAGCAAATAAACACAAATCTATTTTTGTCCTAACAAAGAACAGAAACAAGCGCACATTCTGTCGCACTCTGCTCTTGGAGTATATTCTGATTCTTTCTTTGGAAATTCACCAAACATCTGTGAAGCTTTCCCCTAGACTTGATGGCTTCCAGACTTAAACACGACTCCCATTTATTTGGAGACAAACAACCAAACAAAATTCTTCAGATTTTTCTACGTTAAACCTATGGGGAAATTTTTTTCTAGGAAGTGGTAGAGAATAAGCCTCTTTCATGGATTTATTTAGAAAAGCAATGTAAAGAGCTTAACCAAAGGATAGAGATATTCAGCCTTGTAACTCACCCTAGTAGACAATGAAAATCAGAGAGGCAGTAGACCCCACATGGGCTGAAAACACACCATGGTATTCCCATTGCTTGGCATGTGGTGATGTATTACAGATGTGCCTAGATACCACTGACATTACACAACAGCAATACAAAAAGATGTTCAGTTTGAGACATGAGTTTGCTTATTGCCTGTTTTTATAGGCAGTTCTCCACAGTGTGGTCCCTGGACTAGCACCATCAGCAGCATTTGGGAACTTGTCAGAAATGCATGTTCTTAAGCCCTAATCCAAATTTACTGAACCCAGAACCTCTGAGACAGGGTCCCACATATCTGTGTTTTAAACAAACCCTCTGGGTGATTCTGGTGCATGTAGACATTTGAGAACCACTGGTCTAAATACTGGCGACAGCACTGCATTAACCTGAGTTCTATTTGAGTGCCTCCTGGGTGCGTGGAGGTTTATTCTAGCCTGTTCTCTGTTCTTCATACTGGTCAACCATACTGGATTGTACTTGGTCAGTCAGTGCTGATGCATGCTCTAGTGAGCCTCAGTGTGTGGAGAAACAGAACCTAAGACTTGAAGAAGTCAGGAGTTGAGAGAGAAGCAGGGACCAGGTGCACAGACCTTAGCACACAGTTGAAAGAAGTCAGGCATCAACCTTCTTGCTAATAGTTCATGGCAGCAGTTCGAGCATTTTGAACTATGGGACTGAGGTTACAGAATGGAGCAAGGTAAAATATCGTTGTTGTTCGGTCACTAAGTCGTGTCCAACTCTTTGTGACCCAATGGACTGCAGGCCTCCCCGTCCCTCACCATTTCCCAGAGTTTACCCAAACTCATGTCCACTGAATTGGAAATATCATGTCATATGGAAAGTCAAATATAAAAGCAGATAGTAGGTTAAATGTAGGCCTACTTTTTTGACAGTCATGTGCAATCTGCTTTTAGCTACCACACCACTCCAGGTATTTCTGCTGTGGCCCTAACCATGATGCATGGAAATTACTAGTTAACTTCCCTAGCTCTCTGAAGGTAGGGAACACCATGCTTTACTCCTTTTTGGTATCCTTTAGTATGTGTCTCATACATATTAGGTGCTCAGTGGATATCTGTTGAATTGAAGCAAGCACTTCTGGTTTGGGGAGAGCCGCTCGCTTGCCAAGTATGATGTCACTGAGCGTGCAAGGGAAACAGAGAGTACAAACGAGGGAAAAGCTTAAGAGATTGTAGGGTCCAAGGGGAAGCATGGAGCTGAATAGGGAGACTATTCCAGTGGGAGTCTGATAAGAGAAAATCTGTGATTGGAAGTGGGAGTCTGCGATTGCAAAGGGGAAGGAGATGGTGGGAAAATGTGATGTTTGGAGAAAAACAGAAAGGATTGGATATGAAGAGGGGAGCTCGGATTGTGGTGTGTGACAAGAATAGAGCGTTCAGACAACAAAATGAAGCAAGGTGGGGGCGGCAGAGAAAAGACGGGATGGAAGATATGCAAATACCATGAGCAGTAGGAGAGATCAAAAGCATGGGGGAGGGGGTAGGAATGAGAATTTTATTTGATCAGCTAGACTTAAGGATTTGGAAGTTCATTGTTGCTTTATGGATTTATCATCAAAAGAAAGCCCAACTCACACAATTAAGCTGCCTGTGCCCCCACAAATGCCTGGCCATCTTCCCTGAAAGCCCCCGCTAGATATTTTGGTCCTTGGCAACACAAATTTTTCCTCTGCAACTGGTTTTAGAGGCTTTCTCTGGATGCCAAGCCACTGAGCAGCAACCCCTTTCTTCAGTCTTGTTCCTCTGTCCCTGAAAACCAAGAGGGAGGGCCAGGGGACTCCAGGGTCAGCGCTTCCCTCAGGAGCCATCACTCATTTACCTGACTGCCTCTGATGAGACTTCAGATGGATGCCAAAGTGGTCCAAGGAAGGATTCAGGATTGGGTACTTTTCTCACTGGATACATGTCTTGTGCTGTAGGGGGCGCGCAGCCAATTCCAGGGCTTCAGTAGGTCGTGCACTGTGGGGTCAAAAGTATCAGCTTGGTATCAGTAGATATTAAGCTGCTGCTGCTAAGTCGCTTCAGTTGTGTTTGACTCTGTGCGACCCCAGAGACGGCAGCCCACCAGGCTCCCCCGTCCCTGGGATTCTCAAGGCAAGAACACTGGAGTGGGTTGCCATTTCCTTCTCCAGTGCATGAGAGTGAAAAATGAAAGTGAAGTCGCTCAGTCGTGTCCGACTCTTAGCGACCCCGTGGACTGTAGCCTACCAGGCTCCTCCATCCATGGGATTTTCCAGGCAAGAGTACTGGAGTGGGGTGCCATTGCCTTCTCCGAGATATTAAGCTACTCATTTACAATTGTCTTCCCAGGTGGTGCTAGTGGTAAAGAACCTGCCTGCCAATGCAGGAGATATAAAAGATATGGGTTTGATGCCTAAGTCAGGAAGATCCCCTGGAGAAGGGAATGGCAACCCATTCCAGTATTCTTGCCTGGAGAATTCCATGGACAGAGGAGCCTGACGGGCTACAGTCCATGGGGGTCACAACGAGTTGGACACAGCTGAAGCAACTTAACATGCAAGCACAACACATATTTTATTTTGTTTTTGATAATTTGCTGTTAGTGTTTTCCTTCAAATGCTTGTTAGTTTTAGAAAATGTAGGTAAGCCAAAAAAAAAAATTAGGATTCCTCCAGATCCTACCAAATCATAAATAACTGTCATTATCTTGGCATGGTGCGTTATGGTAGGTAGATGTGTTTGCATCCTAGCAACAGTAAGCACATTCCTTCAGGAAAACGCATTGGTGGGAAAGTATGTTGGTATGTTGGTCCCGTAGTTCATATGTTCCACTGTGAGCTATCGATACTGTAATTTATTGATCCAGGGGTATAGTATAGGAAAGTGAGAGCCTAGGTTGTCATGTATTCCCTCTCACTCTTGCATTTTAAACTTTTCTCCTTCTCAGATTCTTTCATGTACCCCTGCAAATATGCTCGGATCTCTTCCAATCTAAATTAAGCCTGAGTTACCACGGAGAAGTAGCTGTGCAACTCTGGTCAAGTGTCTCTACCTCTCTGTGCTTTGTTTGCCTCATCTATAAATTAAGGATAATAACAGGACCTACCACATAGAATTTATGTAAGGATTAAATGACTTAAAAGTCACACATTATTTAGAATACTACTGAAGGAATAATGATCACGATTGTGTGGATGGTGATTCTCCCATACCTGCTGGTTCCATGTCAGGCTAGGTTTTGAATCAAGACTGTTGGTTTCATTAAAATTCCAATCACTCCTTATTTGCTCAAAATTCTAAGTTCTAAGAACTGCTTTGTTGACTGCTTTTATATAGCCTTGACTCCTCACCCTTATTTGCTGTTCTGCAGCTATTTGTGAAGGCTGGAATTTAGATGCAACAACTTTCTGTCTTCTCTCTGCTAAAGAGCAGGAATGGATCAGGTCTGACTCTTCTCATTTGCAGGCGACAGAATTTCACAGATTAATTACCTGAAAGAGAACAGCATTAATGCTAAGTGCTACAAAAAAAATTTCGCTCCTCTATGCAGGAATCATTTGCTCTAATATATACATATAATATAGATATATGTATTGTGTACATATATATATATTATGCATGTATGTTTTGTGTGTGTACATATATATATATATATAAATGCCTTTGAGAAAACATCATTCTTCAAGAAAACAAAAGCTTTTTTTTTAAGGTGCCTAGAGATGGAAGTAAAGAAGACAAGCTTGTCTTTAAGACTCTTATTTGTAGCCCTTACTTCCCCCAATTCCCACAACCTCGTGCTTGTTCCTGGCTTCCCAGGGACTCCTATGGCCAATTTGGGAAACATCCTGTACCCTGGAATGCACTGCTTTTCTTTCACAGCTGTCAGACAGACAGACAGACACACAGACATACACATGCAACATGAAATGCTTTCCTAAAGCATTTCTCAAAGTGGCATAAGTTTTCCCATTTTCTCAAAGTGGCAGAAATTTTCATAAAGGATCAGCCCCCAGGACTTTATCTTTAATAACATTCCAAGTACCTCCTGGAACATGACATTAAAAGTGGGAATTTAACCTCTCAGTGTCTGATGAGAGCAATAGACCTCGCCTTCCACCCCAGATCTCATGAACTTCATAGGCACACACTTTAAGGGGTTTGTGAATTTCCTGACATTGGCTCATAGAATCCAAGTTAATAAATAAAACCCCAAGCTTAGATGATGATTTCTATACCCATACAATCCTAACAAGGGAAATAGTTTTCAGTACTTTCACATTTAAAAAATCATAAAGATTATTTAATGTGGTCAACAAAACAGCCCTGTTCATTGTGTTTAGCTTTGGTAAAAATCTTTCTTAAGTAACAAAGTACAAGAAAATTGGTACCCAATATACCAGGACTGCAAACATTGTGTATGAGCTGTGACTTCTAACAGAAATTTACCTAATTGTTGTCACTTGGGTATTTTTTTAACCTTTTGCGAAAGTTTAGTATTAATCTCCTCTCTTGAAATTCTAGTAAGCACATAGCTAGGAAATGAAACAAAATATAGCTAAAATGTATAATCCACATAATTAGTGGATTATTGATAGAAATAAAAGAATATATAATTAGAAATTAAGTAGTATCCAAGATTCAGAATAACAGAATATATGTATCTTGTTCCATCTTTTATGTAGAAAAGAAAATGAAAATTGCTTTAAATATACTATGGAGATTTGGGGACTGCCAGTGTATATCCACGTGACCCATTTTAGACGTCTTTATCAGAATTAAAAGATTAAGAGCCTATAAGATCTGCAGTTAAATAGGCACCCTTTAAACAGACCTTGCCAAATAAGTCTAAAATCTGCTCAAGTTGTAACACTGGAACAGCCTGGTTTATTCTTATTTCTCTTTATCCTTTCAGTGGATCCATTCTCTTTGTGTTGTAATCACTTTTCACACCTCAGTGATTTCTCTGATACTGTCTTAAAGCACTGTTCTTCAAAGGGTCAGAATAAAACAGCATCCCAGAAACCCCAGAGGCAGCGCATAGCCAACAGCCTCAAAACTCATGGTTGCAGAAGGCAGTTATCAAAACAGAACGATGGTTTTATTTAATACAGTTTAGAATTCAGAATAGGGTGCTTTTATTTATATATTTGGTTTTTGCCTCTTCTGAGTGTCTGCCTGTGTTCCTTTTTGTTTTTCCTTTCAGCAGCTCTCGCCAAGCACATGTGGCAGTACTGACAGCTGCCACTTTGAACAGCCTTGCCGTTCCTTCTGTTCCCCTCCATGTGTCCCTCTAGCTGGGCCAACAGTCAGGTGACTACAAGGGGGTGCAACGGGCAGAAATTAGTAAATATCATTCTAACGTTAAAAAATAATACATGCTTATATGTATCAGAGAGATACTTACAGCAGAGCCCTGGAACCAGCATCTGCCCACACAGCCCTGCAAAATTCATACTTGCATTTGGCGAATTTGTACTTGATTTAAGATTAACTTCTAAAGGACAAGCACTGGGTATCATTTACTCTCCACATTGTATTAAAATATTTTGCATATAATTAAGCTGCATATGTCTTCAGCAGGAAATCTCTAGTCATTCTGGATAAAGCCCCGAGTTGCTTCATTATACTTGCCTCAATTTAGGAACAGAACATTAAGGAAACATGCCCATTTGCATGCACTTAAAATGGCAGAGATAGAGTGTCTTAATTAGTTTTAATCCTGAGGAGAATGGTAACTAGATGATGTGCATTTATGCTGAGCTTAGCACAATAGAAAATGGGCTTAGACTGCAACAAGAGAACTTATCTTACCCCCATGGATCAATTTCCTGATCCTGTGAGTTGCTCAAATGAGTTATTAAGAGACTAGACCTGCATCAATTTTTTAAAAGATTTACTTATTTATTTTTTAAAAGATTTATTTATTTTTGACTGTGCTGGGTCATCACTGCTGCCTGCGAGATTTCTCTTAAGTGCTGTTAGGGGGGCTACTCCTGGTTGAGGTGCGCGGGCTTCTCATTGCAGTAGCTTCTCTTCTTTGGGAGCACAGGCTCTAGGCTTGGACTTCAGCAGCTGCGGCGCTAGGACTCAGAAGTCGTGCTTTGAGGGCTCTTGAGCGCTGGCTCAGTTTCTGTGGCACAGGGGCTTAGTTGTTCCAAGGCATTTGGGATCTTCCAAGACCAGGGATCGAACTTGTGTCCCCTGCATTGGCAGGCTGATTCTTAACCACTGGACCACCAGGGAAGCCCTAGATCTGTAGTTTATTTAAATAATTTTTTTAAAAGGTAGTGACCCTATTGGGAGAGACTAGCCAATTTCTTTCTTTTTTTTAATTTACTATCTTTTAAATAGTTTCTCTGCAGAAATGAGCTGCATTTAACATTCATATCTAGAGGCAGTTAGGTCACTTCTGTTTTAATTGATTGCTACTTGTGATAAAATAATATTTTAATTTAGATTGTGGACTATTATTTTTTTAATTTCCTGGAAGACTAAATTTGGTGTGTTTATTAGCTTATGTTAACTCAAGGACTGGTTAATGTGTTAATCAAAAAGAATGACCTGTGTGGGTCCATAGTGGGAGAGAAATGAGTAGAAAACAGATTCTGAATCACCAGAAAGACTGAATACACAGGCCATCTTTTTATTATGAGGCTGGCTTAACAGCATGGTAGTTTCAAGGTTTCCCTCTACTTTGATGTCATCTTAACTTTTACAAAATATGTAGAAATAATCATTCTCATTTTTGTAAATATTGATTTAATGCCTGCAAAGTATTCCATCACAAAGATATAATCTTCTCATTAACCACTACTCTGTTATTAGACATCGCTTCCAATTGTTTCTTATTGTAATCACCAATATTGAAATGAACATTTACTGGTAAATCCTTGTCTACACGTAATATTATATCTTTTGGAAATAACATTTTTAACTCCATCTTTGTCCCAAGATCTAAAATTGACACCCACCTTAAGATTAATTTCAAACCTACATAAGTCTATAGAAAAGATATGTAATGTTAAAAATGCTGTTACTGAAGTGGGGCCAAGCTGCTTGCTGTCCAAAAGCCGAGACTGGAGGGGCAAGATTGGTGGAAATTCTATTTTATTTCTGGTGCCAGCAATCAGGGGAGAGGGCAGACGTGTCCAAAGGCCAACTCCTCACTGACAATCAGTGGGAAAGAGCTTTTAAGTAGGGAATTTCAGGGATGTATGGGGAGAGGGCTACATGCAGAAACAGCACATCCAACTCTGACAGTCATGTTGAAATTAGTCATATGGTGGTCGGATTGGCATCATCTTGATTGTTTTGAGTATAGTTAATCTTCAGTTCCAGGGTTAGTTTGTTCCCAAATCCCTGAGACCTGTTCTTGGAATTGTGGCAGCTTATGTCATGGCTACAGTCTGGTCATCATGTAGTTAACTTCTTCCACCTGGTGGGGGTTTCAGTCTCTACAAGACAGCTCACAACATATGGCATAGAATATTATCTATAGCCTTTGAAGAGAAACTAAAGAACCTTGACTTTGTTTAATGACTAAACTATTATTATTTTGTCCTGTTTGGGTGCTTTTCTTTGTTGGATACTTTCTTACTGCTCTGATTAAAAGTATTATTTGGCTACAGTTTTTCCATAGACAGAAGACAGACTGCTCCATAGCAATGTCGTTGAGACTTTTATTTCTTCTCGTATTGGCTTACATGGTTTTATCAGTTGCTCTCTCTCATAAGTATCACCATCTACACAGACTTCAGTTTCTTATCTTGGAGATATCTACTTTAAATGAATCAAAGCTATATTTGAATAGACAAAGCAATGTTGAAGATGATTGCACACCTTTTAGAAAGGATTCTTTATAAAGCAGAGATTCACTATAAAGAGTTCATTTTATCAGTACCAATCCAAATGTGTTTAAAAATATAACTGAATTCACTAGATTTTAGGGCAGACACAACTTTGTGAAAATAAACCATTTGAACTCTAAAGTAGTGAGGAATTAAAACTCTAAATCCTTGAGGGCTGGTTGTGGAGAACTGGTAGTTTTTAAATCCAGTTAACTGATTCTGATGATCAGCCAGGTTGGAGAGCTATAGAACTAAGGGTGTTATGTAGCATTCATCCTGTGATGCCTTTGAGATTTAGAAAGGCGTCAAACAAAAGGAAGGAGGCACAGAAGAGCCAGGAGACTCGACGAGTCAAGGCATCACAGCCTGTAAGCTCACTCTCCTTTACTTCTAAGAAATCCCACAGCACTCCGCCGTGTTCTCATCCCTGTTCTTTCGGAGAAGGCAATGGCACCCCACTCCAGTACTCTTGCCTGGAAAATCCCATGGATGGAGGAGCCTGGTAGGCTGCAGTCCATGGGGCAAGGCACTGACGGCCTCTGGAGCCAGAAGATTGTGTAATTCATATGGACTGTTTTGCTTCACTATAAGGAGAAAAAAAGAATGTGGGAGTCAGTAACCCTCCCCAAAAAGTTTTTATATAAGGCAGCATTTACCATCCTACTGTTCTAAATTTATACACTAATATGTATTGTCTCTATCCACTTATAAAGAAAAAACAAAGAGCTTGCTATCTTACCAAAGAGAAAATTATTTGCCCTCTCCCTATCTCGAAAGAGAAAAGACAATTTCCTGGAGTATTTTTTTTTTTTTTACTCAACTTACTATGAAGTACTGACCGTAAGCAGTCCTGGGCACATATTGAAGGATGGATATAGCAGTGAGAGTAATCATGACGTCTTATGCTCCATCAATCCCACAATTGAATCAATTGATCTTGCTCCTCACTTTCTCTGTCCTCGTTCCATGAATATTTGTATGAAAGCTCCACTCTCAGATAAAAATAAATATATCCAGTCCCTGCCATGATGAAGTTTTTTCAATCAATATTTTTTATTGACATGTAGTTGATTTCCAACATTGTGTTAATTTCTCCTGTATAGCAAAGTAATTCAGTTATGTATATAACTGAATTTCTTTTTTAAATATTCTTTCCCATTATGGTTTATCATCACTTTAGTTCAGTTCATTTCAGTCGCTCAGTTGTGTCTGACTCTTTGCGACCCCATGAATTGCAGCATGCCAGGCCTCCCTGTCCATCACCATCTCCTGGAGTTCACTCAAACTCACGTCCATCGAGTCAGTGATGCCATCCAACCATCTCATCCTCTGTTGTCCCCTTCTCCTCCTGCCCCCAATCCCTCCCAGCATCAGAGTCTTTTCCAATGAGTCAACTCTTCGCATGAGGTGGCCAAAGTAGGATATTGAATATAGTTCCCTGTGCTATATATAGAGAGTCAGACCTTGCTATTTATCCATCCTATGTATAGAAGCATACATCTGCTAACCCCAATGAAGCTTACTTTTTAATAAGGGAAAGTAGATAAGCAAGCCATCTCAGCCTCAGTAGAACAGTCGTGGGGAAGGAGGTGGTTCTGTGATCCTCAGAGATTGGGTGGTACAGGTAGGATACCGCTCCTGAGAGCCCTGACTGTGATTGAAATGAGAAGATGGATGTGATATTAGAAACCAGAGAGGGGAAATGTTTTCTCACGTCCAAATACTTTGGGGAGTGGAAGCAAGGATGAATACCTACATCAGGATAGAGAAAGATCTGGAAACAAAAGTAGGTAGGTGTAGGGTACAGACTCCTGGTGGAAACTTTTCAAGAGAATGATCAGAGCTTTACCCTGGAACTTGAGTGAAATGACAATATGGAAGCTTTTATAATGTAGCAAATGGCCACCAGCTATGGCTTTCTTAAGCAAAAGGTATCTTATTGAAAGTTATTGGAGCTCTCTGCTGGGAGGGGATTGGAGGACCTGCCTTCGAAAACAGAGCATCAAGAGAAGTTGATTGTGCACGCTATGTCAGAAGTGGGGAAAGTGAAAATTCACTCTACAGAGTTATTCCAAACCATCTTACCCATGTTTATGGTCTGCTGAAGTAGGAAAGAAAGCCATGGAATCCTGGCAATTAAGTGCTCCATCCAGAAAATGACATGTCATTTCCACCCACAACCCATTGGCCAAAATTAGTCATTTGTCTCCTTCCAACTGCAAAGAGAGGATATCCTCCCACAAGCAGAGAGAGAGAGGAAAGCCAGATGGAGAGGAGCATCCGTTGCCTCTGTGATGGGCAGGAGGCGAGGCCCAAGAAGTGGGAATGCCGGGAATCCTGTCTTGAGTGGTCTTGTCTGGGTACCTCTGTTGGGATGGATGAAGACAACCCACACTGCAGACTCTGTCATTGTCTGTTAGAGTCACATGTCAGGGAGGAAATGTCTGAGTGGCCTAACTGGGTTCTGACTCTTCCCGTCTTTCCTGGGTAACTGAGCACATGATGGGGGGTAAAATTTAACTTTTACTCCTGGGTAAAAGTTAAATTCAAAGGGACTTGGGTTGCAGCAGCCCAGGGTATGAACATGAGGTATTTGTTAAACAGCAAAAATATCCACCTCAACTGAGAGGCACTGGGAGGCTTCTCTTCTCTGCGTTCACTGAATAGTTATGGAGCATCTACTGTATGTTCTTTTAAGAACCATGAATAGAGTAGTGAGCACAGTAGACAAAGTCTTCCCTCTTACTCAGCTGCTGACGGTTTTAATGGTCAGATCATTGTGGCTGATGGATTGGTAGCGTGTGAAGAGAATATTCTAGAATTGTAAGGATAGTAAAAGATGATATGGTCTAGGCAGCCAAAGTAAGAGCTCTCAAAAAAAGAAATGGTTTTGGAAAGCTTAAGAGTCTTTGTGTCTCTCATTCTGGAAGATTCCAAAATGATGTTGACCAGCTGTCGATTTCAAATGTTAAGAATGTTGATATTATATTTATATACATTTATAATAATATATAATAATAATATATAGCTATAATATTTATCATGTGTGAGAGGGGGAGACAGAACAACCTTTGCTTCGGTTCCTCACAGCTCAAAAGTTCATTGAATCAGTGCGGGCCCAATAAACTAAAGTTGTCCTTGGGAAGCACAGACCTGGCATGAGAGAACTTCAGCAGCATTATCACCAGGAAGGAAATACTTCATCTTGGCAACAGAGGACTCTGTAGGTTGCCTTTAGTAGAACCCTACACTGGGGAGCTACCCCACACTTAGGAGGCCTGACCACCACATCTGCTCACTCGTCACCTGTATTTTGTTGTCTGTTCTAGCCCAAATTTGTCTGTCCTTTTTCCGAAGACCCTACTCCTGACATAAACCCTAGATGTTTCTGTGCTGACCCACTATGGTTCATCGCTCCAGCATTTCTCTCTTCCTGTTGCATTTTTACAGTCTTTTTAAACTGGAGTACAGTTGTTTTACAATATTGTATTTCTGCTTATAACAAAGTGAATCAGCTATATGTACACATATACCCCTTTCCTCTTGGACCTCCCTCCCCCGCAACGCCCTCATCTGGATCACCACAGAGCACTGAGTTGAGCTCCCTGTGCTATACAGATCTTTTATTTATTTATTTATTTTAATTGGAGGCTATACAAATCTATAGACAATAAATGCTGGAGAAGGTGTGGAGAAAAGGGAACCCTCTTGCACTATTGGTGGGGATGTAAGTTGATACAACCACTATGGAAAACAGTATGAAGTTTACTTAAAACTAAAAATAGTTACCATGTGACCCAGAAATTCCACTACTAGGCATACACCCTAAGAAAACCATAATTCAAAAAGACTCATGCACCAGGACATGGAAGCAACCTAAATATCCATTGACAGAGGGATGTATAAAGAAGGTGTGTGTGTGTGTGTGTGTGTGTGTGTGTATGAAGTAAAGTGAAAGTCGCTCAGTTGTGTCTGACTCTTTGTGACCCCATGGACTGTAGCCTGCCAGGCCCCTCTGTCCATGGAATTATCCAGGCCAGAATACTGAAATGGGTAGCCATTCCTTTCTCCAGAGGATCTTCTCAACCCAAGGATCGAACCCAGGTCTCCCACATTGCAGGTATCTGAGCCACCAGGGAAGCCCAAGAATACTGGAGTGGGTAGCCTATCCCTTCTCCAATGGATCTTCCTAATCTAGGATCAATTATTATACACACACACACATACTTTTTTTTCTTTCTTTTTTAAAATATAAATTTATTTATTTTAATTGGAGGCTAATTACTTTACAATATTGTATTGGTTTTGCCATACATTGACATGAATCCGCCATGGGTGTACATGTGTTCCCCATCCTGAACCCCCACACACACCTACCTCCCCATCCCATCCCTCTGGGTCATCCCAGTGCACCAGCCCCGAGCACCCTGTATCATGCATCAAACCTGGCCTGGCGATTCATTTCACATATGATAATATACATGTTTCAATGCCATTGTCCCAAATCATGCCACCCTCGCCCTCTCCCACAGAGTCCAAAAGACTATTCTATACATATATATACACACACACATGTGTATGTATGTATATATAATGGGATATTACTCAGTCATTAAAAGGAACAAGATTGGGTCTTTCTATTACATTTTTCTCTCTTTTGTGGGCAGTTCCCATTATCATTCTCATGTGTCATGTCTTCTTTCCTTAAAAAAAACAACATCTCTTTCCTCTGTCTGCCTCTCACTCATTCTCTGGCTGGTCCTTCCTCATCTCTCCAACTTCTAAATGTTGGCAGACCCCCAATTTCAGCCTTTCAATGACTGTCCTTTTCCATTTTCCCTTCTTCTCTGATCACCTCATCCAGTTTAATGGCTTTAAAAACCCGCCAATATGTTGATAACTCCCAAATTTCTATTTCCACTCATTCATCTCTCTCACAGTCCAGGCATCCATATCCAACAGCCTATTCACAATCTCCGTTTGCACACTGGGATAGACAGTGTTACTGCCCCATCCACATTCTCTCAGAAACAACAGTTTCCATGAATTTGGGCCAAATTCCCAAATACGAACACCAGACTGTCTGCCAGAGCCCACACACCTGTGTATGGTACTGGGTTAACGCTGTCTAGGAGTGTCCTTTGACCAGTGGCTAGTGGGAGTTGATGGATAGATAAATGTCCCAGTTCCCTCACCGTTTGGGGCCCCTGTGCCCTTGAAGAGAGGTGAGTTCTGATTTATGTTCTGTTTCCCAGAGAGATTGAGCCCCATTTACCCATGGTGCCAAGTGGCTTGGTAAGATACTCTGTATGGAGTCTTGCCTATACCTGTCTCATCCCTCCAGTCCTCTTGAGTGTTTCCTGGGATTCTGTCCCAAAGAAACTCCTTGTGCTCAGATGCTTGTCTCAGGGCCTGCTTGTGGAGAAACCCATACTTAGACAGATGGCAAAGGAGCATCCCAGCTCTTAACACGAAACTAACCCCACGAAACTAACCCCATGAAACTAACCCTTGACTCGAAGCCTGCCCTTCCAAGGTCTTGCCTGTGTCTGTGAATGAGTAGTTCTTCCAATTACTGGTCAAATACCTTGACACTTGTTTGTTTCTCACACTTCATACCTGATTAGCAGGCTCCACCTTCAAAATTCAAACACTTGCTTTTCTCCATAGAATTTCATGCTCTGGCATAGTGTAAATATTCAGCATTTAAAGGTTGTCTCCAGACAATTAAATGTAATTCCATGAGGAAAAAAATGTTCATGTGTTTTGTTTGCTGTTGTATCTTTAGTGGCTGGAGCAGAGTCTGGAATACAGTAAACCCTCAAATATTTGCTGAATGTGTTCCATGGATGTGGAAAAAAACTGATTAATGAGGATTAATGCTTTGGGGATGAAAGAGTAAAAAGATACTACTTAGAATGCCTAAAGATGTTAAATGCAGCTTTTCCCCCAAACAAACTACTCTGTTACTGAAATGTTGTACAGTTAGAAAAAAATCCTCTGAGGATTACCCTATAGGGTCTGTCCATAGTAAAATGCTATGTTATGAAAATGGTGAGATCAAATGACTAATGAATCCTTTTTTATAATGAAGCCTGCTTCCTCCCACCTCTACCCCCATTAGTTTACATGTTCAGCATTTCAGGAATACCTATTCATGTACGTATTTTGAGAAAAAAAAACTTGCATTTGCTGGGATCACTTTGAATAAGTGAATTACTTCTATGATCAGTAAATGAACTGGCATCATGACCCTTCTGGTGAACAAAAGGCAGGGTTGCCTAGGGGATAAGGCCCTGGGCTGAAGTCGGCCTGCTGATTTCAGCCCCAGCTTTGTGGGTCACTAGTGACGTGCGCATGGGCAAGGTTGTGTGACCTCTTCAGCCTCAGTGTCTGCGCTTGCAAAATGGGACTAATGATAGTGCCTTGTTAGTGACTCGGTTGTGAGGATTAAGTGAGCTAATACATGCAGTATTCAGAGCAGAGTATCTGGTACAGAGTAAGCCCTGAATAAATGTAAAACACCCTTCTCTGGTTGGTTTCTATTTTTACCTGTCATATGTCCCAGACAACACTGTAAATTCTAAGACATAAGCTGAGCTTTCTCATAGCATCATTATTCTGTTTATATAATGCTTTCCACAATTTTAAATACTTTGTACATTTCATGTTCAAAATAGCACCTCTGTAATCAGAAGGGTATGTGTAATTATCTTGATTTTTACCAAAGAGTCACCAAATTTCCCTATAGCAGTATTTTCATCAAGACTGGGGACATGGCGAAGGAGCTTTCTGGAGGATTTTGCCACCCTGCATTTAGCCAGTAGAAATTTGGAATCACTGCCACACGAAGCCGATCGAATGGGGAGAGAGAAGGGGAGGGGTTCTGCCCCTCAGGTGAAGTACACCCTGTTGAGTGGTGTTTCACAGTTGTGTGAAATAAGCAATAATAAACCTTTGCTTTGCACGCTCATGGCCCCCTCCAGCACAGATAATAAAGGCCACCTCGACAGGTTTTGCCACATCCTGCCTATTCCCTTCAGATCTTGGTCACCACTGACACTCACCAGTGTACACACAGCAGCCTTCAGAGGAGTTGGTACTTTGAATACAAGCCTAGAAAGGGCTGGAGTAGGAGCCTCTGTTCTTTATCCAGACATATGTTTCTCTGCATAAATATACTCAAAGTGGGCAAAATGTGCAGCAGAGTCGGAATAAAGTTATGCAAGTAGTTCCAGGCCCCTCTGAAGAGACGATTGTAGGTGGCAGTGGGGCCATTGCCACAAAGGCAGATATAGAGCCTGGTTCCTTGGTGACTCCAGATAAGAAAGTGGCCAGAACCAGGGAGGAAGTCACTTGAGGCATTTAAGGAAAGAGAGCCTTGCTTAGGAAGGTGTAATAGGTGTGAAGAGAAAGCCTTGAAGGCCAAGGGAAAATGATGTCCATTTTCTCCAGAAATTCCTCTGGAGCAACAGGTTGAGAAATACCAATCTAGAGTTGTGGAGAAATCTGAAGTAAATGAGGAGAAGAATTCAGAAGAGTATTTAGGTTGTGAATAATCATCAGCCGATTGAATGAATAGGCATAGTTGATGTATGAGATATAATTAGAACTCTCAAGCTACTCAATATAGTACATGTATATTATATATACACACACACACACACACACACACACACATATACACACACACATACAAGCTAGAGTTAGAACTCCAAGCTATTCAATATACTATATATGTATATTATAGATAGAAGTATATACATATCTATTATGTATATATAAATATATATATTTAGCAAGCTGGAGGCTTACCCAAAATATATCTAAAACATATTAAAATGCATATTAATGTATAGAAGACATGCTTCATTATAGTAAATTCTACAGTGCCATCCAGTTGTTTTTCCCCAACCTGGCATTTTTGTGTTGTGTGGGTTTCCATTCCAATGATGGGAGGCCATGTTAACATGCAGATGTTAGACATTAAAAGACCTGGTTCTAGTATATTCTAGTCTACCCAGGTTCTGTCCAGCCACCTGATTTGGGGAAAGGTTATTTAACTGAGCGTTGGTTTCCTGGTCTTTTGAAGGCAAATTATAGTGCCTGGCCAGAGTACCTGGTGTCCTGGGTATTAGTGATGGTCAAAGGAAATAATACATGTAACACAGCCTTGGGAACCACGTACATCCTTTTGCAAATGCGTAATTGCAAATGCATAACCGTCTTTGTTTAGTGATTTTTAAAGTCTGGTAATATTTTGGAGGAGGCAATTATCATTTGTATTAAGAATACCAGTTCACCGCTACTCCTTGGTGAATGAGCAAGAGTGGGAGCCTTGATTAACCAAAGCTCTGGGAGGCTGCTTTGCTGATGAGCGAAGTGTTCTTCAGAACGTGGTGCCATTAAATGGCTTTGTGCTCTGGATCACACTGATCTTCAGTGCCACAGGCACTTGGGGTAATTGTCAGTGTTTCTTAGGCTGAGGAACGTTCTCTTCCGTAAATTATCATGGTACTTTGTAATTTTCTGAACCAGATATTTAGGTTCAGATCGCTATTAGCATTAAGAGATAGTGTTTTGATGAGGTGGATGAAACTGGAGCCTATTATACAGAGTGAAGTAAGCCAGAAAGAAAAACACCAATACAGTATACTAACGCATATATATGGAATTTAGAAAGATGGTAACAATAACCCTATGTACGAGACAGCAAAAGAGACACTGATGTATAGAACAGTCTTATGGACTCTGTGGGAGAGGGAGAGGGTGGGAAGATTTGGGAGAATGGCATTGAAACATGTAAATATCATGTATGAAATGAGTTGCCAGTCCAGGTTCGATGCACGATACTGGATGCTTGGGGCTGGTGCACTGGGACGACCCAGAGGGATGGAATGGGGAGGGAGGAGGGAGGAGGGTTCAGGATGGGGAACACATGTATACCTGTGGCGGATTCATTTTGATATTTGGCAAATCTAATACAGTTATGTAAAGTTTAAAAATAAAATAAAATTAAAAAAAAAAAAATAAAATAAAACTAGGAAATAAAGTTGAGAAATCTTTGGAAAAAAAAAAAAAAAAAAAAAAAAGAGATAGTGTTTTGAAAGGGAGTAGGGCAGAAAGGGAGCAACATTTTCTTTTTCCTGGCATTCTGGACTGTGGTTCTCAGTTTTTCGACTTCACCCTCTCCAATGCCCATATGCACAAACACAAAAGGAGAATTTGCATCCTGTTTTCCAGTCTCCTCACCAAAACCCATGAAGTTGGGACTCCCTAGTCTGGTATATTACCAGAGAGTTTCTCTTTGAGCCCATTTGTATATTGTGGTAAAGCATGTGCAGCAATTCAGAGCTGTGTTGGCTCAGGGTTTTGAGAGAAAGTTGATCCCATTATCTGTTGTCATTGATTTGAGTGTCTGATCTTAGAAATTCACATTTTATGGTGTGAAGAGTATAGTGCGATGTAAATTGTAAAGAAAGATACTTTAGAAAAATATTTATAAAATTGAATGTGTAGTAGATAATTCTAATAGTAGGATTTAAAAATGAAAAATAGGTTCAAATCTTCCAAGATAAATTATTTGTATAAACTTCATGTGGTAAAGGGTATTTCTTTAAAGCTTTGGTATTGGTTTTAGTACCTCATGACTGTGTCAAAATTCTTCCATGAGTTGATATTTGGAGCCATAATAATAGCTCATTATATAACTGATGATGTTATTTCAGGTAACCTTTCTGACCTTAGTTGACTCATTTATCAGAAAGGGATGAATAATACCCACTTTATAGAGATGCTGTATTAAGTAAAACTTCATTTAATCGATGAATAGTTTTTTGTGTAGACAAATTAAAATGTAAGTTATATAATATGGTAGAAAGTGAAAGATGGTATGGAAAAAAGTAAACAGGATAAGAAGGATGGGAAATACTGACATGGGAGTAGTTAAAGAAAGTCTGGGCAGGAGCCTGGTGGGCTGCCATCTATGGGGTTGCACAGAGTCAGATACGACTGAAGTGACTTAGCAGCAGCAGCAGCAAAAGTTGGCAAGCACATGTATGTATAAAATGTGCCCCTGTATGTGCAAATCCATATAATATGTGGAGATGGATGAATGGATAAGCTACCTCTACATATAGAAATATATGAGACAGGACTGTGTATGCTGCTAAGTCACTTCAGTTGTGTCCGACTCTGTGCGACCCCATAGACAGCAGCCCACTAGGCTCCGCCATCCCTGGGATTCTCCAGGCAAGAACACTGGAGTGGGTTGCCATTTCCTCCTCCAATGCATGAAAGTGAAAAGTGAAAGTGAAATCGCTCAGTTGTGTACGACTCTTGGTGACCCCAGGGACTGCAGCCCAGCAGGCTCCTCTGTCCATGGGATTTTCCAGGCAAGAGTACTGGAGGGGGTCGCCATTGCCTTCTCCCATAGGTTTGGGTTTTTTTCATATTTGGTTTCGATTCTGTCTTTATGTAGAATTTTTGTTAAGGTATATTTCACATACAACATTATATTAGTTTCATGTGTACAATATGAGTTGATATTTCTATATATTGCAAAATGAGCCGCATAATTGGTTTCAGTTCAGTTCAGTTCAGTTGCTCAGTCGTGTCCGACTCTTTGCGACCCCATGAATAGCAGCACTCCAGGCCTCCCTGTCCATCACCAACTCCTGGAGTCTGCCCAAACCCATGTCCATTGAGTCGGTGATGCCATCCAACCATCTCATCCTCTGCCGTCCCCTTCTCCTCCTGCCCTCAATCTTTACCACCATCAGGGTATTTTCAAATGAGTCAGCTCTTCGCATGAGGTAGCCAAAGTATTGGAGTTTCAGCTTCAACATCAGTCCTTCCAATGAACACCCAGGACTGATTTCCTTTAGGATGGACTGGCTGGATCTCCTTTCAGTCCAGAAAACTCTCAAGAGTCTTCTCCAACACCACAGTTCAAAAGCATCAATTCTTCGGTGCTCAGCTTTCTTCACAGTCCAACTCTCACATCCATACATGACAACTGGAAAAACCATAGCCTTGACTAGACAGACTTTTGTTGGCAAAGTAATGTCTCTGCTTTTTAATATGGTGTCTAGGTTGGTCATAACTTCCTTCCAAGTAGTAAGCGTCTTTTAATTTCATGGCTGCAATCACCATCTGCAGTGATTTTAGAGCCCCCCAAAATAAAGTCAGCCACTGTTTCAACTCTTTGCCCATCTATTTGCCATGAAGTGATGGGACCAGATGCTATGATCTTAGTTTTCTGAATGTTGAGCTTTAAGCTGACTTTTTCACTCTCCTCTTTCACTTTCATCAAGAGGCTCTTCAGTTCTTCTTCACTTTCTTCCATAAGGGTGGTGTCGTCTGCATATCTAAGTTTATTGATATTTCTCCTGGCAATCTTGATTCCAGCTTGTGCTTCCTCCAGCCCAGCATTTCTCATGATGTACTCTGCATATAAGTTAAATAAGCAGGATAATTGGTTTAGTTAACATCCATATATAGTTGCAAAACTTGTTTTCTCTTGAGAACTTTTCAGATCTACCCTCTTAGCTGCTTTCAAGTGTACAGTAGAGTGTTACTAACTATAGTCGCCATGCTGTACATTACATCCTCAGGACTTATTTATTTTATAACTAGAAGTCTGTATCTTTTAACTCCTTCACCCATTTTGCCCACCCACACCCCCAGCTTCTGGTAACCACCAGTCTCTTCTTATCTGTGAGCTTGGGATTTGTTTGTTTTAGATTCCACATAAAAGTGAGATCATGGTGCTATATTGTTTTTAATAGGGCAGTTTTTGAAACATTTCCTCTTCCTTCTCATACACATTAATAAGGTAGTTACAACTAGTGTTTTTGAATGCCTCAGTTCAGTTCAGCCGCTCAGTCGTGTCCAGCTCTTTGCGACCCCATGAATTGCAGCACGCCAGGCCTCCCTGTCCATCCTACTGAACATATTAACCTCTTTGTATATGTTACATATATCTGCATACATTAACTCACTTATTTCTTATAGAAGCCCTATAAAGTAAAAGTATTATTCTATTTTAAAAGAAGAAAACTGAAGCATATAAGGCAGAGTAATTTGCTCAAGATTAAGAGCAAGGAAGGGGCTGAGCGCATTTGCAGCCCAGCTAGTTGGCCCTCGAACTTACACACTGAACCATAACACTCATGGCCACTTTCTGTGCAGGCATCCAGTTTGCTAAGGAATCACAAGCTCACCTAGGTTTTCTTGGCCTGTTTCTTACCCTGACAGTTAATAGTTTTCACAGGGTCAAGTACCAGGCTGCCTCAGAACCCACCTTGATGGCATCTTGGAAGAATCCACAGGGTGATAAGCATCTCCTCATGGCTCACCAACCTCGGGGAATTCTCGAATCTTGCCTGACTGTCACGGAAACTGTGGCATGGGAACCTTGGTTTCAGCAGTCTCTTGTTGCTCAGGGATCCCTGAGTCTCTGGAATTCCTATGTGCTGTGCTGACTTGAACACATTAGAGAATCAAAATCTTTTCTTTAACATTTCCATCAGAAATAGAATTAGCCCTGTTCAACATATGGTTTGAAAGCTGGGAAGACTTCATACACTTCTGAAATACAACACTGGACAGTTCTGAATTCTCTTTTAGCTCATTGTATCCTTTGGTAGAATCATGTTGGAACACCTAAAATAAATTTTTAACATGCTAGTTAGGGTGAGAATGGTGATAAACAGGGCCAGCTCACTCTTCACTCAGTAAAACCACCAGGGATTACTGGGATTAGAAGGGGGAGGGAAAACAACACTGTATTTTTATTTTAGAACCTTCTGAAATTCCATAGAAGAAGTTGAAGTAAGTGAAACTAAATCTTCAAATTAAATTGTACCAAACATTCTCTCCACAGTTACAGGTGGATAAATTAGACAACTTCCTAGGTCATTTCCATTTTAAATATCAATAGTTTTACAAATGAATCGCTTCTAGCAGTGATTTTGACAGAGATGACAGTGATTCTGAAAGGTGTTTTTACTTTTTGATCAATACTTGTTTGAATTATTGCAATTTTAGTGGATTCCAACTGGGGCTCAGCGCCAGAATTCTTGGGCTCTTGGATGAGTCCCTGAATTTACTGGGTCAAGCAAGCAATCTGCTTGTATATTTCATTTGCACATTGTAGTGAAATTTTATAGATTTTAAAACACAGTAATAAAATGAACTGATCTACAAAACAGAGTGACAGACATCTATATCTCCATCTACATCTTTTTGACATGGCCCTCAGACCTGGAACACAGGTGTTTTTCTTTCAGATCTGTCCTTCCTCATATATTTCTAATTTTTAAATTATTTGCCAACATAAAAAAAAAGAAAAGAGTTGTGCTGAAAAACGTGGAGATGCACAGCCTTTGTGGAAATTTCAGAAGACACACCTAACAGGCTGAACCAGGTGGGCGGCCCTTCAGGTGCAGCTGGGCCTGCTGCAAGCACGCCCTGCACTCCTGCATGAAATGCTGCTCCTCCAAGGGAGGTGAGGCTCATGTGTTCAGTCCTGATTGCGCTTTTACAATTTCATATTCATAGGGCTGCTCGCAGAAATATACTTATTCCTTTTCCGGTGAGTCATGTATCACTCCTCATAAGACATATATTCCCAGGACTGTGTCCTCATTTACATTCCTTGCCTGACCCAGACCTGGCCCTATTTACATAACACAATTGAAAATTTTTTATTTGAACAGTTAAGTTGGTTAACTCCTGATGGGGTTGGTGCTCTTCAAATTCTCTCCAATATAACACAGTAATAAAGAGATATTTCACAATTCACTTATAGAATGAGTAACAGTGAATTCTTTTGGTATTATGCTAATTAATAGGCAGATGAATGCACAGAGCTTATTGCAGGGTCTGAAATATAAATGTTCGATTGATATCACTACATTTAAAATGTAATAGCATTACATTTTTCTATGTTGATCACATTAATTGTGTATCATCTGATGAAAGCTATATTATTTGATTTTTATTTTTTATTGTAGTTATATACTATATATATTTATATATAAAATATATCTTTATATTTGCATTGTACATTTATATTTATACTATATATATTTAAAATGTGTATATAAATATATGTGTGTATATATATATGAAAGTGAAAGTGTTAGTCGTTCAGTTGTGTCCAACTCTTTGTGACTCCATGGACTGTAGCCTGTCAGGCTCCTCTGTCAATGGAATTGTTCAGGCAAGAATACTGGAATGGGTTGCCATTCCCTTCTCCAGGGGATGTTCCCAACCCAGGGATTGAACCCAGGTCTCCCGCATTGCAGGCAGATTCTTTACCACCTGAGCCACATTTCCATTATAGGTTAGTATAAGCTACTGAATATAGTTCTCTATGCTGTACAGTAGGTTGTTGGTTATCTATTTTCATATATAGTAATGTGTATCTGTCAATCCCAAATTCCAAATGTATCCCTTTTCCTAATTTCCATTTGGTAAGTGTAAATTTGTTTTCTATGAGTCTATTTCTGTCTTATAAATAAGTTCATTTGTATCATTTTTTTAGATTCCATACATAAGTGATACCTATGATATTTGTCTTTGATTTATTTCACTCAGTATAATAATCTCTAGGTCCATCCTTGTTGTAGCAAATGGTATTATTTCATTATTTTTATGGCTGAATCCATTCATCTGTCAATGAATATTTAGGTTGATTTTATATCTTGGTTATTGCAAATAGTGCTGCTGTGAGCATTGGGGTGGTTAGATCTTTTCAGATTATGGTTTTCTCTGGATATATGTCCATGATTGGGATTGCTGGATCATATGGTAACTCTATTTTTAGTTTTTCTAAGGGAGCTCTGTATTCTTCTCCATAGCAGCTTTATGAATTTGCATTCCTACCAACAGTGTAGGAGGGTTCTCGTTTCTCCTCACCCTCTTCAGGATTTATTATTTGTAGACTTTTTGATGATGGCCATTCTGGTGTGAGGTGATACCTCATTGTTTTGATTTACATTTCTCTAATAATGAGTGATGTTGAGCATCATTTCATGTGTTTGATTGCTATCTGTATGCCTTCTTTGGAGAATGATCTATTTAGATCTTCTGCCCATTTTTTGATTGGGTTGTTTATTTGTTTGACATTGAGTTGTATGAGCTGTTTATATATTTTGGAAGTTTATTCTTTGCCTCATAATATGCAAATATTTTCTCCCATTCTATAGGTAGTCTTTTTGTTTTGTTTATGGTTTCCTTTGCTGCACAGAAGTTTTTAAGTTTAATTAGCTCCCATTTGTTTATTTTTGTTTGCAAAGGTATATGCTTACCTCCTTTGTCATAAATTGGCCATTAGTGCACGTATTAATTTGGGGGCTTTCTACCCTGTAATGTTGATCCGTGTGACTGTTTTTGTGCCAGTACCACACTGTTTTCAGAATGTAAGTAAATATCAAAACATCTATAGTCAATAATCTTTGGGTAACAAAAGATGAATTAATAAATCTCTGGCCAAAATGTGTCAAAAATATTGATTCTTTCAATTCAAGAACATGGCATATCTTTCCATCTGTTTGTGTCATCTTCAATTTCTTTAGTCACCGTATTATGTAGTTTTTGGAATATAGGTATTTTTGCTTCCTCAAGTAGCTATATTTCTAGGTATTTTATTCTTTTTGCTGAGATGACAAATGGGATCGTTTTCTTAATTTCTTGCTGATGCTTCATTTTAGTATATAGAAATACTACAGATTTCTGTGTATTGATTTTGTATCCTGCAACTTTACCAGATTCATTGATGAGGTCTACTGATTTTCTGGTGATGTCTTTAGGATTTTCTGTGCATAGTAGCACGTCACCTGCAAACAGTGACGGTTTTACTTCTTCCTTTCCTATTTAAGTTCCTTTTGTCTTTCTTCTTTGATTGCTGTGGCTAAGACATCCAAAACTGTGTTGAATGAAAGTGGTAAGAGTGGACATCCTTGTCTTGTCCCTAATCTCAGAGGAGATTTTCAGCTTTACACCATTGAGTGTGATGTTAGCCATGGGTTTGTCATAAATGCCTTTTACTGTGTTAAGGTAGTTCCCTTCTTTGCCTGTTTTCTGGAAAGATTCTTTTATTAATAATAAATGGATACTGAATTTTATCAGAAGCTTTTTTCTGTATCTATTGATATGATCATATGGTTTTTATTCTTCATTTTACTAATATAGTGTATCACACTGACAGATTTGCAGATGTTAAAAAATCCTTCCATCCCTGGGATAAATTCCACTTGATTAAGGTGTATGATCCTTTTAATATATTGTTAGATTCAGTTGTCTAGCATTTTGTTAAAGAATTTTTGCATCTGTGTTCATCAGTGATATCATTTGATGCAAGCTATGTAATTAAAAAATTTTGAAAAAAAAAAAAAGAAAAAAAATAAAAAATTTTGACTTTTTAACTTGATTCTCTCAAAGTATCCTTCTAATCAAAATATTCACTGAAGTATTCAAGCACTCAAACATTATTTACTGACTATTGGGCACTGTTCTAGATATGAAGAATACTGTATTAACCATTACATAGTCTCTTGCCCTGGAGAAACTTACCCTGAGGCAGGGAGATAGCCAATAAAGTTTTATTTATAAATATATATTCATATAGAGACAAGAGCAGTAAGAAAAGTAAAATAGAGTCAGGAGCTAGAGTAATGAGTGGAGAGGACTGAAGATGCAATTTTTAAGCTAAAATGTTTAGCATAGACATCTCTGACAAGGTAACATCTGAGGTGCTGTGATCAAAATGAGTGATTTGCTTCATATAGTGTCATATGCTGAACTATTTATTCTTTGGTTTATTTGAAACCTCTTATAGAACCATTTCTGTAAATGTGAAACATCTCATGATAGCTGAGTTTAATGATCATGATTTGAAACCAGACGGAGGGATGTTTTATGAAGGTACTGAGCTGCAGGGAAAGAGCGAAGGTCAAAGAAAGACCAACTGAAGATTCAAGAAAATCAAGAGACTGATGGGTAAAGAAGTTCAGGAGGAAAAGAATGGCCCCAGAGGACAGGTGGAGAGATAAGCATTGGACAGCGGAAGAAAACTTATATATCCCAGCTTACCCTCTCCTGCAGGAAAGATAACTAATGGTAGAGTCAAGTCAGCACTTTTCCCTTCTCTCTGCAAAGGACATTATCCTCCTGAGTCAAGTGAAGCTCATTTTTTCAATGTTGACTCTGTTTTAGGGTATTATATTCACACGGTTGTTAAAAGAAATGTGCTTATTCCCTTTCCCATGACTCATATGTTACTCAAAAGTCACTGGCTTCCTATAACTTCGGAACCCCAAAATCCTGGTGGATATTTCACCAGTGTGTGTTGAGTCTAACAAAACCGCAGCTCCTGTCTTCCTCTCAGCACTGTGGTGAGCACCGTTTCCAAACTGGGCATGCTCAGTTCAGGACTCAGGTATGGCGCTAAATGAAAGAGGTGAAAAGGGGAATGGGACACTTTCCCTGGAGATCAACTGCTACCAAATCTGACGTTCCCAACAGTAGCTCTGCCATGTGTGTTCCCTGCCCTGGGGAAGATCCAGCTGCCTTTAGCTGGGCCTTGTTGATGGCTCTCAACCCCTGAGCTGCAGAATCCACTGTCTATCAAGGCCAGGCCAAAGCACTGGAGCAAACTGCAGAGCCAACCACAGCTAAAGGTCACAGTTTTGGCTCAACTACGATTAGTCTTTGCCAAATGGATAGAAATGAAGGGCTGATTTTTTCAAAGCATCTAATTTATTAAGAAGAGACAGATATCTGTCTTTTTTTATGAGAACTGTCTTTAATTTTGAATGTTGACAATAAATTAGATGATTTTTCAAAATATTAAGACCTTAATGAGGATTTTAATGAAGGAAAATGTGGAACCCACTAACAAGCAATCCAGTGACTTTGGACAAGTCATTTATCCTGTAAGGGTTTCTTATGGGGAAAATTGGATCCCATTGGGAGGCTTCTTCTATGTCTAAGATTAAGTGTTTGCCATTTGAAGACCGCGACTGAATAGCTGCAACATGACAAGGTCAGGAGATAATGGGGACTGTGCCCACCTTGCCTGTACAGGCTCCCTTTATTGCAGGAACAGAGCATCCAACACTCCTGACTCTCTGGACCAATTAGTAATATAGGGAGTAGGTAGATACTTCCAACATTTAACAGACATGGAGGCCTCGCTCTGTGCCAAGCTCCATGCCAGGCACCATCCTTTATGTAGATAAAGAGATTTATTCTTTCCAACTCTGAAATGCAGGGCACCCAGCCCGATGCTGGGCTCAGAATAAGGGTTCAGTAATTGCTACCATCCGTCTTCTGCTTCCCTGAGGCTGTCTCCATGCAGCATACTTTCAGAACTCGCTCTGCTCAACCTTTCCCCTCAGCCTAGCATCTGCTTATCTTCCTTTACCTGTTGTAATTGCCCTCAAGAGACAACTCAAGCCCATCCTTTTTCATTCCTGCCCACAACCTCTGAACTCTGGTTGTTCTCCTTCTTTTACAAGTATTTATTGAGCATCTACTATATTCCTGGTCTTGTTCTGTCAGTGAACAAGACAGACAGAGCCCTGCTCTCATAAACTAAAATTCTTTGGGGGTTGGGTGGAAAGGAAGGAATAGACTATGAACTAATGAAAAGTTTATCAAATAGTGCTAGATAGAAAATAATGGTGTCATGGTAGTTCTCTTGAGCCAACTTTTTCTTAAAGATTTACTTATTACTTATTTATGGCTGTGCGGAGTCCTTGCCGCAGTATATCGGCTTTCCCTCGTTGCTGTGAGCAGGGACTACTCTCCAGTTGCTGTGTGCAGGCTTCTCATTGCAGGGGCTTCTTCTGCTGCAGAGCCTGGCCTCTAGGGTGCACAGGCTCAGTAGCTGCAGCACACAATCTTAGCTGCCCCAAGGCATGTGGAATCTTAGTTTCTGGACCAGGGATTGAACCCACGTCCCCTGCATTGGCAGGTCGATTCGTAACTACTAGCCCACCAGAGAAGTCCCAGGCCTGCTTTAAATTAAGTGGCCAGAGAAGACTCATCTGAGGAAATGCTGTTTATTCTTTGGCCTCATTCGTAAGAAGGCACCAGCAGCCCTGGAAGAACTAGGGGAAAGGAGCATTCTAGGCACATGCATGCATGCTAAGTCGCTTCAGTTGTGTCCAACTCTTTGCAACCCTATAGACTATAGCCTGCCAGGCTCTTCTGTCCGTGGAATTATCCACACAAGAATACTGGAGTGGATTGCAATGCCCTCCTTCAGGGGATCTTCCTGAGCCAAGGATCAAACCTGTATCTCTTATGTCTCCTACATCAGCAGGCAGATTCTTTACCACTAGCACCTGTCGGGAAGCCCAGAAAAGAGTAAATGCAAAGGCCCTGGGACAGGAATAATTAGTGTTTGGAACGTTGTTAAAGAAGCCTGTGTGGCCTTAGCATAAATTCAGGGTTGGGGACAGGGTGTAGAGGTAAGAAGTGATATCAGAGAATTTGTTTAGGTATCAGTCAGTCAGTCAGTCAGTTCAGTCGCTCAGTCGTGTCTGACTCTTTGTGACCCCATGAATCGCAGCATGCCAGGCCTCCCTGTCCACCACCAGCTCCCGGAGTTTACTCAAACTCATGTCCATCGAGTTGGTGATGCCATCCAGCCATCTCATCTTCTGTCGTCCCCTTCTCCTCCTGCCTCCAATCCCTCCCAGCATCAGGGTCTTTTCCAATGAGTCAACTCTTCACATGAGGTGGTGAAAGTATTGGAGTTTCAGCTTTAGCATCAAGTACCCAGTTGCTTAGTTAATATTTAGTTAATGGACTAAGTATGAAGAACTTATCCTTCAGTGTGGCAAAGTAGAATTATGGTTCATTGCAGTTAGATTTAGAAAGATTCAGTATGGGGTGCATCTCATAGCCTAGGAGGTTTGAAGGGGGACACCCTTGTCCAGCAGCTGTTTCAGCTGTACCCAAAAGAAGACACATGATCGTCCTTTCTTACTGGTTTATCCATGTGCTGTTTTGACTGCATGTTGCTTTGGAGCCAGTAGCCAACAGACCTCCATCTGGTTTAGAAGAAGAAGGGGGGAACTTTCCACGAGTCTCTGTCATTGAACAACCACCACCACAAGATGGCCTTTCCCCACCAAGTCTGGCACTCTGATGAAAGGAGGAGGTCTTTTGCTTTCTCTGATAACTGGCTGCTGCTTCCCAGCCCCCTTTCATGCCCTGCTGCCCGGGAGAGATTAAAGATGGTTGGAATGTGGGCTGGAGTCATTAAGTGTTCTCACCCTTTAGAACACAACACATGACGGACGCCAGTCCTTTCTGCCCAGCAGTGGGCCAACATGTGACTTGCTCCACTCGACCTTTTCAGTTCCAGACTTGAGGAAAAGGACCTTGCACATGGAATGATGTGTGAAGAGACTTAGTACTGAGTTCTCCCCCTTGTTGAATTTCTGGGGAAGATGTGCTTTCAGTAAAAAGGAAATCGCTTTCACAATTCTATCATTTCTACACATTTTAGACATTGGGAGTTGCTTGTGTTAGAATCTGGGGCTCATTAGGATAGAAGTCAGAATGTGGGTCTATCTCAGGAGGGCATCAGGACTACTGAGTCCAGACTTGCTTCATAATATGTCACAATGATTTATTAAATTCTTATGGCTCTTGAACTTTGTTGATGAATGCATTTTTACTTCCTCCTATTAAACCACTATTTATTATTTTCCTTAATGTATCCAAATCATACATAGCTTTTTTTCTAAGGAATAATTTTATGGGTTAATAGTTAGTGTTTTCTATTTATAAAAGAGAACTGGTTTTCTTCAAAGAATTATCCGCATTTAACATGTCTCACATAGTATGCGTGTGTGTGTATTTATAGCAAAAGCAATGTCTGGCGAAAGGATCTTAATTTCTTCATTTCTGGATGGGAATTTGTCAGCCATAAGTCAGAATGAGAGCTTTGCAATTAGAGTTGAAGAACCATTAGAAAATTCCTGGAAACCTAGGTCAGTGTGTGTGTGTGTGTGCGCGCGCGCATGCACACACACACACTTTAACTCAATGCCATAAGAGTTTAAACTGAGTGCACTGATTTCAGATGATAAAACGCAATTTTGAAAACTAAGCTGGATTGTGGCTTGGATGATTTTGTGGACCTAAGTCCAATTTCTCTCTTTCTTACCTTTGGTTTCTTCCTTTCTATGGTTTAAATCAGCAGTCCCCAACCTTTTTGGCACTAGGGATGGGTTTCATGGAAGTCAGTTTTTCCACGGAGGGTGCAGTGGGGGATAGTTCAGGCACTGACGTGAGTGAGGCACTCATAATGGTGAGCCAGTGGGGAGCTGCAGGTAAAGCTTGCTTATGGCTCACTTCCTGCTGCGCACAGCTGCCCGTGGCCTGGGGGTTGGGGATCCCTGGTTTAAATAAAGAATTTTTAAAGGGTTGGTATATTTCGGCAAGTGTTTTTCCTTTATGAACAAGTGTCAAACAGAGAATGTTATTTGAGCATTCTAGTTCATCTTCAGAAAACTGTACAGACATCATATTTTCTGGACACCCTCATAGAGTAATGTGTCTGTGTTGAGAATGTACAACTATAAGTTGATCATCTTTAAAGGTGTTGTTCTTAGACTAGTTAGAGCCCCAGAGCATATTTTCAAAATCTCAAGCCCTGAACATGCATAACAGCAGAAACATAGTTTCATCTGTGGGATATTTACATTCAATGGAACCCCTTGGAGCTGAGAGGAGTGATCATTTCATAATGAGTTCTGAATTTTGCATATTCTTATTTATATATTCAAGAGCCTATTAAATAATTAATAGATATCTTGCCATTCTGTTTCTTCAGGCTACACTGAACACAGCTTTGGTAGTCCAGAAATAGCTGGGCTCTCTTCATGCAATTGGAAAATCCCATGGACGGAGGAGCCTGGAAGGCTGCAGTACAAGGGGTCGCTGAGGGTTGGACACGACTGGGGACTTCACTTTCACTTTTCACTTTCATGCATTGGAGAAGGAAAAGGCAACCCACCCCAGTGTTCTTGCCTGGAGAATCCCAGGGACGGGGAGCCTGGTGGGCTGCTGTCTATGGGGTCGCACAGAGTCGGACACCACTGAAGTGACTTAGCAGCTTCATGCAATTTAGGCTCATAAAAACCAGTGTTCTTCCTCATTAATGGAGAGTACCTTTTACCTTTTATCAATCTGTTAGAGTTGAAGTGGGAAGGTATTGAGAATGCCCATATATGAAGGGCTGAAGATGACCTAGGCTGTTGTTATTCAGTCCCTCGGTCGTGTCTGACTCTTTATGAGCCCGTGGACTGCAGCATGCCAGGATTCCCTGTCCTTTACTGTTTCTGGCTTTGCTCAAACTCATGTCCACTGAGTCAATAATGCCACCCAACCATTTCATCCTCTGTTGTCCCCTTCTCCTCCTGCCCTCAATCTTTCCCAGCATCAGGGTCTTTTCCAGTGAGTTGGCTTTTTGCATCAGGTGGCCAAAGTATTGGAGCTTCAGCTTCAGCATCAGTCCTTCCAAAATGCGGTCCACTGAAGAAGGGAATGGCAAACTGCTTCAGCATTCTTGCCTTGAGAACCCCATGAACAGTATGAAAAGGCAAAAAGATACGATATAGGTCACCACATGCCATTTGTTCTCTTGTATCTTTGCTAAGGGACCTCCTTCTTTATCCTACTAGCCTCATTTGCGTACAGAGCCATTTGCAAAAGAGAAGAGGAGAGAATCTCTGAGTTCATTTCATTTCTTCTGGAATACAAGATTTTGAGGGAGTGTGGTAGTGGGGACTGGGGAGTAGGGAAATGTGTGGATGGGGGTTGGGAGCTATGAGAGTGAAAGAGCAGTCCCCAGAGGAAAAAGTCTCCCAGACATTCAGTGCAAAAGAAATTTGTCGCTACTTTCATTGGGGATAAATCAAACCTTCTGAGAGTTTTGATGAAGTGGTGATTCTCACCTTAGAATTGGTTGTTTTAGTAAAAGTAATGCCCAAGGTAGCTGTTGTGTGTTCTTGCCTATGTAGGGCTTCATTGGATTTTGGATGGTAGGGGCTTAGAACTCTGGGAATGCAGAGGAGGGAGAGGGGGGTGTTTTCTCTGAATACTGGGCTTCTCCTCACCACCCTCTCCCATGGTTCACACAGGAGCCATCCCAAACCCAGTCTCCCTCCAAAGTCAGGGGGCTCCTGTCCCTTCTGAATCTCTACACTTTTCTTTTATCCTTTTTCTTGTCTGTTTGCTGATAAAGGAGGGTAGAATGTGCCCTGATGAAGATATGGAAAATACTGAATATGGCCAATCCAGATTACTCTGCTGTTTAAAAGCTGTCTTGTAGATTAGATCATTTGCCCTCCTAGAAGCTCAATGAGCTGCTTTTTCCGTGTGTTCCTGTGAATAATGCCTGTGTCATGGTCTCAACTGGAAAGAAAGAGGAAAACAAGGAGAAGAGAGAGCACACTTTGTTACTACAAGTTTTCAAGAGTCATATTAGTGATGTCAATCCTGACATCATTTTATTTTCCTTTCAAAACACATTTCATATTTTTGTTGAATATGGAACAGAGACAGTTTCACTGGATCTAGGTTCTAATGCTCAATATTATGCACAGAGAGGGGATAGAAAGTATATTAATACCTTAAATTATTTCATGAAAAGACAGTGATATTTTCTGTCCCATAGTGCTAATAGGTGAATGCATTCTATGGGGGTTTTGTGAGGTTCCTGCCATTTTTCAGTCTCAAAGATCAGATAGCACTATAGGTACCCGGGATACTCCACTGCCTTTCAAAAATATGTCATAAGAACACAACTTCCAACCCCCTGGCTGTAGATTAGGGGTTGGTGAACTTTCTCTGAAAGAGGGCAGAAAGAATGTGTTTTATGTTTGTTTGTTTGTTTGTTTGTTTTTTGCCATACCACCTCCTACATGTTCCAATAGAACTTTATTTGTGAACACTGAAATGTGAGTTGCATATTATTTTCACTTGCCACAAAATATTATTATTCTTTTAATTTACATCCACAATTTAAAAATGTAAAAGCCAGTTTTTTAGTTCATGGGCAGCACAAAACCAGGTAGTGGGTCAGTTTGGGCCTCGGGTCATATTTTGGAGACCCCCCTGACCTAAATACTGATGACCTCTCATGAGAAGCCTACCTTCACAATTAAAAAGCTGGAATGTGGAAGACCCGTTTTTAGGGTGGACAAAATAGGGAAGCGGCATTTCTCCAAGTATTTGTCTTGGACCTGTTGGGTCTTGAGAGAATTTGTGAAGAGAAGAGATTTCAGGAATGATTTCAGCACAGGCACAAAAAACCCTCTTCCTCTTAGGAATGATTTCTGACACTGGGGGCTAGCCCAAGTATCCATTAATTATGCACATGCTACCAGCCTCTCCTTGGTTCCTTCCTGCCTCCTCCACCCTCCTGAAATGTCCACTGGGCATGTAAGGAAGAGCCCCTCACTGGGAGTCTGGTGACATGAAGAGACAGACAGCACAGAGTACTCCCAGCCCGCAGGCAGGGCAGAGAAGTGACTGGAGGCCCTCAGTCAAGACTCCTCAGGCTGTACTGTGTGGCATGAGGTTCCACACAGGACGAGTTGCTGGAAGCAAAGGGCAGCAAGCAGCATCGTAGCACCCCTGCCCTCCTCTCGGCCCAAACTGTATCCTCTGCTCACAGAGGGTGCTCACAGAAAACTTCTCCAGCCAGTCCTAGCTGGATGACTCACGATTCAGAGTGGCTTGACATGGTGGACACTGGATCCTTGATTCCCAGTGGGAGACTAGATTGGTATAAAAGGCTATAACCTCCAAGATGCTCTGTACTTTAAAGATCCATGCAGAAAAATATCACCAGACTTTCCTTTAAGCCAGGGACTCTTCCTTACACATCCTGATGCAAGTTTCTGTTCCTTCATCGGAACTCCAAATGAAGAATACCTGAAGGATGCTGGTACCATCATTCCTTATGAGCATCATTTCTTCAAGAGCAGTATTGGTGCCCCTTAAAAAAAAATCACAAGCTGAATCTCATTTTGTACTTTACAGTATCACTCAGTAAAAACCCTACATCTTGGTGCTTGTTGAAGGAATCCATTATGAATTCTAGGCACAGCAATAGTATCGATTCATAGTGTACCGTCATGGATCCACTTGGCCTTCCATTTCTTCATCTTTCAAATGATGAGGTTTGAGTACATGAACTCCAAGCTTACATGATGGACTCTATTGTTTATCTTTTGTGAGAGAAATATTTTTGACTATTGGTTCTCCTACAAGTAGCACACAATTGTTTTCCGAAAATGAGATAGAAAGTGTGAACATCATATCCCATTTTGGAGCATTTAATTTTTTTCCACCAGCCTCCCATTTCAGGCTACAATAGCCTCCCATGTAAGCCTGTGCTCACTGTTCGGGTAAGTTCTATCTCTGCTTCTCCTTTTGCAGCTGTGGTATCTGTGAGATGAGCAGTGATCATGGGGGAAAGAAAATGTCCTGGCTAGGGGGGTAGGTTTAAAGAGACAATTATGGGAATTATTACTCTTCTTATTTGGGGTAATTATGGAGTGTTCTTCCCTGAAGTACTCCATGGAAAGGTTGAATCAGTTGGGATTATTTATCCTAGGGAATAAGAAGATCAGAGAGGTGGGGGATAACTCAATAATAGTTTTGAGTATTTGGAAGATGATAATGAACTGTTCTGTCTTCTCACTGAAGACAAGAGATTAAGAAATTGGCAGGAGGTATCTCAGATGTGAGGAAGAATGCATTGCTACTACGTGGGATTAAACCCTGATGGTGCTTTGATGCTCACGTGGAGCCTGATGTCTTGTTCTCTGATTTCCATTGGGGACACAAGGGATGACTTATAGCATCCAATGAATAGACCCACAGCCCTGCACTCCCAGGCCCCCGGCTTTCTGGTAAACCAGATATGTTAACACAGACATCAAGGGTGATCTTGAAGAGAACAAGAAACACAGCCAGTGTCGTTGAAGAAAGTGTGAGGCTCCAGAGGCAAGAGCTGAGCTTGGGGAAGCAGCCCAGAATTTGGTAGAAGAGTTTGTCTTCACTTTCCCAACAGCTGGCCTGGGAATGGTGAGGATTTTCTCGGCCAGCCTCACCCGTCCCGAGTGAGGACCTTTCCCCTTCCCATCCCCCAACCCCTTCATGGCTGCAGCAGGAGAATCTGACCTGTGATGTTCCAGGGGTGACTCTGGCTCCCCTGTGTGTCAGTCCAGAAATAGGCCCGGCAGGGTTTTTCTGGTGTTCACTGTGAAAAATCATTACTAGCAGCTATCAGAGGCTCCCCTCCCACAGTATGACTGTATAAATGATTGAATGCAGAAAGTGGGGAGAAGACCAAGGTGTGCAGCTGGCAAATGACCCCAGGCATTTCAGAGCCATGCCTGACCTCCCCAGGGGTCACCCCCGTCTTGGGTGTCATTTGCCTTCCTGTGGTACCACACTCCCTTGGGAATCAGTAACCCTGTAGTCAGAAGCACAGGCTTTATTCTTTGTTGTTATTATTAATTTTTATTAGAGTATAGTTGCTTTACAATGTTCTGTTTCTGCTCTATAGCAAAGTAAAGCAGCTATATGTATACATATATCCTCTCCTTTTTTAATTTCCTTCCCATTTTGGTCACTGCAGAGCATTGAGTAGAGTCCCCTGTGCTGTACAGCAGGCTGTCATGAGTTATGTATTTTATACATAATATCAATAGTGTATATATATACATCAGTCCTGATCTCCCAATTCCTCCCACCCTACCTCCCTTTCCCCCTTGATATCCATATATTTGTTCTCTACCTCTGTGTCTTTACTTGTGCTTTGCCAATAAGATCATATGTATCATTTTTCTAGATTCAACATATACGTGTTAATATACAATACTTGTTTTTCTCTTTCTGATTTACTTCACTCTGTCTCTAGGCCTAGACTTTAGAACAGAGGCCCAATATCAAATGCCTCTGGATAGTAGCCCCCTAAAGTCAAGGAGTGAAGCAGACCATAGTCAGACCATCGGGATACTAAGAGCAGAGGCAGGAAGCCATCACTTAATACCGGAGTCATGGCCCAGCGGAATGGTGGGCCCCGGCTTGCCAGATCCTCACATTATTTATTTTTTTGAACAGTAACTATAGCTTTTTATATATTCCTCTATTTTTCAGTGTTTCCAACTGAAAATATATCTAAAGCACATTGAGGACCAAGAAAACATGTACTTGTTGTTGGCTGGCAGTGTATAACTTTCCCTTAAGAATCCTATAGAATTCGATGCAAATTCTGGCTACTTCCTAACTGGTGTCCTTGGCAAGTTACTTAACCTATATGAACACTAGTGTCTTGCTCACAATTGTAGAGAGAAAGTGCTTCACAGTGAAGTGATATGTAAGAAATTAATACAGTGCCTTGCCTGCAGCATCCTTCAGTTCAGTTCAGTCGCTCAGTTGTGTCCAACTCTTTGCAACCCCATGGACTGTAGCCTACCAGGCTCCTCTGTCCATGGGATTTTCCAGGCAATAGTACTGTAATGGATTGCCATTTTTCCTTCTCGAGGGGATCTTTCCAACCCAGGGATTGAACCCAGGTCTCCTGCATTGTAGACAGATGTTTTAACCGTCTGAGCCACCAGGGAAGTCCCAATGGGACTTGTGCAGCATCCTTAATAACTATTAAATGATGATGATGATGACTATGATTATATTATTAAACCACATGAAATTGCTGGTATGTACATGGAAGTGACCTACAAAAATGGAAATTTCATGTGGCTATTAATATTATACAGTATTAGTTATACTATACTAATAATTATATTATTAACATAAAATCCTATGCTATATACATGATTAATATTTTACCAGTATTATTAGTATCAGGATTACACACCCCCTCCCTAAACACATATTTATAATCCCCCCTTTTTACTCTTTTTCCACAGTACTTTTTATGTTGATTGTATTCAATAGCTTCTTTATTATGTTTATGGCTTAGAGTCTGTCTGCCCTGTCCCTGCTGGAATATAAGCTTTCTTAAGGGAGGGATTTTTTTTTAATTAGCTCATTGTCTTTCTTTCCTTGCTCACACCATACCTGCACCTAGAGGAGTGGCTGACCAGTAGTAGGCTCTCTGTAAATAGACAGAGAGTGAATAGACATACACATTGGCCTTCTCAAAATTGAATTTAGTTCACCATGAATGCTTTCCTTCAAGTCCGACAGATTTGAGGGACCTATTGATTAGAACTGTTCTAAACAAAACATAAATGCAAGTTCTTAGGATGATGGATTGTTTTAGGGCTTTGACTCTTGAGCTCAAGGATAAGACTAGTAAAAAGTTATCTAAGTACTGTATGCCCCAAATCTGAAAAACTGAATTCAATTATTAAAAAAAATTTAAATTGAAAAACATTGATCAGAGGCATTCAATGAGTATCTTTTTTTTTCTGATTGTACTCATGAGCTTCTTACAAGTGCTGTATTTTTTAAAAGGTCATCAATTATATTTGTCCTTGGACAGAAGGATATTAAGTTTGTAAGATAACTCTCCTTGGTAGTACAGTATGCTTTAATGTGTGTGTGTGTGTGTGTGTGTGTGTGTATCCATATCTTCAATAGTGAAGCTAATGCAGAAAAGAAATTAGAAGCTGAAAAAGCTCAGTAGTAAAGGGTGGGTCTGACTGGATCCCAGAGGAGGAGAAAATGGTGGTATTGTCTTTAGAAGGAATGTCAGAGTAGCCTGCATACAGAGGAAAGTGCTGATAAGCAGAATGACAAAAGCTGGTTTCATGAGAGATTCCCAGCAGCCAGGGTACACTCCCAGCTGATTGCCCTGCTATTTTCGGTATCCCCATATCATGACTAAATACACGCAGCTTGACTGGAAGCCACAGATATGGTAAGTCCAAGGGGAATGCTGGGAGGTACAATGTTGTTTGTGAGAACCAAGGCATCGGCCATCCTTGCCTCCACCCACCCCTTGTTTCAATACTTAGGGACATTCTGACCAGTTTGGGCCTCCTTACTAGGAGTCAGGGGAAACCTTTACATTCCCCGAGGCGGGTATTTTTAGACGCAATGCTGTGTCCAGAGTGTTAACTAATTGAGTGATCAGGTTTCATACTTGGCCACAGAGAATGGCAGTGGAAGAGGGAGACAGCTTCCCAGAACAAGTAAGCATCTACGTTTCGGAATGAAATGCATTTTCCTTACAGAAAGTGCCGTTTTGGGTCTGATTAGTTGTGCCTTTTACAAAATGTTTGTTGGCAGGTAAGAAGGAAGCCTGCTTCCCTGCACCGTGGATCGCCTGAGTTCCACGTGTGGGGGGCAGTGGGTGTCCTTTCTTTCTGTTTTCCTGGGATCTGGATTCTAGGTACGTTTCGCCTCAGATGTAACTTGGAATGTGCTCATCCCAGGCCGGTCTTAGGAGGTTGCTTATTCACACACAAAAAGACAGTGGGCAGTTTGGGGTGCAGGAAGGGCCCAGTGGACCCGAGAATGTAAGAAAGTTTGAATTGTCACACTTTTCTCAAGAGAAATCTGAGAGCTGTAAACTCAGCCTTTTTTGCTGTATTAATTGCTATCGAGGATATAGACTTTTACAGTTGAGAAAAAAACAGCATAGGGTTAACATTTGTTTTTGAAACTCATGTAAATAGTGGATGGAGGATGTAGTTTGGAGGTTGGAAATGTAGTGTTATTTTTGTGTTCACAGAATTGCACATAAATCTAAATAAGGCATCTCATTTGATTTTAAAGAACTAGCATGGTAAGTCTTTTCCCCTTAAGGGATAACTATGGGAAAGAGATATTTGGTGTGATGTTCATAAAATTCTGATGTATTTGATTGTGAAGGATTCATAAAACACTATTTAGATTATGGCAGAGTTCAGGATTTCATGTGATCTCTTGTTTCTCCCTGCCTTTTCAGTTATTGTCGGTTTATCTAACTATGAGGACACTATGAATAGAAGGGAGAAGTATTTGCTATTAATTCAATATATTAAATCCTGGAACGTAAGATGAGCCTTTCATAGGAAGTGGTCATAGTGACTAGAAGAAGACATCAGGAAAATAAAGACATGTGTCCTGGATCTATGCTCTGGTAGACAGACACGTTAATGGTTTTGAGAAAAGAACTGTCATTTCTTAGTGCTGCAGAAAGCAATTCGGAGAACTCTCTCACGACTTGGAACCTTATTTTAAATGGATTCAGTTTTAATCTTGGTATTCTTAAAGATAGCTTAATCTTTTAGCAAAGAATATTCTTCTATGATCTTTATGGAATATTGCTGTATTCAACAGTAGACATCTATGAGATTTTAATCTGAGTGAGAATTTTCAAACATGTACCTTAAGAGAAAGGACTTTTTAGATTAAACATTGAGATTCAGAATAAAGATATGAATGTTTTTCATGAATTCCTGGCATAAATTGTAATTTACTAGTAATATAAGCATATTGGCAGGTGAGTCCCACCTAAAAATCATGTTATGTCACTCTAAAAATAATCACCCATTAAAAATTATGAGCTATATTGAAGGTTGACTTTTAGATATGCATTCTGTTCAATTAGTTGTAGAGCTGAAAATTTTAGATATAATGACATTTGCTGATTACCTAGTGAGACTTGACTTTGAGAAATATTAATTGCTAGGAAGTTTTGAGCCAAGTGCAAATATGACAGATATTAAAGCATATAAAAACTTTAGCCTTTTACAAAGTAATAAATTAATTTAAAAAGGAAAGATCTGAGATCTGAAAGGAAAAAATGAATAAAAGCAGACCATCTTGTTTCTGCCTTGTGTCAGAATATATCAACTGAATGGTGAAAGCATTTGATCTCAGCCCATATGTGCAGCATTTTCTGTTTTGGTGGGCATGCTGTTTGAAAAAGCATGTAGCAAAACGACAGACTGAATTTGAAATTATCCTGCCCTAAGCAGTGACTCTGGAAGGGTACTGACCCGATACAGATCACACAGGAGTCGCGTCACAATAGAGTAGCATGTACTCTTGCTGGACTGGGCTTGGTTGGACAATGAATAAGGATTCTTCATCTCCTGGTTTCAACTCTGGCTTGAAGACTGAACAGTTTGTCTGCATGAGCTGAACTATGGATAAAATCCTTGCAGAGAGGGTATTGTAGATAATTACATTTTCCCAAATGATCATTAAAACCTCTTGCTCCTTCTGTTTGGCTTGGGGTTTCTATAGAGTTGTTTAGAGATTTTTCTACAGGATTGCTTAGTTGCGTTATGGAAGAAACTTCCAGTGATTTTACAGCTTCTTATTGTGAAAGATTTGCAGCACAAACCTTTTAAAAATATAAACATATGTATACCTTTGCCAATGCTAGAAATTCTCATGGGTTGCTAATAATCAAGCCTTTATGGAACTAATTTTACCATTAAGCCTTGATGAAAAATCAAGTCTTAAAGTTGAACTTTTAAATAATGCTCATGCCAAAAAAAAAATCTAGACTCTAATAATATTGAGTAAAGCTCAAATTTAATATAATTTTAATGTACGATTTAGAGGCAGTTAATAATAAGATCTTTCAATAACTGTGAATTACTTTTAAATCCTATAAAGGTATTTTATGGTAATACCAGATAGAAATTCTTGTTATTACTTTCTATCTTCCAACTCAGATGTGTTTGATTTTGTAGATTTGGTTTAATAATCCATTAATACATACATGTTTATCTGTTAGGAGACTCCCTAATTTTATTGTTAATGATTTTCACTCTAAAAAGTTGGGAGCAAGTAGAAAATTTTATATAATCTAGCTTAAAACAGAAATCACAAAACCTATCAGTTTACTGCTGAGACTATCTATGTACAAGATTTTATGAAAAAAATGAAACTCTTTTGCCAACCGTTTAGTTTCTTGTATTGAAGTGAAAACTTTGTTATATAGTTAGTATGATATTTACTTATCAGCTAAATTTATTTTCTTTTGTGTGACAATATACAGATACTACCTCTTCTCAGTTATAAATCTGTGTAATAACCAAGTTTAATCAATATTAATTTGAACAAAAGAGAATTTAAAATCTGTCATGTCTTTTTTTGAATAGTCATTCTCTTTATAATGTTAAGGCCTTTTCAGTTATGAAACAAAATATATTTGCCAACTCTTTTATCTTAATGCAAATATTTATTTGTTATATTTTCTTTTTATTATAGCCCCAGAGTATATTGCAAAAGTTAGTAATCGATCAAAATTAAACTATACCTTATAATTAGACTGTTGATAAATATATTATTAGATTATATAACAAATTTCAGGCACATATCTACAGTTAACTAATCATTTTTAAGCATTAAAGTCTATAAAGAATCTAATTTTTTAATTTTAGTAGTCCCTTTTTTATTATATGAAATGAAGATGTGGATGTATGTAGATGTTCAAGATAGACAGTTATTTCCAGAGAATACTGAGAAGTTAATGCTGCTTTTCTTTGGAAAAGTGAATGTTGTTTCCATTTAAAGAGTAGAAAAAGTCAATAATGTTAAATAATGTTTTGTAAAATCTGGGTATGCTTCAATTTTCTTTAGTCTTGAATTCTTGATTATATTATGTTCTAACTCAGCATCATTCTGATATATTACTACTGATTTGCATGTTTCTCTAATTCAGTGATTATTGTTATATTTTTAAAACAGTTATATCAATAAGATAAATTATACTTTGAATAACACTGTAACTTTTTAAACAGACTGTCTTACTCATCTTTGAGCCTCAGAGTTTGGCACATGTTAAGCACTCAATAAATAAGTTGTTAGAATTTTTTAAATAATTCTTCATTTCTAAAGAGTGTAGCTTCTCATCAAAAGAATGTTGAATTAAATTGAAAGTAAGCATGGTATTATTTATAGAGCTGAAAAGGAGCCAGAGATTTTTCATAAATGAGACTTGAAATAATGTTTGGCCTTCTAGCCACCATTTAGTCTTATAATAAACGGCAATTATTTTTCAATATTTGATTATTTTAAACAGGAAAATGTACTAGCTAGCTTTCTGTCTTAGTGAACAAAATGAGACTTATTTCCAGTCCAGAAGTTTCCCAGGATTGGTGGCCTCTAGAGCCACGTTTATACAAGGACAAGGTTCTATAAAGAATTTTCACATTGTCGTTCTGATACGGTGGGACCACTTGCAGTAGAATGTATTGTTTCTCATGTATCATTTCTGGCTCAGTCATGACTCTTGCTTATATTCTCCTGTTCAGAGGAAGTAGTCCTCCATACCATGAAGTAAGTCTTTGACAACTTGCCTGTAGACCAGCCAGCCATTCTCAAAGTGTGGTCCAGGACTCCCTGGGTGTCCTTGTACCCTTCCAGAAGAGTGCCTATGACATCCCTCCTTCTCTAACTACATTATCTGTTTGAGGTCAGATTTCCAAAACAGCACATGGCCAAAGGTTGAATGCCAAAGCAGATATAAGAATCGAGTCTTCTACTGTCAGACATTAAAGAGAACTGCAAAACTATAAACCAGTACCAGTCTTCTCACCTTTTACAGTTTTTTGTTTTTTGGAAAATTTATTTCTTTTTCATGAGGTATATATTTTATGTTACCATGTAATAAGTGTGTTACTGTTATTTTAAATCAATGTGTGTGTTTAATACTCAGTTTTATCTCCTAATATGGTCAGTAGTAAAAGCTATAACCCTCTGAATGAAAAGCTCTTTGGGGCCCCTCAGTAATGTTTAAGAGCGGACAGGAACCCTGAGACAAGTTTGAGAAGCACTGTTATAGACAGAATGCGCTGTGGATGTTCTGTGGCCCGGTTTGCATGCTTAGTTGCTGAAAGCATTGGTCGAATCAGGTCAGTTTATGAGTGCAGATCCTGTGTGAACAGTTATGCTCATTTCACTCTTCTGGTCATAGCTATAGCCAACCAAGCAAAAAACCTAACTTTAAAAAATTTTGAAATGGTGATAATGAATAGCATTAATTAAGCGCTGACTGTGTGCCAGGCCATTTCTAACTGCTTTGCATGTGTTATCTCCCTTCTTCCCTCATAGCTCAGTCAGTAAAGAACCTGCCTGCAATGCAGGAGACCTGGGTAAGATTACTGGATTGGGAAGATCCCCTGGAGAAGGAAATGGCAACCCACTCCAATATTCTTGTCTGGAGAATCCCATGGAAAGAGGAGCCTGGTGGGCTACAGTCTGTGGGGTTGCAAGAGTCAGACATAACTTAGCAACTAAACTACTACTATTACGACTAAGGTTATCAACAAGCCCTACAAGTTCAATTTTACTGCTATTCTCATTTTATAGATGAGGAAATGGAGCTACAGGATGTTTTAGTATCTTTTCCAGTGTCACACAGTTAGTAAGCTGTAGAGCCAGATGCTGAACTGAGGCATTTTGGCTCCAGAGTCTGAATTCTGCATTCATCAAAATATATTGACTAGCTGATTGTTGTTCAGTTGCTCAGACATGTCAAACTCTTCGCAACCCCATGGACTACAGCACGCCACACTTACCTGTCCTCCACTATCTCCCAGAGTTTGCTCAAGCTCATGTCCATTGAGTTAGTGATGCTATCCAACCATCTCATCCTCTGTCATCCACTTCTTCTCTTGCCCTCAGTCTTTCTCAGCACCAGGATCTTTTCCAATGAGCTGGCTCTTTGCATCAGGTGGCCAAAGTATTGGAGCTTCAGCTTCTGCATCAATCCTTCCAATAAATATTCAAGATTAACTTCCTTTAGGATTGACTGATTTGATCTTCTTGCTGTCCATGAAACTCTCAAGAGTCTTCTCCAGCATCATAGTTCAAAAGCACTTGCTGATAGGATGGGGTTAGATCTTCTAAATTAGGTTAGATCTTTCTCCAAACCCTTAAAAAACACATATGACGTGCTAACCCTGCCTTAGTACCTTTATCTTCTGCGTGAAGAGAAGCTCCTTAAACATGAGCCATCCTTTCCGGGATCGGTGTAGGATGTCTTTGCTGATAGATTATAGTATAACAGGATATTTCACAGTCTCCTACCATGTTGTGACTGCTTATGACTACATGTTTCATTGGGTAACTTAACTTTAGAATAAAGTCTATTCTTAAATGTTTTAATTTATGTAGTAAAAAAAAAAAAAAATCCTTCTTTATCTTTACCATGAGTTTTCATTGTACTTTGAAAAAGATCTTTGGCACATCCAGGCACTACCTGCTTTCTCTCTTTGTCCCCACCCCCACCCCCACTTTTAAAATAATGTCTTAAATTTATTTATCCTTGGCTGTGCTGGGTCTTTGCTGCTCTGCAGGCTTTTCTCTAGTTGTGGTGAGCTGGGGTTACTCTAGTTACAATCTGCGGGTTTCTCATTGTGGTGGCTTTTCTTGTTGCAGAGCATGATCTCTAGGACACATGGGCTCAATAGTTGTAGCTCCCGGGCTCTAGAGCACAGGTTCAATAGTTGTGGTGCAGGGACTTATTTTCTCCAGGGTGTGTGGGATCTTCCCAGATGAGGGATTGAACCCACGTCTTCTTCATTGGCTGGCGGGTGCTTTACAACTGAGCAACCCTCTGTTCCCTTTTATTGCACTCCGTGTGAAGATTTAATTATTGGGTTAGCACATTCCTTCAGGTTTTTTTTAACATCTTAAGAAACACCCAGACAAAGTTTTTGGTCAACCCAATACAATTGTTCTGGAAAAATGTTAATGTCACTTGAAGAATATTTAAGAATCCCAAATCTATCTATCTATCTATATTTGACTTCACTAGTGATTTGAACTTATTTTTAAATACATTTTATTCATTCCCATAAGAACTTATTTAGTTATATTTTCACCAAGTGCTCCTAAGATTCCTTTGTTGATCAAAGAACTCAAGTAGAAATGAAAAGTTAAAATGGAAAAGAGCAGTAGCATTTTGGTATATTGGTTTTGAAAAGAATCAGTATAAAATACCCTCCCTGCAAGGATCCCCAAAAAAGGCAGATAGTTTCATATACCAGCAAGGCTTCAGCTATACCAGCTGGCACACAGCATTTTAGGATGGTAAATTCAAGAACCCTTCCTCTCACTAGCTGACATCTCCCTCTGGTATAGTTGGCCTCACCCTTCAATTCCTCTGGGTTTTTAACCCCAAGCCTCTAATTATCTGACCAGGAAGCGAAGTCCAGCATATTGTGATTACCTTGTTGATCCAGACCATATATAGTACATTTATGCACCAGAAGAAAATAGCTATGTTTGCAACATCTAGTCTATCCACACTAAAAAACAAACTATTTCCTGATCTCATAAAAAGAAAAGAAAAACATTGGGAAAATGTTCATTTCCACAGTAAATACTTTCTCTTTTCTCCTTATACCTAGACCAATTTTAGCTTATCACTGTTTTCAGTTGCTATATTTAAAATGTGAATAGTTCCCTGAATTAAATATTTTAGGACTCATGCCAATACCTCCTACATAATAAGGATCCTTAAGCATGAAGTCCTGACATCCTCATTCTGATTCATAACATACCAAATTAATGGAAAAATCCCAAACATTTGACGTATTTTTTATCATCCACCACACGTGATGCCAGAAGTAACTGCTCTGTATTTCTCAAGTGATAGGTAGTTGTATCTTAGTATTACGAGGTGGAGTTTCTAAGGGACTCTACAGTCTGTTGTCATCAATGTTGCTCAGCCGAGATATGCAACAACCTGGTATTTGTTTTGTAAACAAAGGTGCTTATAGAGTCCCAAATGTTGACTGCATAATATTTCGACCATTGGGCCTCAGCAGCTTCATTTGATGTCTAAAGAGACAAAGTCATCTGTTGTTTTTAGTCCTCCTCATCTGTGAGACGTGGGGTCACACTGTTGAGACGTGTTATTGTGCCCGACAGCATCCTGTGGGATGGCTGTGTAAGGAGAGAGAGTTGGGAGGCTGGACCAGTTGACCTTGGAGATCCCATTCATCTTAGGAGTCTGACAGGAAATCTTCAACCAATTCTTTTTATTAGTACATACCATAAAATTGGGGATGAATTCCTTCTTGTTCTTGGACTATGAAGTAGTGGGAAGAACATTGAATCCAGGAATCTCAAATGTCTTTTCAGCAATTTTCTAACTAGTTAAGCAAATCATGTCCGTCTTTGCTTCAGTTTCCTCTTTATACAGTAGAAATGATGAGGTGATCTCTACCTACCTCACAAAACAAGGTGGGTGCAAAAAATACCAGAGCCAGAAATGTACCTTACTTTTGTTAACACAAAGCAAAGCTGTTTATTAGATTTAATCATCTGTATAATAAATCTTTGCTTAACAGTGTAGTGGTTCAGGGCTGTGTGTCTTGAGATTTAGCACATATTGCTGAGGTCGGTCAAGGGCACATACCTGAGTGACATGCGTGCTGTGGCACGATTGTAAATGAAGGCAGCGTGAGGTACATGTCACCTGATCTTTCCCAGGGTAGGGGAGCCTGCTCCTTTAAGACAGCCACTCCCCAAAGTGAGCAATGAAGTATGGATTATGCATCAGGTATTTTATAGGCAGCCATCACTCATGGGAGAGCAAAAACAGATTTCTGAAAAGACAAGTTCACGTGGGAAATAATTGAGACAGATGAACTAGATGAAGCATAGCAAGAAGAGAGACAGGGATGACTGACAATGAGAAATTTTAAGACCCCAAATGGCTGTATTTTTTTTGTGGTTCAGCACTCGCCTTCCACCTAACACATGGAAAAAGGCATTCAGTCATACGTTTTGGAAAGCCTGCCATCTACAAAATGGACACATTGCAAATTAACAGAAACTGTTCTTGCCTGGAGAATAGGGACAGGGGAGCCTGGTGGGCTGCCGTCTATGGGATCACACAGAATTGGACACGACTGAAGTGACTTAGCAGCAGCAGCAGCTCTTTTATGCAATCTTCCATTGCATTCTTATTGTATGTCAATGGGGAAAATAATTCCCTGAAATAAAGATGATTAAAATTCCCAAAAGACTAAATCTTCCTTGCTGTAATATTCCATCTTTGTGGATGAAGATAGAAAAAAAAACAAAAACAGAAAATTCTCCAGGGCTGTTCCATATTCTGAATTGTTGAGCACCAAGAGCGCTGAGAATAGACTTTTTTTTCCCCCCAAACAATGTGTTACCATTTCTCTAGTGCTTCTTTGTCCCAAGAGATAACCTGAAACATGCCCAAACACAGGAGAGATATCGAACAAGCCTGGTAATGAATGTACCTGCAAAACAGTCTTTGCAGGAATGATTTCTCCATCTGTGGCTATTTTCCTGCTTATTTGGACATTTATCATTTCAGAATAACCAAAGATAAATATTTTATGAATCTTAAAATAATGTATCCCTCTTGTATACTTTCACTCTGATGTAAATCAAGACTAGCTTGCCCTATCTGAAATGTCCTTGAATGGAATGAGGAGTTCGTTTTGTTTGCATTTAAAGCTTCGAACACATTTTGGGTAAAGAGCTACACCTTGTTCCACATCTTGTATAAGGTACTCTGGCTACAATAGAACTTTCATGAACACTTTCCCATTTTTTGCTCATTGGGGAAATAAACTGTTTATTTACCATGAGCTGTAAGGGTATATATACCTTACTCTTGGATATATACCAAGAGCTGTATTCCCATCATACAGTGTCAGGGAGGTTTTAGGGGAGGAGGGGACTTCCCTGTCATTTAGTCAAATCATTCTGTTCTATCAATTCCTAACATTATTTCTGGTTTCTACTTAACACATAGTAGAGTTAGGATATAATCTGTGTCTACAGTATACTAAGAGAACTTGCAGCCTCTATTGTGTAAGGAAAAAATTTTTAATGAGAGTTTTAAGTCAAAGTGACTTGAAATTCTGCCCCTGGCTAGTACAAATAAAGGCAAAAGATTACTATGTTGACCTCATATTATTAAGACATTCAAAACTCTCCCTCCCTGATACAAATGGTTTTATGTCCCTTGGGAGGCAGGTGAAACTGGCCCTTTAAGTCCTACTTTGTATTCCAGAAAATTTCAGACAAACGCAAACAAATCTTGTTCAGCAGCTAAACAGAATTAACCTTACATTGAGAAAGACTGGAAATGCCCACTTGCCCATCACCAGTAACTAATGTGTTTTTTTTGTTTGCTTGTTTGTTTCCTCTATAAGAAACATCTTCTCTATATTTATTTTTGTTTCTAATCAGTCTCCAGGAGAATTTTTAGGACTCTGAACGATGAGTGAGAAAATAATATCTCACCCAGATAAAGGGGCCTGGATTCTGGATCTTCTTTTCGATATAAGTTACATCATAATAGACTTGATGAGAGTGATTTTATTGGCATGGCAATGTAAATCTCAAAAAAACAAAACAAAACAAAAAAAAACAGAGCAAAACCACTGCCTTTATTAAAAAAAAAAAACAAAAGCCTGCCAGCCCTGTATTTCTCTTTTTAAACTGATTCTCATTCCCCTCTAAGTCAAGATAAGGCTAGGAATGTTGTTTTGCCTTTCAGTTTCCGAGCGGCTACTATGAGCAGAAGCCCTGGCAGGTTTGAAATGTACAACAGCAGGGGCCTCCCTGGCAGAAGTCCCAGGGAAAAGATGCTAAGCATGCCTAACATGTGTTAGGGGACAGTGACCTCATTTTCAGGGATGAACTGAGGTTACTTCTAAGCAAAATCCTCACAAACAAAGGCAGCCTTGTAGTGATCGGAAGGAATCTGTGGAGGCAGCCTCTTGTACTTGGGGTGGTTTTGTTGGTGGTGATTGCAAGTGTAGACAGCCTTTAGGAGCATTTTCCATACTGGTTAAGCCCCCAGCCCCTTGTATTCCTCCTGCTCCCTCTTTATGGGTGAAAAATGCTGGTTTATTTCCAATAACCAGGGAGCAAATAAAAGAGAATGGAGTCTTAATAACCACAGGTCTTCCCTAAATAAAAGGTTTCAAGTTTTTTCAAACATTTGCCATGCAAAAGACACACACACAGATTTTCCCTTTATTTAAGATCTCTATACCCCGCTATAAACACACACCTAAAAGGGATCTGTTAGGTGACATAAGTACCTCATAAATACCCTGTTCGGAGAGGGAAAAAAAAGAAAAACTTTCTCCCGCAGGTCTGAGGTTTGTATTGACAGGACGCAGATTGTTGCATAAATGTCACAGTTGTTTCAAGTTGTGCAATCAGTCACATTCTTTTGAAGTGGTCAAAAATGAGTTCACTGTGTAAAATATCTATAAAATATCAGCACATAATATCTTACTCTAAAAGTTGATGGAAACTTTGAATACAGGTACTATCTGAATGGTCATGATCCAGGGTGCAAGCAGTGATTCTGCTCCAGTCTAGTGAGAAAAAAAAAGATTATCCTTTATCACTGGCTCCCATCTCATGTGATTGGAAGCACCATGGCACCGTGTCTGATCTGAAAGCTTTAAGCTTAGAGGAGTGTGACTGTCAAGTCACTTGACTTGTTTCCATTGAAAATTGTTTTACTCCAGATGAACACACTGGGTTTGGACTTGAAGAAGTTATACAAAGCAACTCCATGTATATTTCAAAACTGGAATTGGCAATGAAGTCACTACTTGAGGAGCAGTGCCATAGAGGATTTGGGGATCTTGATAAGCAGGCCCCCATACTGGCTAAGTCTCCTTCCTGATTGAGAGTAATTTATAAACCTGTATGACTTTATCCATCAAAAATTGCTGCTCATGCTACCAAGAAAAGCTTCGTATCTTTCATTTCATCCTGTGAACGTTTGCTTTAAAACGTGGGGGGCAGGCCAAGAAGAGTGAGAAAAAGAGGAGAGGCAAATATGAAAGCTAAAATTTACAAATTTAGCATTGAGAATTCAATCTTCTCTTGCATGAAATTAAAAGTCCGTCAATAGACCTTCAAAAACACACTTCTCGGCACTCCTTTCTTTTCCATTCTACTTGCTATTTCCCCTTCAAATCTCCATTTATCAATAGTGAAAAGTCACTCAGTCGTGTCCAACTCTTTGTGACCCCGTGGACTATATAGTCCAGGGAATTCTCCAGGCCAGAATACTGGAGTGGTAGCCTTTCCCTTCTCCAGGAGACCTTCCCAACCCAGGAATTGAGCCCAGGTCTCCTGCATTGCAGGCGGATTCTTTACCAGCTGAGCCACACGGGAAGCCCCATTTATCAATAGAACCGTGTTTATACAACAACCTAATTCAGCGGTGCTCACCTAATACATACCTAATTCATGAGTGGTCACCTCTGTTTTTCTATTAAAATCACTTGAGTTATGTTTATCAAAAGTCCCGTCTCAGACCAGTTGAATCTTGGGTGGGACCTGAGTGGTTTGATTGTTTCCCCTCTCCAGGGGATCCTTGAAGCATGGTGATTGACAACCATTGACCTACAGATCTTTTTGTCTCCATTTTCTCCCACACTTTAATCCATCATCATTTAAGTTGGGCTAAAATATAGATTTAATGATTCCTTTTCATTCTTCAAAACCCTTCATTGTCTCCTGGTATCTTTAGGGTGAAGTTAAATCAGATTTATCTCCCATTCCAAACCTTCTGTGACACTCTCCTTGAATGTTCTCCCCAGGGGACTTTTCTTTTCAGTAGAGACTGTCTATTAACCATTCTTCCAACCTTTCGTTTCTGAATCTCTGGCCACTTCCTTCTTGTCCCCACTGACCAAGTCCTCTGTTGAACTCTTACCTCCTTCTCTTAGCTCTTTTCCCAGCTCTATCCAGGATGCAGAAATGGCTTTTCTCAATGAGCTTCTATGGACTGTATCATCTGCCACAGGTTCTTGCACTGTGAATTCTCATTCTGTGTGCTGTCTGCAGGCCACTAAAAGCCATAACTGCATCTCAAGGTAGAGGCCAAGTAGTCATTACTCCTTGACTGCTGGATATTGATACCTTTATTGACTATGACTTCTTAAATCCTGGTAAGTGGAATAAACAATGTAGCATCCACTCTGAAGATGTGTTTGAATAGTTAGAAAACATTGATGACTTCAAGACCCAGATGTAGATTTCATTTCCAACACCACTTCACAGTGAGGTAAAGAATGTGGATTTCAAAACAGATTGATTTACTTTCTGGACTTGTCTGCATAGATACACTGGTACTGCCATTCACATTGAAATTAGTGCATCCAATATGAGAAGTTTGGAAATTTGGTGATCTTCCTGGGCCATATTTTCTGACATGTGACCAGAAACCAGGCAGTGTGGTCTGTTGGATCTGGTCACCTAGATAAGAGATTATTACTTATGGAGATTTTTATTGGAAAAAGCTTTATTAGAGGTATCTTAGAATCTTCTCAAGAAGTAGAAGGAATGGTCAATAGAAAGCCTTTTATTTTTTATATTAAAAATCTATTTTGAAGAGGCAAATATCATTTTAAAATGTTTTTAATTAAAATGTAGTTGATTTACAATGTTGTGTTACTTTCAGGTATATAGCAAAGTGAATCAGTTATACATTGATCCATTTTTTTAGATTCTTTTCCCATATAGGTTGTTACAGAATATTGAGTAGAATTTCCTGTGTGCAATACAGCACGTCCTTATTAGTTATCTGTTTTATATATAGTAGGATGTAAATATCGACCCCAACCTCCCAATTTTTCTCTCCTCCCAATTTCACCTTTAGTAACCATAAAGTAAATTTAGTTAACTGTAAGTTTGTTTAGAATGTCTTTTTATATAGAAGAATTTATATTAGTAGTTCTTGGGTTAATTTTTTTACGTGGTTAGCAGCCAGGAATCATAAAGTTATTCATATTTATTGAACATTGGATTTTTACCTTAAGGCACATAAATATACATCCATTTGCCAAATGGGAGTTATGAAGATGAGGACTTTTCTCTGAACACAGATCCCCTTCTAGAGTTCATGTTGTCCTCCCATGACACCTGCTCTTTTTCTGTGAGTCTCAGATTCAGTATCTGTAAAGGAAAGCTAGAAACTAAAGTAATCTGGGAAGTAATCTGACTATAAAATTTTTCCAATTTTTATTTTCATCACTTCCAGTCATCGTGTCCATATCTGACTCACTAGCAACACTTCTAGGAACATCAGGTCTTTCCAAAGCATTCAATTTCATTTTCATAAATATACTCTTTCTCTATACACTATTTCCCAGCTTAAATAATACCTAATTAAGTTACATAATTATCACATCCAGAACAACTAGCATAAACATGTTAGAGGAAAAAACACAGTTGACTATTTGTAGGAACAAGTGAATGTGGGAAAGATCTCCCATATTTGGGCATCGGTCCTGTTGGCCAATAGGAATGGTGATGAGCAAGGGAAGTTGGTTAAAAGAACAATTTCTAGGATATGACGTTGCACAGACCTGAATTTGAATTCTCATTCTAATGCAATTTAGCTGTGGCACTTATGCAGCTTCTTGAGTTTCCTTCTTCTCTTTGAAAACACAAAAATATCAAATGTCAAGGATCATGAAATAAATTCATCTATGAACAGTACCTAGCCTAGTGCCTGTCTGCCTCTCCCATGACTCCAAAAAAACGTTGCTGCTGTTTCTTTCCCTCTTGACTTAGTGAATCTAAGTTCCTTTTTCCACTTTGATATCACTCTGGAACATTTAACTAAGGAAAGCATTAGATACTAGTGTGTTAAGACCAGAGCTCTAAAATCAGGTAGATATAAGTTCTAATCCTGGCTCTGCCAGTTTCTAGAAGAATGCCCTGTGGAAAAGTTACCTAACTTGACTTTTTTTTTTTTTTACTTTTCTTTCTTGTTTTATGATTATTTTTTTAATAACCTGATTTTTCTAGTCTGTAAAATGGGTAATAATGACACAGACTTCACAGATCCCTGAGAATATGTGGCAATCAATGAACATACCTTTTATATTATAAGTGCCCAGTAATTATTGCTTATATTACCATATTATTAAATACAGGACACTTAGATACCTTGTGATTCATTAGGCACAACAAAATGCTGGCTTGATCTGCATATTCTTTTTTTTAAATTCATTTTATTGAAGTATAATTGATTTACAATGTTGGTTTCTGGTATACAGCAAAGTGATTCATATATATTACTTTTGATGTTCCTTTCTATTATGGTTTATCACAGGATTCTGAATATAGTTCCCTGTGCTGTATAGTAGGATCTTGTTGTTTATCTGTCCTATATATGATAGTTTGCATCTGCTAATCCCAAACCCCCAATCCTTCCCTACTCCCTCCCCGCTCCATTGGTGATCCCAGCAGGCATATTGCACATCAGGCTAGTACAAAGTGAGTGAAGAAACCAAAGTAAACTCAGACCCACTCCTTCATCTTCTCTTGAATTTTGGACGAGCTTCTAATTCTGTCAGTAGACTCTGGTGAAATGAAGAGCGAGCAAGAGACTAAAGAGGATACGAAACAGACTCTTTTTTGTTCCCAATTAAGTTGGTGTGGAGAAGGAAATGGCACCCCACTCCAGTAATCTTGCCTGGAAAATCCCATGGACGGAGGAACCTGGTTAGGCTACAGTCCATGGGGTTGCAAAGAGTCGGACACGACTGAGCGGCTTCACTCACTCAAGTTGGTGTGAGTGTTTGTTTCTCAAGGAAAATTAGGGTACTGGACTCTCAAGGAATGAATATGTCTTTATTTAGCATTTCCTGACAGTCTATCATGTAGACCTTGGCTCTGAGCAGGACATAGACCTAAAAGAGAGAGTAGAGTCCAACTTGAGGAGATAGCTGGCATCTAAGCTGAACAGACCAAGTGCTTTAGGAGTCTGGAGAGAAAAGGAGTCATGTCTGATGTTTATCAGGTAAAATAGCAAAGATGCAGTGACATTTGAGCTGGACCTAGGATATAGTCGGTGTATCTCTTGCTGGGGGATGGAAAGCAAGGGGTGATGGTGAGCATGACTGCCAGGCGTGATGTTGTAGGTGAAGTCACAGTACTGGGAAATTATGGGGCCAGTTGAGAAATAATAAGCCTTTGAGGGATGGTAAGCTGTCTAGATTACCTTCAAGATCAGTATTTGTATTTTAATTCAAGCTGCAAGTATTTGGCACAGGTTTTCAAGGACCTTAGAGACTGCCATAGGGATTGATTGGATATTATGGTTTAAAAGCAGAAATATTTTTTACAAATGAAGCACATCATCAAACATTAATATATAAAAGTAACAGATAAAAGTAGACCTGCTTTGGCTGACACTGAAAATAGATATATGGAACTCTGCTTATTACTCAACCTTACTCTTTGTTTTCCTTTTTAAAAAAAAATTATTAGAGTATAGTTGATTTACATACAATGCTGTGTCAGTTTCAGCTATACAGCAAAGTGATTGTTACATTAATGTATGCCCATGTATTCATTCTTTTTCAGAATCTTTTTCAGATTCTTTACCCATATAGGTTATCATATATGGGTATCATGTAGAGTTCCCTTTGCTATACAGTAGGTCCTTGTTGATTTTCTATGTTATATGTAGCACTGTGTATATGTTAATCCTAAACTCCTAATTTATTCCTCCTATTCTCCTATCCCCTTTAGTAACCATGTTTGTTTTTGAAATCTGTGTCTGTTTCTGTTTTGTAAACAAGTTCATTTGTAAAAGTTAGATTCCACATATGAGTGATACACAGTATTTGTCTTTCTCTGTCTGACTTATTACACTTAGAGTGATCATCTCTAGGTCCATCCATGTTAATGCAAATGGTATATCTTCTTTATCTGTTCATCTGTCAGTGGACATTTAGGTTGCTTCCATGTCCTGGATATGGTAATAGTGCTGCAACAAACATTGAGGTGCATGTATTTTTTTTGAAGTATGATTTTTCTCCAGATATACGTCACGGAGTGGGATTCCTGAATGATACAGTCATTCTGGACAAAGTATTCTTGAACCCTAGGGTTCCACAGAACCATGGGTTTTGAGGAAACAGCCTGGACTTACTATAAAGTAGTTAGGGTTTGAGTTCTGCTTCTGTTAACCCAGACCCAAAAGAATTCGCAAAGATAAATCTCTGAGGACTGTGAGCTCACAATCAATAATCAGAAACTACAGAAAGTGTAAAGTGGTACCAATCACTTTGAAAAACAATTTGTCATTAACTAGTAAAGTTGAAAAAGCACATAAGCAATGACCCAGCATTTATGATCCTAGATGTGGCTAGCTTAGGGCTTCCCAGGTGGCGCTAATGGTAAGGACCCACCTGTCAATGCAGGAGATCCCTGGGTCAGGAAGATTCCCCTGGAGGAGGGCATGGCAACCCACGCCAGTATTCTTGCCTGGAGAATCCCATGAACTAGGAGCCTAGCAGGCTACAGTCCATAGGGTCACACAGAATTGGACACGACTGAAGCGACTTATCATGCATGCACGCACATACCTTAAGATCTTGCCTGCGTGTACCAGGAGTGGGGTTAAATGAGAATGACCAAACTAGAACAGAGGATGCCTTTGGAGAGCTAGTCAAGGAAGGGCCCCTTGCACATCTGCAAAGCTGCCTGTAATTCTTCAGCTGACTGGGTATGTGGGTATTTCTTTTATGATTCTTCTTTCGCTTTGTTTTTCCTTGGCCATGCTGCATAGCATGCAGGATCTTTGTTCCTTGACCAGGGATAGAACCCATGCCCCCCACAGTGGAAGCATGGAGTCTTAGCCACAGGACCACCAGTAAAGTCCCTGATAAGTACTTTTAAAAAGGAAAATAAAAACTATAAAACTTCTCAGAGGCAAAATATTTGATAGGCTTCAAGTGTGAAACTTTCTGGGAGAGAGTTTCAGGGAAATAATGAAGAAGAAAAAAGTAATAAAAAATTCACACCGCTCATCACAAGAAAAAATTATAAGAATGTATGGTGATAGATGTTATCGTACTATGGTGATCATTTCTCAATGTATGTGTCAAGTCATTGTATACCTGAAACTAATAACAATGTTACATGTCAAATATTACCTCAACTAAAATAAGAAGTACTGACACCAAAGTTGCATGCCTGAGTGGTGAGGATAATCTTGATATCTTAAAACTGAATTAAGGAGATGAAGGAAGTTTATTATTCGCATCTCTGCCATGAGCACCTAGTTGCAGTGACATGTACGTTACACATTCTTGGTAAATGTTTTTTTGTTTTGTTTTGTTTTGTTTTTATTTTTTTTTATTTTAAACTTTACATAATTGTATTAGTTTTGCCAAATATCAAAATGAATCCGCCACAGGTATACATGTGTTTCCCATCCTGAACCCTCCTCCCTCCTCCCTCCCCATTCCATCCCTCTGGGTCGTCCCAGTGCACCAGCCCCAAGCATCCAGTATCATGCATCGAACCTGAACTGGCAACTTGTTTCATACATGATATTTTACATGTTTCAATGCCATTCTCCCAAATCTTCCCACCCTCTCCCTCTCTCACAGAGTCCATAAGACTGTTCTATACATCAGTGTCTCTTTTGCTGTCTCGTACACAGGGTTATTGTTACCATCTTTCTAAATTCCATATATATGCGTTAGTATACTGTATTGGTGTTTTTCTTTCTGGCTTACTTCACTCTGTATAATAGGCTCCAGTTTCATCCACCTCATTAGAACTGATTCAAATGTATTCTTTTTAATGGCTGAGTAATAGTCCATTGTGTATATGTACCACAGCTTTCTTATCCATTCATCTGCTGATGGACATCTAGGTTGCTTCCATGTCCTGGCTATTATAAACAGTGCTGCGATGAACATTGGGGTACATGTGTCTCTTTCCCTTCTACTTGGTAAATGTTTGTTGTGCTGTTGTGCTGCAGAAATTGTGAGACATAGAAATGGAAATGTTTGGGTTAGATGCAGATAGGCACAATCAGTGAGTATTAAGTGTAAAAAGAGTGGTAGAAGTCATGATAGTGGTGAAGAGCACAGGAAGAAAGGAACGTGAGATCCAAAAATGGAACAGCCCATTTTTCAGTGATGGGATGAAACAGTGAGGAACAAAAAGGCTTGAACAAAGAAACGAGAGAGGCCAAAAGGAAGATGCCAAAGAAAGAGAAGGTGATCGGGACTGTCCAATGGTTCAATATTAAGAGGAGAGAATTATAATTAAGTAATGGAATTGGAAGGTCGTTGGTGATTTTGTACAGAGAGATTTTATTGATTAGCAAGTGGATTAGCAAGAGAAGCCATATTGCCAAGGACTCAAAGATGAATTAGTATTAATCATATGGAAGTAGTCAGACTAACCTAAACCAATCCATCAAAATGTCTGATGTTTACAGAATAATTATAAAATAGTTATCATTTATTGTTTCCTATGCACTCAGCCTGTTAATTACTGTACATGAACTAATTTCATTCTAATAGTAGATTTTTTATCCCCATTTGACAGCTGAGAAAACTGAGGCACACATGTTTAAAATCTTGCCACAGGTAACACTGCTGGTAACTAGAGTTGTTGGGATACAGACCAATTAACTAGTCTACTGCACTGAGAAACCCACATCCCTTGCAAAGAGTGCTGGGCACAAAAGTGGAAGAAAAGATTGTTTTGTTTTTGTTTGTGTGGGGTGTTTTTGGAGGGGGAGCAGTTTAGGTTTAAGAAATACCTGAGTATGTTGGTACACAGAAAACGGGACACCAGGAGAAAAAAAGAACCTGAAGCTTACAGGAAGGATCATCTTCCCCTTCACATGGTTCCCAGATAGGTGGGAAGGTGAAATAAAGGGAAAAGGAGAGAGAATTGGTAGATAAGGTAGTAATAGATGTCAGAGGTCGGCCCCTAAGGTTTAGTGGCAGCGGAGGAGAACTCTTATTCTCACTGCATCGGCAGTCTGCATGTCTTCTGGTGAGCCACTCTCAGACTGATCTTGAGCCTTAAAATAAACTCAGTGAAGGAACTGGGCTTGAAAGGGGACATAATTGAAAGTACCTACGTAGTTCATCTGATGGATTGATGAATGAACAGACTGATAGATGGACAGTTGTTTGATGGAAAATGAATGAAATAATGAACTAATGAGTTACTGCTCTACTATTTCATGGAAATATTATATGGACTAAGTTAATATAAGTACTTATACAATTGGGGTTTCCCTGGAGGCTCAGAGGGTAAAGAATCTGCCTTCAATGCAAGAGACCTGGGTTCAGTCTCTGGGTGGGGAAGATCCCCTGGAGGAGGGCATGGCTACCCACTCCAGTATTCTTGCCTGGAGAATCTCATGGACAGAGGAGTCTGGTGGGCTACAGTCCATGGGGTCACAAAGAGTTGGACACTAATGCATGCGCACACACACACACACACCACTTACACAATTAATACATGTTATATTCAGTTCAGTTCAGTTCAGTTGCTCAGTCATGTCCAACTCTTTGTGACCCCATGAATCGCATCACACCAGGCCTCCCTGTCCATCACCAACTCCCGGAGTTTACTCAAACTCACGTCCATCGAGTCGGTGATGCCACCCAGCCATCTCATCCAAGTGTGACTAATGATATAATTCAGTGCCAATAATATAATTAAGTTAATCTAAGTGCTTGTAATAGTGTTTAGCACATTGAGTTATGAAGTATTAGTTATTACTGAGATTAGTACTCGGAAAATGTTTTTTTAATCACTGCTTTCTGATGAATAATATTCAGTACAGGTGAAAATTCAGAGTAAGTTTAATTCCTAACAATGCTTGTCTGTCCTTGAAGTGATTTCCTTGAAAAACATACATGGTTCATATTTCTTTCTTATCTAGTAAAAGTTTATGTAGACAAGACATCAAATAGTGGCAAAAGATACTTACATTTTCCAAATTCCTCCTTCAGATTTTCATCATCTCAGGGGGGCAGGGGAGGAGAAAAATGCTGACCAACTTGCTCATACTCATTTTGTACCAACTAACTCTGTAGACGATGCCCTCCTCAGTATGACTTTCCATGTGACAGCGCTCAGCCTCTCATGGGACTAATTTCCTTCCAGAGTAATTTGTCTACAGTTAGCTTTAAAGAGACATTGTTTGGATAGAATGTTCTAGATTAAAAAACAGGTCATAGCCTGTGTTAAGAGTAACGCCTAGTTACTTGATGGAATGACAGCTAAGAGATGCAACACATTGTTATTGAGCCCAGTATGAAATATTATATGTATTTTAAGAGTAAGGAAATAACCAATATATAGATATTATAGGCAGAATTGGAAAAAGAAAAAAGTGAAGACTCCACCCTTCACCCTGCCAATGAAGCAGCACGATTTGGGAATGTATAAGAATGAGATGAAGGCAAGTGAGTCTTCACTGGTACCACATCTGTTTTGTTTCCCAGCATACAGCTGGATGTGGGCAGGACTAGAACAAAGTCAATATCCAACTAATACTTGTGGAAGAAAGACATTGCTGCGTGGCTTGCAGGTGGCTGAGACTAGAGGAAGGACTTCTCAGTTCTTGCACCATAATAACTGCATTTCCTAAGTTGTCATGTTTCTTGAGGGCAGTCTTTACTTCCCTCTTCTCGCTCTTTCTTCATATTTTCCTCTCTTTCTCTTCCTAGACTTTTTCTTTGACGTACCAACAGAGGCTGGTTATTATTATTGGTGTGTTGGACATGTCTGCGTATAACAGAGAGCTGGGAGAAGTGAAAAAAAAAAGAAATTAAATAATTTCTTTTTCTGTTCCCTTCTCTTTTTCCTGAAGTTCTCAGGTGATAAATTAGCCACCTCAGAGAATTATTTGATACCAGGGTATATTGGGCAGAGAAGGCAATGGCACCCCACTCCAGTACTCTTGCCTGGAAAATCCCATGGACGGAGGAGCCTGGTGGGCTGCAGTCCATGGGGTCGTGAAGAGTCGGACACGCCTGAGGACTTCACTTTCACTTTTCGCTTTCATGCATTGGAGAAGGAAATGGCAACCCACTCCAGTGTTCTTGCCTGGAGAATCCCAGGGATGGTGGAGCCTGGTGGGCTGCCATCTATGGGGTCACACAGAGTTGGACACGACTGAAGCGACTTAGCAGCAGCAGCAGCAGGGTATACTGGGTAAAATAAAGAATTCTTTATCCTTAGAGCAGATGTTCTTAGACATGAATCTGTGAGCCAACTTTGTGATCCTGAGCCTGAAATAGTGTTTGTGTTTGCATATGCATTTTTATGCACATGCATGTTTATACTGCATGCATGGAGATTTATATTTATATTGCATGTATGCAGATTTGTGTATGCATATTTGATGTCTGTATGAAAATGTGTGTGTATGCAGATCTGATGTACATAAGCATACTGGATCTATGTATGTTTATATGTGTGATTATTGAAGGAAAGCAACTGATTCATAACTTTTGTTAATCTCAAAAGAATCAGAACACCAAATAGGTAGGCAACCACTGAATTAGAAGATTTTGTTTATACAGTCTGTATTTTGTTTTGCTTTAAATTTTCTAGTGGGAAAATTCTGAGAAAATCTGAGAGAAAAATGGACAGTATAAAGAATCACCAAACCTTTTTAGATCTAGAATCAATTCGGGGCTTTCCTTGAATTCTGACATTTTTTTTTTTTAATTTCTATAACTACTATTTTTGTGTATTCAAAGTCAGGGTTTGGGGTGCCTACTTAATTCACTGTTGTTATCTCTGGCCACTGAAATAATCCAGGCAGGCTGATGTCATTTGTTCCCAGGACCGCATCAGAGCCCTTCTGGGCAAATTCACTAATAAGTCACTGAGCAGGCACAAAGAAGATGATGTTTTACGGTACAGTGACCCATCCTTACATAGCTAATTTGTTTCTAACTGAACTTACAAACCAAACAAAACTAACCTTCTCCAAGTACCAAATTGCTTTAAAGACTGAACTTTATGTTTCATTACATTCCTGAAAACTTCAGTTTGTCCTTTGTCTGATTTGAACCAAATCTGTTGTTTTACTCTTACTTAACTCTCTTCCCTGATTAAATTATCTGCATGCTTGACTCAAATCCCAACTTTACTATAGCAATACCTACATGTGTTCCCAGACACCAAACTTATGGCTTAGCTTATGCTCTCTGCTGTTCAGCTTTGTATCATAGCAAATTCTTAACGTAAATAGCTCTTGTGTTGTTTTTGTTGTTGTTAATAAAGCCTCCTGTATTATTCCAGGAAATATTTTAATTAAACAGTTTGTGCTTAGTTGCTCAGTCATGTCCGTCTCTTTGCAACCCCGTGGACTGCAGCCCTCCAGGCTCCTCTGTCCGTGGGGATTCTCCAGGCAAGAATAGTGGAGTGGGTTGCCATGCCCTCCTCAATTAATCAGTTATTTCCACACAGTTTACTTATTTGTTGATTCATCCATTCACAAATCATTTATAGGCACTTGCTATGTGCCAGGAAACAGAAGGATGAATGTTATGCTTATAGTCAGTGCCTTGTGCTAGGTCAAGGCATATGGCAATGCCATATTTTGCATATGGCAATGCAAAATACGAAAGCCTTTTGAAACACACAATCTTTAAGCAAATCGATTTACTATTTTTTTAGAGCAGTGGTTCTCAACTGGGGAGGTTTTAGCCTTCATCCTGGGAAATTTGGCTTCGTGAAGACGGTTTTGGTTGTCTCAAATAGGAGATTCCCCTGGTGCCTGATTGGTAGATGCTGGGAATGCTGGTGAACATGGACACTGGACAGGATTGTTCCTTACCTCAAAAAATTATCTGGATCAAAATGCCAGTACTGCTGAGATTAAGAAACCCTAATTTAGAAGAAGCAGGACTCTTGCAGAGAGAGGCATACTAATGTGCATGGAAATGGGGGAGACCGTAGAGGCACTGCCGTTTCATTTAGGTCTTGAGCAAGTCAACTCTTAACTGACCCACACCAAAATCGGAGATTCTTCTGAGTCACAGAATTCTCTTCATCTCAAGTACATTTCCAGGGTCAAATTAGTGTTCCTTCAGGACTGGCATCTTAGTGACTTTCCATTTGTCTACCCCTTAATACAGCTCTGCCTATTATTAAAGAACTTACAATTTAGGGAAGACAAAGGACAGGTACACCAAAAACTATGATGCTGGGTGATAAATACCAAGAAGGCTCAATGAAATGAGTGCCTTGGGAGCACTGAGCAATTAAGCTCTGCCTGGAGGTCTGGGAAGCCTTTACAGATGAGGTGGCAAGTGAATGGGAGTTTGAAGGAGGGAGTGGCCAAATGCCTGAAGGAAGACACTTAGTTCTTTTAAGCCATGTCCTGCATGATTGCATTTATAACCAGTGATGTTTTCGGCAGCCCTTTCAAGAAGATCTCCTTCTGTATTATTTTACATGAAACAAGATTCCTTCACAAATTGTGCAGACTCAACTTGACAGTCTTTCTTATCACCTTTTTTTCTATTAAAAAATTTCAGTAGCAGATGCTTTCAGCTGTGTAATTGTAGGTATTAGAATTTAGCAATAGTTTAGAGTTGGAAGCTTCCAATGAATGAATTATAGACTTGGCTTTTGATGTTCAAAAAAGGTGGACGTATTTCTTTATTTGTACAGGCTAATACTTCTAATAAAGTTGTCCATAGGTTGTGGACTTAGCTTTAAAATATATGGAAAGTATGCTTCACAAACTGTAGACATTTATAAATGAATGCTTTTCAAATACAGTCAACATTCCAACACATGGCTATGACCTGCAGGAAAATTGCAGAGAACATCATTAACCACAAATTCCTGTTAAACTAGTATAACAGCATTAAATGTACTTATGAAGCTATTAATTGAAAAATTGGCCATAGTTATATACAAAAGAATGGGGTAATGTTAAATGTCTTTTTAAAAATTATATGAGTTTCAGATATAGTATTGTAGTTCAACATCTGTATAATTAAATTTATGATTAAAGAGAGCAGTGAGGTTTATTGTAATGTAACTACCAGAAAGTTTCAGGATTTTTCTTAACTTTCATGAAATTGTACGTACCTACACATCCTGGAAAATATTCTCTTTCAGTTTGGAATCACTTATGGCATCACAGAAGGAGTAATTTTATACACTTGAAACTAACTTTTGAAGAATTCGTTCTTTTCCTGGTGACTTCATGAAGACCTTATATTAGTGTTTTCATGTTAGAAATAAAATAGTTCAGTTGAAAAAAATCTCGGTTTTACTTTCTTTTTAAGTAGTTTAAACAATCATCTGGTAGTTAGAAACAGGCATGTTCATTTCCTTTTTTTAACCAAATGTTTTTTCTTTTTTATTCAGTCTGATGCCAACGCGAGTTACTTAAGAGCAGCTCGAGCTGGACACTTGGAAAAGGCCCTTGACTACATAAAAAATGGAGTTGACATCAACATTTGCAATCAGGTTAGTTGTGGTGATTGTTGTTGTTATTTAAGTTTTCAGTTAAAATTTTTAAAATCCAGACTTTAAAGTCTTTAAATCACCAAGACTTTCTCTTTTTGCCAGTGTTTTCTATTAAATGTCACTAACTTGAATGATCAAGTTATCCTTCGCTTTGTTAGAGGAGCATTCAGAAATGTAGACATGTGTCCTTTAACAATTAATTCCTAAAATACAGTACATAATGACATCAGAGCAACCCGCCTAATTGCCACAAGTACTTTTATTCCGAATTCAGGCTCCTGCCTTGCACACATGTAAATGGTTGTTGGTAGGTTCTCTTCAGAGTTCTTAGTAGACTGTTTACTGCTCTATTTTCAACCCGCTGATAAAGCTTTCCCTTCACTTAACCAGAATGGGTTGAACGCTCTCCATCTTGCTTCCAAAGAGGGCCACGTAGAAGTTGTCTCTGAACTGCTACAGAGAGAAGCCAATGTGGATGCGGCTACAAAGGTCAGTGTCACACGTTTCGTGCTTTTTGTATCAGTTGCCCAGTTCAATGAGAATTCAGCCCTCAGTAAAAATCCGGGCATGCTTCTCATGAAATACTCATCAGCATTGTTCTCCTGGGGAACTTACAGAGGGATTTAATATTTTGTAAAATGTCGAAAGCAGAGAGAAAGATGGGTGAACTGATGGATCTTGTTTTTCATTTCACAGAAAGGAAACACAGCGTTGCATATAGCATCTTTGGCAGGGCAAGCAGAGGTGGTAAAAGTCTTGGTTACAAATGGAGCCAATGTCAACGCCCAATCCCAGGTAAACCTATATCTCAGATGCCAAGAAATGCTGTGATCATGATTCGCAAATAATGTTCTGGGTCAGGTGCTTGTTTGTTCTTGTGTCTTCTAAGAAAACAATATTTAAGAGCTATATCATCATCAAGGAAAAACCCAGGACCATGAGCAGGGCCAATGCAGCAAGGGCTGTGAAGAAATACCCTTTGCCCTTAAAAGCCGCAAAAATTCATTCACCAAGCCACTTAGGTAGCCACTTAGGTCCTGTCCTTTTATTTGTATTTTCCAGTAACTTTTTTTGAAATGAATGTACAGGCAGACCTTGGAGATATGTGGGTTCAATTCCTGGCCACCCTAACAAAGCATAGTTGCAATTAAAAAAAAAAAGTCTGCAAACAGTAAATGTTGGACAGCATGTATAGAAAAGGGAACACTCATACATTGTTGATGGGAATGTAAATTTGTGCATCACTATGGAGAACAGTATGGAGGTTCCTTAAAAAACTAGAAGTAGAATGACCACATATATGATCCAGCAAGCCCAGCCCACTCCTGAGTATATACCCAGAGAACACCATAATTCAAAAAGATACATGTACCCTAGTGTTCATTCCAGCACTGTTTACAATAGCCAAGATATGAAAACAACCTAAATGTCCATCCACAGAGAAAAGGATAAATAAGATGTGGTGTCCACACATATGTACATACAATGGAATACCACTCAGTCAAAAATAATGAAATAATGCCACATGCAACAACATGGACAGAACTAGAGATTATCATACTAAGTGAGGTAAGTCAGACAGAGAAAGACAAATACTATATATCACTTATATGTGAAATCTTAAAAAAAAATGATACAAATGAACTTACAAAGCAGAAACAGACTCAGACTTTTAAACAAATGTATGAAAATGAACAGAAAAAGGTGGGGAGTAGGGGGATAAATTAGGAGTTCCCAGGTGGCTCAGTTGGTAAAGAATCCGCCTGCCAATGCAGAAGACTCGGGTTCTATCCCTAGGTTGGAAAGATCCCCTGGAGTAGGAAATGGCAGTCCATAGGAAATGGCAATCCATTCCAGTGTTCTTGCCTAGAGAATTTCATGGACAGAGGAGCCTGGCAGGCTGCCATCAATGGGGTTGCAAAAAGTTGGACATGACTGAGCAACTGAGCATGCAGGAGAAAGCACTACTATATATAAAATAGATAAACAGGGACCTACTGTATAGCACAGGGAACTCTAGTCAATATTGTATAATAATCTGTATAGCAAAAAAATCTGAAAAAGTATGACCATATGTATATGCATAGCTGAATCATTTTGCTATACACCTGAAACTAACATGACATTGTAAATCAACTATGCTTCAGTGTAAAATATAAATTTAAAAGAGTTATATTCATTGAATGGGCTTCCCAGGTGGCACTAGTGGTAAAAAACCTGCTCGCCAACGCATGAGACTTAAGAGACACAAGTTCTATCCCTCGGTCAGGAAAATCTCCTGAAAGAGGGCATGACAACCCACTCCAGTATTCTTGCCTGGAGAATCTCATGGATAGAGGAGCCTGGCAGGTTATAGTCTATAAGATTACAAAGAGTCGGACATGACTGAATCAACTTAGCACACACACATAAATATTCATTGAATAAGTATATTATTCCAGATTATTTAGTTTCATATATATCCTCATTTGCAATCCTCTACGTGTGAAAGGAAGAGGTTTTTCAAACTCAGCCATCTGTAGACTGGTGTATGGCTGGTAGTGATAAACACAAATGATTGGAGAATCTCTGGAATGTAGAGACTTATTCTATTTTATGATGTTAGCTAAAGTCCAGTATGGTCAATTCCTATTTACTAACTGAGGCATCGCTGTTGCTCCCTGAAACAGATTAGGGGGGAAAAAAGGCAGAAGAAACTTTAAAATTCCCCAAACATTAAAATTTCCGGATTGTTTGTAATGGATATACACCCATCATTCATTCAGAAGATTCTCCTATAAGTGCTCAGAGTCCTGCATGAAGCTCTCACAAAAATACTAATAGATTATCATTTGGTGGACTTTAAGTCCAAAAAAATTAAGTTCACTTTATTGGTCTAAAAATACAGGTCTTCATTATCCAAATTATTCATTATGTGAGTCCCACAGAGATGTGAGCCTGTGTAGGAGAGCATACATCATCATAACAGATAAATATCCACTAAGGACCTGACTATTTTTTTTTAATTTTATTAAAGTATAGTTGATTTGCCATGGTGTGTTCATTTCTACTGTACAACAACGTGACTCAGTTATACATTTATATATTATTTTTCATATTCTTTTCTACTATGGTTTATCACAGGATATTGAATATAGTTCCCTGTGTTATACAGTAGTATCTTATTTATCCATTCTCTGTATAATAATTCTCTGCTAATCCCAAACTCCCAATCCTTCCGCCTCACTTGGCAACCACAAGTCTGTTCTCTGTGTCTGTTTCATAGATAGGTTCATTTGTATCATATTTTAGTTTCCACATATAAATGATATCATATGGCATTTGTCTTTCTCTTTCTGACTTAACTTCGTTTAGTATGATACTCTCTAAGGACCTGACCATTTTAAGAACTGACCTCTACTCAAACATTCCTTCCAGCTGAAGGCTGACATCTATCCTGGTTCATCAATATCTACCCCAGGGTGTTAGGTTGAACAAATTGACTATATAACAAAGCTGCAAGTTTTCCAAAAGATGTAGGATATCATGAAGTCAGGAAAAATGATTCTAGAGGACTGTTGGACCCACAGCCAAGCTGTGAGGTCGTGGCTTTCTGGCAGGAGTAGACCAAACTGTATAAAGAATCAGGATGATTTCCTGACAGATGTTTCCAACTTGAATGATTTGAGAATCAAAATGTTAAATGAAGGAAAAAATTAGGCTGAAAATAAAAAGTGAAGGCTGTTGACCCATTATATAGTCTTGTTGGAAATGAAAATCATACTTTCTCCCCCAGAATCATAGTTGATTTAGTCTTCATTCATTCTGTGAACTTGTACATGATGCAGTTATAACCTACATTTTGTTAAATCATATAAATTCGCTTTTACAATTTCTGGTTTTCTCTTTCAACATCAAGTCTCAATCTAACTTTTTTCATTATTTACTGTGGCGTTTTGATCTCCACCTTAAGTGCGCTTGATTTCCTCAGCTTTTTCCAGTACTGATTATCTTTGAATAACAGGAGCCTCTTGTACTTTATGAGTCCACGGAATTGCAGTGACTTTCCACCTTGTTACTTCAGCCATATTGATGAGAGCTCTGATGCCATTAAATATCAGTGTTGCAGAAAAGAAACTGAAAGGTTGCTGCTGAGCCATGAAAGAAGCCAGGATTCTTGGCCTCCAGAGGAGAGGAATTCAGTCCAGGGCCAGTGACGAGGCTTGATTGCTTAGAGCTTTTGTGTAATAAAGTTTTATTGACGTATAAAAAAGAGATAGAGAAAGCTTCTGACATAGACATCATAAGGGGGCAGAAAGAGCCCCCCTGTGCTAGCCTCTAGCAGTATGTTATATACCTATGAGCAAGCTCTTAATTAGAGAAAAGAAATGTCTCAAACCTCAGGATGGCACCAGGCCCCTCACCCACTACACGCATTTTGAGATAACATTGACACAAAGTGAGTCATCTCAGGCCATAAATCTTGAAAAAAGGCAGGTTTCCAAGTAAATATATAGTTTCATTAACATAGATTAGGAGAACAATGTATGAGTAAAACATACTGGTTTGTTGAGCCCTATGGGCTCTGAGTCTTAAGTGGAACTGACTTGAAGAAAGACAGAGTCTAGGCTAAATACATAGTTCATTAAGATAGCTTGAGAAAAACATTTCCTTAAGAAAAACACCTCGGTTAGCTCAAGGTTTGAGAAAAGTTAAGTTCAAGTGGAACCAGGTGTCCTCATGGCAACACAGAATTTTAAGAGAAACGTCCTTTTAATTTTGTATAGAGAAGGGAAAATAGTCTGACACTTGGAGTTTGTTTCCTCCTGCCGCTTTAAGAGAGATAGAAAAAATGCCTGACGCTTGCAGCCTGTTTCCTCCGTTTGGAGACCCCTGGCCTTCCTGCCTGTGACCCTCTCAAAACTGTTCTTCCAACCACATGGTTTCTTGTGTAATTGGTCTAATCTGTAGTTCCCTGTGGTTGGACTTTCGTTACATGGTTTATGCCACCTGTTCTGATTCCCAATGAGAGCTCAGAGTAATACTGTTTTTCCAGAAAAAAGTGATGTAAAGTTGAATATTGACAAATATGAGAGAAGTACAGACCAGCTGACCACAAGAGAAGCATTATGCTCTTCAACCAATTATTTTTAAATGCCTCTATGATTTTTTTTACTCGGGAAATAGCTAGTGTTAAGCTCTGAAGTAGTGGGAAATGCTTTAGTCCATTTTCATTTTCTTCTTTTTCCCCAAGGGAGAGACAGTTAGCCTCTCCATCTTGTAAACAACGTACACATTCTTGACAAATGATCAGAGGAGGCATAGTTTTAAACCTTCTCTCCAATGTCTGGGAGAATCTGTAGTCGAAATAAAATCCTAACCAGATTTGATTTCAATTTATACACATTCTCTTCTGATGATGAAGTGCGGAAGAAGAACATGGGCTGTGAAATGTACTGTTCCTTGCAGCTGTGCTTGGAATACCCAGCCACACACTTGACAGTAAAACCTGCCCCGCTTCCTCTAGACACCTGCCCTCAGAAACCTTCTGAACTGCATCATTCTATGGATGGAGTAAGTAATGAGATCACCACACAGCTGAATGGAGTTTCCTGGTAGCAGCTTTTCAAAAGGAACTTTCATAAAGAACAACAAGCAGTAACACCATGAAGTGCAATGAAATTCCATTTAGATGGCAGAACATCACAGGAATATTAATATTCAAGAACGACAGTATTCCTGTCCACGTGGAATTTTATCCTATAGACAATAATTAATTGCCAATGAGGAACAGTATCAAAAGAGCCCCTCACCTTCCTTAAATATAAAAATTCTCCTGGAAAATAAAAATAGCATTGGACAATATCAAGTTCTTGTAATAATTCTTGTCATTGCCTTGATCTTAGGTCTTAATAAGTAGTTAACTCTTTCTTATATTACTTAATGTTCCAGGAAATCATTTAGGCCTACCCTAAGAAAGAAATGGGGTTAGATAACTAAATTGTGATTTTAAAGAACTCTAATTTAAGTCCTTAGTACTTTATATACAATACAACAATGATTAACAGAGTTTGTGCTTGAAAAATCCTAAACTGTCACGTCAAATGACATCCCTCATGCTTTTCTCTTTCTCTGTCTTTATTCCATAAGACACCAACCATATTTATAAAAAAGCTGCTGCTGCTGCTAAATCACTTCAGTCGTATCCGACTCTGTGTAACCCCATAGACGGCAGCCCACCAGGCTCCCCCGTCCCTGGGATTCTATTTCAAATAATATTTTAGCTATCAAAGTATTCTAAATGGACAAGTTTTCACAGTGGTTTTAACAACGACAAAGCCCTTTAATTAAATCAATGTTTCCTTGGTCTTTCTGTGTTTTTAATATTTCCTATTGAGGAGGTCAGATCCCGATGAAGCTAGACAATGGATGTGGTCCAAATAGAGCCTTTCTGACCTTAAAACTCATAGCGTATCTCTGATGTAAACAGCCTTCAGAAAAATTAGTATCATATACGAATCAGTATAAATTTATTACCAAGCCCTTAATATTTTAATTAAAAACAGGACTTTTTGATATACAAAGGCTTAGTTAGAGGAAACTAGCATAGATAAGAAAATTTCAAGGATGAAATTTAAGCCTTTATTTTAGTTCATTTTATTTCATTTTTATTTTATTTTAGTGGATCTAGGCAGCGTGCCTCAATACTATCTATAAAACTATAAGTCTGCAACTTTGCATACTTATGATAATACCACAACACTTATAATAACACTGAAATGCCTTCAGAGGAGAGGGAATTGAAGATATTGGATAAAGTCGGGTATCAAGAAGCATATTCAGTCTTGAGCTGTTCTGCTTTTTGAGAATTCAGTCTATTGTCGCTACAGAAAAGAAAATGTAAATTGGGCCACCCATATGTTCCTTTTTGGTCAGCTCTTTGTTTTGGAAATTTCCTAAGTTAGGAAATTAATATAAAACCAGTGATGTACTTTTTTCTCTTAAGAGAAAAATAACATCTTTCCTGAAATCTGACCATTTTCCTAATCCAAGTACCATTTCATGGAAAAGCATTACAGCTCTAGGTCGTCCACACTGAATTTGCTCGTACCTTAAGCCTCTTTGCACTAGAGAGTAATGGTAATACCTTTTTTCACTCTTTCCAAAGGATACTTATAATTATCTCCCTATAACATAACTAAATGGTGTGTATGTGTTCTCACAGCTTCTTAATCCTTTCCTGAAAGGTGATTTTTTATTAATTGGTGTTAATTTCTATCGCTTTAATCCAAATAACTTCAGCAATTTGGAATTCCCTGAGGAATCCATAGAACAGGAGGCTAAAGAAGCTTTCAGAAAGCTTTGGAAACTAGGTAGTTGGAGTGGGAGAACCTAGTCAGAAGCTAAAGGGTAAGATTGTCCTTTGATATGTTCCCTACAGGTCATCCAAGGGTGGGGAGGGGAGGTTTGCTAGAAAACAGGACTGAGAGGATTGGAGAGGAGTCATGGAACAGCATGCAGAGCCATCCTTTGCATGCGCTGACCTTGTGGTTGAAGAAGGGCTGGCCAATTTGCATCAAAGTCCAGCCAAGATCAGTCCTACCTAAACATCGGTGAAAACATAGTCCCTCTAAAGAAAAAGCAGTACTGCCAAATGAAGGGACCAAAATAAACACACACACGCACACTCAAATGCCCACTATAAAATGGAGATTTCCTTGATGGAGGCCTCATCAAAAATCATTTTATCAGTATGGCCAGCAGAAGTAAAATGAGACCATTCAATGCCATATATTGTGTGATGGCACTTACATGAAACGTTTACAACAGACAAATCTGTGAAGATGGAAAGCGGATGAGTGGTTGCCAGAGACCATGAGGAGGGGCAAATGAGGTATGATTACTAATGGTCCCTTTCTGAGGTGATGAAATGTTCTGGAATTAGATGGTGAGGATATTTTCCCAAAGTTGTGAACAGATGAAAACAACACTAAATTTTACACTTGGAGAAAGTGAGTTTATTCATATGTGAATTATATATCCATAAAAATTTATAAAGTGGAAAAAGTATGAAAGCATGTGACCATTCAGAAAATGACCAGCTTTCAAGCAATAGCTATACAGTGTCAAGCATTCAAAAAAGAAAAGGAAAAGCTACTGTGGAAACAGAGCCCCATCTCGCTGTGACTCATGTCTGCAGATTATTTCTGAAATTCCAGCATTTCACCCTCTGCCATGATGAAGAAGGCAACTGGATGATGTAAAAGTTGTACTTTTTACGAGTCACTCTGTAGAAACTCTAGGTCTGCCAGAGCAGCATCTCCTAAAGCTCAGTGTCTAGTTTTGGATTCCCTTCACGGGCCAGGAAATGTTTGGTTCAGGCAGATTTCCTCAAGAAGAGTGCAAGTACCCTGGGCTAGAAACCAGACGTGCAGCAGGACCAGTGTTTCCTAGGTAATCTTGAAGTACAACAGATCTCTGCACTGGAGTTGAGATGCCACTGACATATATTATCTACTTGATATTTATGTCTCAGAAAATAATATCCATTTTGGAATTTTTTCTTAAAAACTTTACTCCTAAAATCTGAATATTTTGTCTGGAAATTTTGGGTGATTTGTAAAGATAGATACTCAGTTCATAGAGTGATAGGGAAAATCCACCTTTTCTTTTTAATATTTTAAATTTTTTTCTCTTTTTCGTTTAAGAGATATTTAAGTCAACCAAGAGTTAAACAATCTTTCATTTTGGTCAAATAAGAAAAGGAGAAAAAAGTAATATGGTAAAAGGTCTAAACTAGCTTTCAGTATGCCCCATAGGTCTGGGAAGAGTGACAAAGATGAAACCCACCTATCCCCCCACCCCACCCCCCGACACGCACACACACACACACATATTAGATTGCAGTTATTCATGTTTCATATTTTATATTGATAAAACCTTTCATGATAGAGCAAAGTAACAGTGAAATTAATGACTTTACTAGGTAAATAATATACAGTGAAGAAGCTTAAATCTTGTGTCATACTCTACTGCCTCTAATTTTGTGTCTCTAATCTTGAGCTTGGCAAGCTAATTACAATTATGTGCAAAATAAGTAGAATAGAGGCACTCTCTGATGAATAAAGTATATTCACTATGGTAGATTTGTTATGTGGTACCACTTTTATCTGCTTAAGAATCTTTTAAACTTCCTAATTCTGAGGTAGAAACCAAAAAATTGACATTAGTAGAGGTTGAATTTTATGTTATTCATATTACTCATCCAGAGATTTGATAAGTAAGGGCATCATATAATAATTGATATTTATAATAATGAACTTAAACCTTTGGAATCACAAAACTTTGAGTATTATTTTGTAACATTTAATTTGGAATGTATTTCCATTTATTCTTTGAGATTGCATAATATATACAACAAAATTTCCAGACCAGTTAGTTAAATAGAACTAAATTCTGAAAAATTTATTCAAAGAGAATTTATAATAGTTTGAAAAATACCTGTTTTGGTATATATATCTTACAATAAGTTTTTTTTGGTAATATTACAGTATTTTACAGATGTGAAATACATTGTTTCAGAGAACATTTTTACTAAGAAGTTTAAGATATATACATGCATTTATTTCCAAGTTCCTTGGCAACTGGGCACATTTCAGACAATGATGTACAATATGTCTTTGCAAAAAATACAAGGAAGGAAACTTACAAAAAGTAGACCACCTAATTGAATTCTACTTGAAAGTAGACCCTTTTCAAATTGGTGTTCTTTCCTTTGCTCCAAATCATGTCATCTGTGGTAAGTTTGAAGCTGTATGAAATTAATATAAATTCCTTCCAAAGATGGAACTATTTCAGGTGCTTAATTTTATGTAAAAGTATTACATATTTTGTTTAGGAGAAATAATTATTGCTTGGGATAAAAAAATCATTGGGACAATGACCAAATGTATTTTTCTTCATATGTTCATGGTATCTAGTAAAACTCTTTACTCATGGTAGACACTCAGTAAGTGGTTAGTTAAATGGATACACATGTTTAACTAAACTGGATGTATTGGTATGAATTAGACTATTAGCTATGAACCACACTCAAACTAGAATTATGAAGCATAATTAACAATTATGCTTCATAATTCTGCTTAAACTATCATGCTCAGGTTTTGTAATATATACAAATATATACATTAAAGTATTATAAAAATTATTATGTGTGAGCATTTCCTGAAACATATAATATCATCAGTACAGTAGAAAGATCGATTAGCTTTAAAAAGCTACAAACATTTAAATTGGTGTTTTGCAGAATGGTTTCACACCGTTGTATATGGCAGCCCAGGAGAACCACCTGGAAGTTGTCAAGTTTCTCCTCGACAATGGTGCAAGCCAGAGCCTGGCCACAGAGGTAAGACACTTTGGTTCTTTTTTGTGGGTTTCTTTTGTGGGTGAATTCACATTTTATAGGGATTTTAGAAACTTGAAGTTGTATCATTGAGAATCTGTCCCACTGGTATTTCATTACAGTTGTATATTAATGTGTGAGCTCATAAGTTTTTATGAAATACATTAGAAAAGTCTATTTTTAGTCTTTCAAGAATCTTCCATGCCTAGTCACCCTTTCTGCTCTTAAATGCCTGGCTCTGCCCTATAATTCAGCTATTTGTTTACTATTTACATAATTGCTTGAGAGTACTTTTCTCCTTCTTACAATTTTGCATCAAAGGCAGCCACTGTTTTGAAATATTTTTTGAGATAGAACATAAGTTTTAAATTTGTTTTTTTCCAAATTTAAGTTAGCATAATTATAATGATTGGATTTATGCATTTCTAAAGTTAACTAATTAGATTTAACTCATACTTCTAAGCAAAACTAGTATATATTTTTGAAGAGTAGATAAAAACAGCCTTTAAAAAACATTTGCAATCATGAATAGGGGAGTTATTAAAAATAAAGTTATTTAAGTCACTGATACTATTTTAGGTAATGTAGTTTATTTTTGAAACTAATCTGGATGGAAGATTGTGATCCCTTGAAGTATATCACTAGAAATCTATTGCTAATAATAAAGGACTACTGCTTGTGTACTCTTTATTTTTAACAAAAGAAAGAATTAGAAGGTATAGGGTTATCCCTGTCATAAAGCCAAATTCTCTGATTTTCATTCTGAAGTGTTTCCTGAATGGCACAAGAAAGATGTATATCATTGGGATTATATGCACAGGGTTGCCTATAACCTTGCCCAGCTTTTGAGATATGCCAGGAGATAAAGGAAGAGGCAGTTCACACACAAAAATATACAAATGACCACAAATGTATGAAAATACCTCATCCTCCCTTGTAATCAAATAAATTTTAATTTATTAATCAGTAGAGAATGAGATCCAGTCTTCAGCGCATGAGGATGAAGAAGAAATTCAAGGGGTAGGGAAAATTGCAACTTAACTATTATATTGGTGACATTGACAACCAGTTGCATCACTTTTGTAGAACACTTAGCATTAAATCCAAATTAGTATTTATACACCTTGCTGCTTAGCAGTTCTACTTCAAATAGCTTGTATGACATTATATATTAGAAGATAATGCAAAAAAATAGTTATTATATAAGAAACAGCAACATAATTAGTAGTAACAATTTTTTAAAAACCAGGAAGAACCAAAGGAGAAGCTATTGGATAAATATTGCTCTACTTAGACAGTAAAATGGTACTCTACACTATTAACAATGAGGCAAGACTCTATGTACTAATACAGGAAAATGTCCATAGTGTACTGTTTCCAATGGTTTATTCTGAGAATTCAGAGAGAGCCTTACTTTTCATTTCCTAGCCTTCAGTTCTCTTGGGGATTTTTATCTTGAGAATGGATTTAAAAAAAAAAATAATATCCTTAGAGCTTGGTAATAAATAATGAATAGCTGATGGCAGAGTAAGTGGCATTTGTATACATAGAGCGGTGCCTCTCCTCACACTGGGGAGAAGGTAACCTGTGTGAGTGCCTCAAATCTGATATGCGGGTCACATCATGCTTTTCAGGGAGGATGGGTATGAGAGCCAGGGTGGTTGCAGAAGAGAAAACCCCTTCCTATTTTTGGATGGAAATACCGTGTAATATAAATATCCTGGCGACAGCAATTCCGTAGTACTTTTTCATCTGTGAAGGACAGGTAGTATTCTTTTTTTAGGCTGTGATGGGCAGATCATTGAGTGTCTCTCCTTTAGGACAAACATAAGACCAGTTTACCATTAAAAGACTATAGAATTACCTTGTCAACTAGTCATCAGTAACTCACTGGTTCTCTGTTTGTGTTTTTTTAAGTTTTCAAGCCCCCCAAAAAAGGCACTACAACTGACTGCAAAGGACTATATGAGATCCTCAAACAACTAATTCAGTCTTTTAGCAGGAAGATAGATAGATAGATATAGGTAGATATGTAGGTAGATGGATAGATAGATATTTGATAGTTTTTTTTTTTTTACTGCTTTATATTACTTTACTTTCAAAGGATTTCTTAGCTTTAAAATAAATGAATGAATTAGTGTTCCAACAACAAATCGCATCCATGTCTTCATGAGGGATTTGGTGCCACCACGTAAACAACAGCTATCTGATTATCTAGAGCTATTTGAAGCTTTGACTGAATTTTTATCTCTTGTATTATTAGTACTAGAGAATTAAAAGAACAGCATGAAGATGTTTCATTCACATAATGTTCTAATTACAATTTTGCTTTCTTACCAGCAATAATATTGGTGTCATTTATACAGAAGTCTATATTTACAGAATGAACAGTAATGAGCAATGAAAGGATTCCTTAGATGAAAAAAAAATGTAACAGAATTTTCAACTTATTAGATGATATGATATTGTCAAGTTCCTTCAATACAATTGTTTCCATATGTTCCTTGTATATATGTATGAGGTCTTTGGCATGGTTGTGTTTTTCAAAACTTTTCCTGTATTACTGTGGACTGTGTATCCTGTTTTTCCATGTATATCTTCCTTCTTTTCAAGATTTTGAAGCATGAGGTAAATTTATTTGTTCACTTCTGGCATCTATTATGTGCCAGATACTCCAAAAGGCAGTGAGGGTATACATGGAGCTTCCATCATATTTCCTTTCGGCTTGTATTTTTCTCTTAAGAATAACTGCATAGAGCAAACTAAACTCTTTAAACTTGGGTTTGGAAACAAAATCTGGAGCTGCTGATTTTAGCTATTAACACCTTAGGACTGGTATCTTTGTGTCTTTAATTGGTTTATGCAAGAAGCACATTCTTGTCAGTGCTAATCGTCTTAGCTGCAGTTGATTTTCTGGTGCAAAATAGTTTCCTTTATGTTTAGGCCTTATGGATTGAAACATTCCTATGGGTGGAAATGTAACCACTTCATTTTGCTGCAAAACAGAAGCGAGCTGTCATTTTTACCCCTTAGATTTTGCTCAGGTTTTAAAAGTGAGGTGCAACATTACCTCTTAATACACAGCTCTTTCCTTTCACCATTCCATTTTTTAGATGTGTTTTTCTCTTTTGTGAAAGTAATATATTAAGTAAATGAGGAAGTGTTGTAGCCACGCATTCCGGGAAACGAACTCACTCAGGAGGACAATGCAGATAGTGGAGTGCGGTTTATTACACCGGCGGGCCCAAGGCAGAGTCTCCTCTTAGCCAAGGACCCCAACCAGTTTTTGTGAAAACCTTATATACCCTAAGTGTACGTGCCCAAACCCACCTCCCCAAATTCCCTGAAACTAGTCTGAACAAAGGAAGAGAAAGATACAATCAAAGTTAACCCATGATTCATCTGCCTTAAGCCTAGGTAGTTAACAGTGGACAATTATTAATAGGCCTACAGTCATACCCCAATAAGCATAATAGAATTTATGATTCTATTTGGTTACACAGATAATTAGGGTATTCTTTTAGGCAATGGAGAGTCTAGGTGTGAGCCCTGGGGTTCTTCCATCCGGGGGGCCTATTTTCCAGTTGGTATGTCATTTCCATAGATACTGGGCATATAGCTCAAAGTCCACCGTCCAGCCCAAGATGGAGTCCTGCTTTCAAGACAGAGCCTGTTCTGTCTGTTTCCTCCTTCAGAAGTACAATAAAAAGAGAAAAGAAAAAGCCACAGTTAGTTGTCCCTAGAGATAACATTCTGTTTATCCATCCAGATTTTTTTTGTCCATGTTCAAAATATGTATGTTTCTCTTAGTGGAAATGAGATCATGTATTTTCATGGTTATGCTGAATCCTTTTCCCATAACATTAAATTACACTTAAACTTTGTACTTTAAGTGTAACCTGTGGTATTGTTTTGGTGATGTCTAGCTTATATCCAACCTTTATTATCAATGGTTGCAGAGAATGTCCTTCTGGTTACATTGATGCTTATCCTCTTCCTCACTTGGGTCTTCCTGGAGAAGTTGAACAGACCAAGTGGAACTGCAGCCAGATCTTGAAGCTTGGAGTATAGATAGAATTTGTATATGTAGAGCAAGGAGGAGGACATTTCAGAGTGGGGCACATAGCCTGAGTTTAGATGCCAGGGTAGAGACAGTAAGGAGAATGGAGATTATACAAGATTTATACGAGAAGGGCCTGGGCAATACTGTCACTTAGGTGCTAGGGGGCCGATATTTTACAATACTTGAATATAAATATACTGATTTGCATTCAGCCAAACAAGTGCTAGGAGCACTTATCTGTTTTCCAGCAAGGAAAACAATGGTGAAAGTGATCTTCTAGGAAAACCAATAAGACATGAGTATGCAAGTAACTAGGTTTTTTCTTTTTCCCCTACAAGCACTCTTCCATTAGAGCAGTCCTCGATTTGTACCACAAGGAGTATTATTTGTACTACAAATAATAAATATTAATTACCACAGATAAATAAATATCATGATCTGAATAGAATAATAAGTAACCTACTTGCCAATTGTCTAGCAAAAATGACTTTGAAATGTTCTTTTGAGTGTGCGATAATTAAAGTATTGCAGATTTGAAATTTGGGAGCCAGTCTTAGCATATTCAAGGGCTTCCCAGGTGGCTCATTGGAAAAGAATCCACCTGCCAAGCAGGAGATGCAGGTTCGATCTCTGGGTCAGGACAATCCCCTGGAGAAGGAAACGGTAACTCACTCATTCTTAATTGGGATATCCCATGGACAGAGGAACCTAATGGGCTGTAGTCCGTGGGGTTGCAAAGAATCAGACACAACTTTGCAACTAAACAACAATAACAACAACTTAGAATATTCTCCTCGAATATTCTTTTCTTTGCTTTCTTTTGTATGGTCAGTAATGCTAGATTTTCCAACTGCAATGAAATCTGTAGCTGTCTTCTCTTTGTCAAGTCCCAGGGTAATACAATAGGAAGACTAAATGTACAGATATGTGTGTATGTCTGAATTGCTTCTAGTCATGTTTTATATGATCCGTTCCTTTATTGCTCAGAGAAGCCAAGAGTCTTTCGTGTATACCTTCCGTAAAACAGCAATGAGTATAGTTCATTAATTCACATATAGTAATTGAGTACCAAATATACACTAGGTTACAAAGTATAGTGATGAAGCAGACAGGATACACTAAGCAACAAGTACTGGATAAAATAGTTTGAAAATAATGATGGAAATTTACCTTTAAAATTATTTTCTGTTTTGGGGTGTGTGTGTGTGTATATATATATGTATGTATGTATGTATTTTTTAATATCTTTCCACATATATGTGGAACTACTTGAATATGTCAGCTTTAATAACTGTGAACAAAAATTGACACTCGATCACCTTCTTATTTGTTAATCAAGAAGAAAAAACCCATAGGGGCCAATCTTGACCCATAATCTATTTGCAGGATGGCTTCACACCATTGGCAGTAGCTTTGCAACAAGGTCACGATCAAGTAGTGTCACTTCTGCTAGAAAATGACACGAAAGGAAAAGTGCGTCTTCCAGCTCTTCACATTGCTGCCCGAAAAGATGACACGAAAGCCGCTGCCCTGCTGCTGCAGAATGACAACAATGCGGATGTGGAGTCCAAGGTGAGGCCCTGGGAAACACACTAGCCACACGGCACCCTCCTCCGTTAGGCACCCAAATGTGAAGAGCGCCTGGGCTCCCTTTGGGCATGCTTACGCCAAACACTTAATTGCGCTGAAAGGAATAAAATCATGCCCCCAAGTCATCCAGTTGAAGGCGCAGCGCCCCTACCCTTGGCATCTACAGCTGGGAGGGACCGTGGGTGCTGCCCTATGTGCACTAATGGGTGGCCACCTCAACAGAAATCAATCGAGAGACACCCAAAAATGTCCTTCCTTTGAACATGTATTTTTAATGTATTTAGCACTTCAGTTCCAACATCAAGGTGAAAAATTATAAAATGCCAGCCACAGTGTGTGCCAAATAAATTTTTGGTTGATATCTAAGATGGTAGGCAGTACGCTGAGCATTGATCAGCTGCAGAAGGCATGCCAGCAGCCAGAGTCCCAGCCAACAACTCCCATTGTCTGGACACACATTACTTACAAGTGTCTGTGAAGGAAACATGGCATTTGGAATAGGCCATCGTGTAGCCCTTCATTCAGTCTAGCTTTCTTTCTGTGCCTATTGTGCTGCCATTAGAGCTTCCATCTGCATTACTTAGCTGTCATGAGCTTTCTGCCATCCACGATCACCGATAGCAAACTAACCGTTCATTTTTTCCTCCTCTTTGCTTCCAAATGTGTTAACCTAGATGGTGGTGAATAGAACAACAGAGGTATATATATATATGTATATCCGTGTACATTTGATCTATATCTGCATCATCATTTTCCCATTCCTTAGTGCTGCTGCCTCATTTCTTTCCCTTCTTCTTTGCATTGCCTTCTGTAGGCTAGATACCTGCTTCCTACCCCCACCCTCAAAGTAGCATGTGCCAGAGGAGATAGTAGTTTGATTACCAGGGCTTTCTGCAGCTGAACCTGGTGTTGGAAAGGAGGAAGGATTAGGCATCCTTGATACTTAAGGGTACTACAATAGAGTCCTGTGACATGAAGCATCTTGACACTTGAGAAACTTCTCAGCTCTACCTACAGCTGCAGACAACCCTGTCATTCTACTCATCTAGGACTGAATCTTCAGATTTCTGCATGACACTCGCCCTCAGTGGTGTCAGCAAAATGAAAGTTACCTCGGAAGGGCACCCTGTGACCCACCCTTGACAAGAGTCAGTCAGACCGCTAGCATGGCTGAGAAGCTTGCTGACGACTTAGAAATGCATCTAGTTCCTGTAAGGTTGAAATCTTTGGGGACTAAGTAAAGCACTGCATGTTTTAGCATTTTTCAAGGAAGTAAAATGATCTTGGTATGAACAATCCGGAAAAATGGGTTATTGGATAGGCATTTGCTAATAAAGAGACCAGCTCGTCAATTTCTTTATGAAATGCATTCACCATGATTCAAGACCAATTGTAATAGCACCTCTTCCCCCCAAATTGCTTTTATCATTAAAATTGGCTTTTACTGTTGGTTAGTTTGACTCTGTATTGAATATATAATACTAGTGAGATTCTGACAGTTTCAGTGGACAGTCCCACCATGAATAAGACAACAGGGGTGCTCATCAAACTTTCTGTGAGCTATCAAGATATTTCTTGTCACCCCTATTTTAACTTTTGGACATGTTGGCTTCTGTGTAGTTCTTCTCCCAGATCACAAAAATGGCTCAGTCTCCACCCTTGGTTCCTTCCCGGCTCTTCCTCTCCCTGTGAGTTTGGCATCCCTTTGAAATCCTATGAGCAATTGGCACTAATGGAAAGAAACCTAGTACAGAATGGAATGCGGACCTCAGCATATTTTGCTTCCTCATTTTGATCTGGGCAGGGTTGTGGTATTAACATGTCAGACGAGAGGCCAACAGGGATCAGTTGAACGTCTGCTGTGTTCTCTTTCCAGAGTGGCTTCACTCCGCTCCACATAGCTGCTCACTATGGAAATATCAACGTAGCCACATTGCTGTTAAACCGAGCAGCTGCCGTGGACTTCACTGCACGGGTAAGAGTGCTGCAATTTGACGTACCTTAAAGCATTTGAAATGATTCTTAACCCTACTCCCCCAACATGAGGAGGAGGTCAAGCCAGATGACTTCCAAGGGTCCTCCCAGTCAGTGGAAGCTGTGTTTTTCTACTTTTCTAGTGCATTTTCTTGCTTGTAGACAGGCACGCCTATTTTCTAGCAGGGAAAGAAAACCAAGATTGGAAGTGGGGATGGGGTGTGTGATAAATAAGTGACATATAGAAGATGTGATTTAAATAATCACATCTGGAAACTACAAGCTGTCCCTCCAAGCTGAGATTTCTGAGTGTGTGTGAAATGGGTCTGATAGCACTCACAGCGCTGTAGAAATCAGGGTCTTGATCTTTCAGATGGGAATGAACTGGATTTGAGGCCCAAATCTCAGAACCCAAACAATAGAGGCCACCTTTTGCTCTTATCTTCTATCCCCTATAAACTTTCAGAATGTGTAACAAGATTCTGTAACCCGAATAAGTTCATATTCATAGCGAAAGGAATTACAGTGTCACATATATACCCCTGGACAGCAACTCAGATATCCAGAGTAATAGGGCTCTGAATGTAGAAACCAGTCTTGGGCTGGGCTTGATCATCAGCATCATCAGAAATAGGAACAAAGTAGGAAGCAGAATATAGAAGTGGTCAGATGTGGGGACTCAGGATTCAGACTCCCTGGGTTCCTGTGTTAGATTTAACTTTTCTTTCTGTGTCCATCAGTTTCCTCATTGATAAGATGAAGTTAACGTGGATTGTGAAATTAAATAACAAATCGTAATAATATCACATCGGCACTCCTGCACTGGGTCATTGAGAAATAGGAGAGTGTGGAGAACCCTTAGCACAGTGTCTGACGCATCATCACCAGCAGCAGCAACACTATGATTTTGAACATAGGATTGGAAGTATTATTTTTGCTGAAAACCTCACTTGTTAGGGGAGAAGTGGCAATAGACCAGATCGGGAGAATGGTCATAATACTAGTACCAGCAGGAGTTGTAGCAGCCATAAAAGTAATGCCATCTTTGAAGCAGATGCCAAACTGAGCACTTTTATTTCATGAATTCTTATGTCAAGAAAAGTGTTTTTGTTCCTGTTTTACAGAAGGGGAAACCGAGACTTAGAGACAAGAAGTAGCTGGTCCAGATGATAGAGCTAGCAAATGAGAAAAGGCAGAATTTCAGCCCCAAAGCTCTTTACCCTTCCAGTCTCCTGTCTCACTCTGATAATGTTAGGGGTTCATTTTTCTCATCCTTTTTATAATTCATTAGTCCTATAAAAATTAAAAAGAGCTAACATTGTACTAACGTAAAAGCTGTTTCCTATCCGATTGTCTTCAGCCTGCTAAAAGCTTTTATCAGTTTAAATAAGGCAGCTCTTGTCACTCTAGAGCTGTGTGTGTTCTTATTGCATTAATAGCATCCTTGGGTTTCAGCAGACCCAAGGGCTTGTGTGACATTTAGAAGGACAAAGCTAAGCACTTCTTTAAGTCATGTATAAACAGGGCATGCCGATGTGAGAAAACCCCGTGTCTGTAAGGTGCATTCTTCTGGTTTCATTTCTCTAACTCAAAGAAAACCTCATTAAGTCGCATCTTCTAATTAGGACATTTGGAAAATTCATGTCAGGGTAGTGTTTGAAGTTTGTCTTGGTGCCATTGTTCAGAAATTTCCTGATGCTGCTGAAAATAAGAAGATTGGGACAATGTTTAAACAATTTAGGAGGACAAATTACAGTATTTTCAGCCTCCTTCAAGCAATTCCAAAGCATCCATTTACATTAAAACAATTACTATGGTAATTACAAATGATGCTAATTTATCAATTAAAGATCAGTGGAGACCTCAGACCGTAGTTGTTAACCTTGTCTGAATTACCATATGTGATTTAAGATAGTTGCATTGAGCCTTTGTTTAAAATGTTAAATTTCAGACCTTTTGCTGATTTAAAAAAGCGTTTACTCCCAGCCATTCCTAATTAGTGAGTCCTCGTAGCATTCTGAGCTGAAGGCGGCGGCAGAATTTGATTGTACTCACTAGGATGCCTGGACTGTTGGTCATACTGGAAAGCCCATGCTCCCCTCTGCAGTGGCTGATGGATGGCTTGCTGTAGGAGGTCTGAGCTGGACTGGTCTTCATGAAGAGCTTAATCAGAGGCAACTGCTAGTTGCCTCCACAAACACGTTGTGGGTTCCAAATCTCTAGTAATATTATATACTAATCCAGCATCTAGCCTTTTGTGTTACAGAGTCCTATCCCTTCCCACCTTAAGCGGGGTCTTCCTAGACTCCAAAATCACTGCAGATGGTGACTGCAGCCATGAAATTAAAAGACGCTTACTCCTTGGAAAGAAAGTTATGACCAACCTAGATAGCATATTGAAAAGCAGAGACATTACTTTGCCAACAAAGGTCCGTCTAGTCAGGGCTATGGTTTTTCCTGTGGTCATGTATGGATGTGAGAGTTGGACTGTGAAGAAGGCTGAGCGCCGAAGAATTGATGCTTTTGAACTGTGGTGTTGGAGAAGACTCTTGAGAGTCCCTTGGACTATAAGGAGATCCAACCAGTCCATTCTGAAGGAGATCAGCCCTGGGATTTCTTTGGAAGGAATGATGCTAAAGCTGAAACTCCAGTACTTTGGCCACCTCATGCGAAGAGGTGACTCATTGGAAAAGACTCTGATGCTGGGAGGGATTGGGGGCAAGAGGAGAAGGGGAAGACAGAGGATGAGATGGCTGGATGGCATCACTGACTTGATGGACGTGAGTCTGAGTGAACTCCGGGAGTTGGTGATGGACAGGGAGGCCTGGCGTGCTGCCATTCATGGGGTCGCAAAGAGTCGGACAGGACTGAGCGACTGATCTAATCTGATCTGATCCGAGGTCAGAGTTCTCTCAGGGATATAGCAGAAACAGCAGGTAAAAGTAAAATGCCCTGGAACACAGACGGGATCCGATTTTGCCTGGTCAAAGCAATAAAGGATCAGTAAGCCTCAGTTGCCGAGAACTAGCTGCAAATCATAACCATTAATCATGTTCTTCAGGAACCAGGTTGAGATAGAGGTACTGATTAGAAAGTTAGAGGTCAAGTTAAAGAACAGCAGCAGCCACCATTGTCTGGGGAGGCCGTGATGTCTGCTTCCTGGCCGTGACAGGTCACTGAAGAAAGGCAGATACAGTCTTGAGGTTCCTTATGGGCTGAGCGTGGCCTCGAGAATGGATGGCTACCTGCTGGCAAAGAGAAGTGGGGATAGCAGTGGGGAACCACCCTTCTGGAATCATTTCCTGCATGCAGTCCACGTACATGTCCAAAGCCGATAGGAGGCAGAACCAAACACAGGTGACTAAAGGTAGAACATACTAGAACGGATTGCTTTCTCTGCTGCTTTGTAGTGCTAGCTAATTTAGGCAGCAAGAAAGCAGATCCTAGCCAGCGGCGCCTATATACCCCTAGTATCAGTGATGGTAACTGCTTTACATCATAATTACCTGTTACATTAATACCTTTCCTTAGATTTTTATTATGATGTAAATGTGGACTTTTGTATTGTAATGCTGCCATGTATATATATGTAAGCTATCCTGTCTGACCTCTTAAATATTTCCTTTTGGATTATCCATGGAGACCTGTTCAGCCTCGTGGGTCTGCTGCAGGGAGTAAATAGATGAAGTGCTGGATACTGCAGCGTCAGCACACTTTGCTGTCTGCATTCATGTGCTAGATGGCCTTGACACCATCTGAATTTATGCGTGACCCTTGCTCTCTTAGCAAATTATCCTGGCTCTCTTGGGAAAGAGAATGTGACTAAGACACACCAGAGCTGCTGCTGATTGTCGTTCCATTCAGGAGCATTTATGCACTTTAGTCAGTAAAAGCCAAATTATATTATTGGATGCCTGCGAAATTCCTTTTTATTGATTGAAGAAGATAGATGAATACTTTGCTGGCTAAGGGTTTTTTCATCAAATGTAATGGACCACCTAACTTAATCTTCACTCTTGTCATTGACCTTTCTCTTGTAAATTCTTATTTACCTTCCCATTTGGGGAAGATAACTGAATAAAATATCCTTCTATTGGTCTTGGTATGTAGTACTTTTTGGTTTTGATCTCTGAAAGGATTAGGGATTTTATGTGCTTGAGTGTTATACCTCATTTGTTTCCAGAAGGATTTCAGGAGGTTTACAAAGTAAGACATGTAAGAATGAAAAAGGAAATGTAAATGTTACCAAGCAGCTAGAAAAGACTAGTGAATACAACTGGAGAATAAATGTAGTCTCTAAGGACTTTGATACATATAGTATTAATAGAAAGGGAAGCATGGGTTATATAGTTTTCACTTTTTGACAAAGGAAATCTTAATTATCTATAGAGTCACTCTGTGTGTAAAATAACTCAAATACAATTTGTGTACCATGTGACTCCTTCTGTTAAGAATAGTGAGTTTGGGGGACTTCCTTGGTGTCCAGTGGTTTAGACTTCTGTGCTTCTGTTGCAGGGGGCATAGGTTCAATCCCTAGTCAGGGAACTAAGATCTGCATGCCACACGGTGCAGCTAAAAAAAGAAAAGAAAACTTAGTGAAGAAGGGTGAGTTTTATAGTTGATACTGTCTTTAGTAACTACATTTCAAAAGGTTCAATTCCTACTGTCCTATACAGCCTCAATCTCCATCTGTGAAGGCGCCGTGTGCAGGGATGCTGAGAGACTGCGGCTCAGCTATTTAGCTGTGTGATGTTCTAATTGCATGTGATAGATCTTGGCGTGTGTGCAACAGTTAACGTGTCCGACTGTACTGCCTTTCTAAATGTTTCGAACTGTTTTAGCAGAGGCTTGGCCACTTTTGGAACTCAGTTAAGTCATAAGAAAGGCTATTTTATCTAAAGTATCTTAATTTTTGATTAAAGTGAGAGCAGAGGTTTTAGACAGTTGAACTACTAATCCCACTGATGGTAACATACAAGTGTCAGATTTTACATTCCACCCAAATAAGGGGTCGACATGGTATCAGCATGATGTCTATGGATAAACATTATCAGGAGATCCCCTTTCTCAGTTCACCTCCACCTGCTGCTGCTGCTAAGTCGCTTCAGTCGTGTCCGACTCTGTGCGACCCCATAGACGTCAGACCACCAGGCTCCCCCGTCCCTGGGATTCTCCAGGCAAGAACACTGGAGTGGGTTGCCATTTCCTTCTCCAATGCATGAAAGTAAAGAGTGAAAGTGAAGTCACTCAGTCGTGTCTGACTCTTAGCGACCCCATGGACTGCAGCCTACCAGGCTCCTCCGTCCATGGGATTTTCCAGGCAAGAGTACTGGAGTAGGGTGCCATTGCCTTCTCCTAAATTCCACCTAGAAAATATTAAAGCGCTTCTGCTATAAGCTAGACCTGGAGGTTCAGACTCAATTAACCCACTGTCCTGATGCTATTAAATTGTTGAGGCCCCAAAATACTCAGCCATACAACACAGACTCTCCCCTAATTCTTTAATAAGGTACGTGCATTATCTGAGCAGTCCTATTCAGGCTGAAGTAGAAGTATCATGAAGTAGGCCCCCCACACCTTGTGCTTTGCCTCCCTACAGGACTTTGAGCTCCTCAAAGGCAGATTTATGTGTTACTAATATTTTGGAATTCCTGGTGTGTAACCCAGCACCTAGCACTGGGAAGGACTATCGTATTGGGTGGGCCAAAAAGTTCATTTGAGGTTTTCCATAACGCATTATGGAAAAATCTGAATGAACTTTTGACCAACGCTGTATTTATTGAATTCAAGAATGAACAAACAAATAACTTTCAGGCCTCCTTATCCACGACTCCTGGGCACCCAGTACCTGTTCAAACCTGCTTTCTTCAAGCCCCAGTCCTCTTCCTGATCTGTCAGAATTTCAGACTGAGCTTCAACCTGCTGTCAGGGTCCCACTTCCCAAACTGATATGAGCTTCATTAAGGGAGATGAGAAATCCATAGGATTCTAAATAGAGAGGTATAGGCAAGTGCACCAAACCCAGATATTGACTGTCAGACACTGAGGGGCAAATTGATTTCGGACTGAGCAGCATAGTTGACCTTGGAAGACAAACCTAGGAAAAGGGTTAGTCACCAAGAGCTGCTGCCAGGCTTTGTTTGGTGAAGGGTGTCTGAAGTAGCGCCTCCATTTATGAGCTATCAAGGCCACCGCCGACAGAGCTAGGAACGGGCATCAGCTACTCAAACATGGAGGAGAAGAGTGGAGCATAGCTCCAGCAGGAAGGTGACTTCTTGTCGTGTTTTTATAAGGGTCCAGGGCTTCTGCAGACTTTGCTGTGGTTTGTGTGGTGCTGTCACTGCAAATACATAAAAAAAAAATATTTTCCCTGCATTCTACAGTCCTATTTTTTAAATAGATGTCATTCCTTAACTTAGGTTGAGCCCAAACACACACACACACACACACACACATTCATTTTTATTGATACGTGTTTTCAAATATAATACAGTGTTTATCTCCTAATATAGACTCAATAGCATTAAAGATATTTTTTAATGGGTTATATAAACCTCCTTTGGAATGAAAATGAAGATTGGGGAGCACTTAGCAAAGGAATGTGAGTTATGGGAAAGTCACCATGTGGCTAATTCATGAAGCATATTCTTGTTGCCATGGTGATATTAACATCTCAGGAAGAACAAAACCAGTAAGGCAAGGGCAGAGTGGTGGGGGAATAGACCTTTTATAGAGGATTGCTCTAAGCACGCCATGTGCTCTTATTCCTGCCTTTTCCATTTAATTCCCCAAATGCCACATCAAAGGACGTTTGCCTATGTAATTTTTTAAGGGATGTTTTTATCTTAAATCCATTAGTACATTGGAGCTTATTAACATCTTACTGTGTGGTATGGGATCTGTGTTATTCTTGTTTGAAAAGGTGAAGTTTCTAAGCTGTAGCAGCCTGAGGTGAGGAGAAACGTCCTCAGATACATGCAGGAGCCCCAGCTCTCATCCTGGCTGTGTCATCAGTCATTGATCTGGTCCAGGGCAAGTCTCTTCATCATCCAACTGCAGTTTTCTAGTCGCCAGATGAGGGAGAGATCAGTCGACCACACGCCCTTCCCTTCTGCTCGACTACCTTGTCTGACAGAATGGAGGCCTTTGGCAATAGAGAGTCGGTGGAGAACAGTGTCAAAGCAAACAGCACGGCACTCAGACTGCTGGAGTTCCACACTGGTACTGTGTCTTAGTTCATATACTCCTGGGCAGGTTATTTATGCTTCAACTTTATCATCCATAAAATGGGTCCAACCATAGTACCCAATGCACAGCATCCTGTGACTGCACAAAATGATCCATATAAATTGCTCAGCCTGTGGGCCAGCGTCCTAGCCACATTTGTGGCGGTGGTGATTAATGCTCGCCTCCGCGAGGAGACCCATCATTGTAAGGCACGTTCACCTGTCAGGTGTGACACGTGTCAAACAAGTGGCGTCACGGCTACTCTCTCAAGTGCTTCCAGAGCTAGTCAGACACGATGCCTCCCAGAATGCTGGGGTTACAATGTTTGCATCCGTGTTTGTCAGCGTGAGGAAGTCAGCCTTTGCCAAGCTATTAACATGATGTTGTCCGAGACAGTAAGAATACCAATACAAAAAAATCACAGAAATTGGAAAGTACATCTTTCCCTTTGTTTCACTTTTCCTCTTTGAGTATGCACCCTGCTCCCTACAGTGCTGCTCTAGAATTGTTGCTCTGAGAACATTTTTAAATGACCCGAATAAATCCTATTTTGAAATTCTGTGAAATCAAGTTCTATTAAGGTAGGAGTTGGCAGAGCTCATTTTATTCATTTGCACTTTAAAAGGGAATTATTCATTAACTGTAGAATTTTCATTTCCTCCAGTGAGTGCAAATAGCAGCCGAGGGCCACTGCACCGCACCACCCGCCCCCCCCCAACCCCTGCTGAACATTCGGACCATTGTTCACACTCCCTGTTGTCAGAAGGTACTCTTGGATGAACTCAGGTGCAACCTTGCCTTCTCCTGGGCATCGTAGTTCTTCCATGAGAAAGTCTTGTTCTTCTTCCTCTGGTGGTTTGAAGAATATACAGGAAGTGTGAAGGGACACTTAGAGGGAAGCATTTAGGACTTTGCAGAACCAAAATGTTGCAGAGGTGAATTTGGGAACACATGCACAATCGTTTAAAGGCTCTTTCCCAAATCAAAGTAGTAGGTTGCAAGAAAACAAGTTCAGGCAGGAGATCAGCTTGTCCCTGCGTAGTTGAAAAAAACTTTAAAGCTAAGCTGGGATGGATGTAAAGGGATTAGAGTGAACTCCAAGAATTGGAGACTGAGGCCCATATGTACGTATGAAATGAGGCTGGAGATGGATGGTGAGTCCATGCCAGTGGGAGGGGACTCCCTGAAAACCCAGCTGGACTGAAGGAACTGGTCTGGATCCTGAAAGTAGAAGGGAGTAATTGCAGGGTTTGGGGATGGTTTATTTGTTTGATTTTTTAGATAATCAGCATAATACATTTTGTAAGTTTGAGGTATAAAAGGTGTTAGTTTGTATATTACAATCCAACTACTGCAGTCGTGTTAGCTAATAGCTCTGACCTGTCACATAATTATTTCTTTTGGGGGTGAGAACAATCAAGATCTAGTCTCAGCAACTTTGAAGTTGGTAATACAGTATTGTTGACTATGATCACTATGCTGTGCATTAGATCTCCACAACTTATTTACCATTTGCAAGTTCATACCTATAAACAACATCTCTCCAACTCACCCACCACCTCCAGGCCGTGGTCCCCAGCATTCTACTCTCTGTTCTTAAAAGTCATTGCAGGACTTTAAAAGGAGAAGTGGAATGATGGCTGGCATGTAACAGCAGAGGGCTGGGATGGCTAAGCCCCTTCATAAACATCCCCATGCCAGTAACAGTGTCCCAACCAGAACGCCAGTGGAGCCCATGCTGTTCCTTCAGAGACAGCACTGCTGGATTGATCATCCTTCTACAGCCAAGAGATGGCGAGATGGGAATGTCCCCAGGTGGGGAGGAAGGGCCTAGCAGTTCGGGCTCACTCTGGGACCCCTCTTCAGAGGGCGTCAAGCTTCCCCTATGGTGCATCCCTCAGAGTGGTTGGACTGGGAGACTCTGAGGGTCTTTGAGCTCTTATTACTGAGAATTGAAATATGAGGTGGAAATACCTTATCCAAAGTTCAGGTCAATTTAGGAAATAGCTTTCATTTATTACTAGGTACTGTAGTAAGTTTCCGATACATTATTTCATCTATTCCTCACAGTCATCCTGTGAGATGCGGGTATGGGTTTCATTTTACACCAGAGAGAAAGAAGTTAAATAGCTTCTGTTTCAGTTAAATCATCCAGCTTCAAGGTGGTAGAGCTTGAGCTAAGAACAGCAAACTAAGTCAGTCAAGTAAAATTAGACAGTACAAACAATCAAGTAAAATAAACCGCATTCAAACTATGTAGTTCATAATATTCCAGCATTGGAGGAAGTGTGTACCAGGCTTTGGATTTAATCCAGGGTCATCCCAGGGTAACCAGAACTGACAGTAGCCTTTCCTGGATCAGCTGGCTATTTGGTCTCTGCCTGTGCCTGTTGCAAAATGAATTCAATATATTTTTAAAGACTTGGAAGTTTTTTTTTTTTTTTTTCATTTACTACAAACCCCCATCATATATTTAAGGATGTTTTAATTGAAAGATTGTGAAAGTGTTAGTCTCCCAGTCATGTCTGACTCTTTGTGACCTTATGGACTGTAGCTCACCAGGCTCCTCTGTCTGTAGGATTTCCCAGGCAAGAATACTGGAGTGGGTTGCCATTCCCTGCTCCAGGGGATCTTCCCTACCCAGAGATCAAACCCAGATCTCCTGCATTGCAGGCAGATTCTTTACGGTCTGAGCCGCCAGGAAAGCCCTAATTGAAAGATTAGCAAACTTAAAAAACTGACAAATGATCAGATTCATTTTTAAAGATAATGCATTCACATTTCCACTACATTTTATTTATCGTCTCTATCAGTTCTGCATTGTTGAATTCCTAATGATCGTGCTTTGAAATAGACTCTTAATACTTAGAGACTTAATGGCTATATGACAAAAAGGTATCATACATTTCCCTCAGGTGATTCTTCTGATCAACCATATTAAACAACATGGACTGAGGCTGTGCTTATAAATAAAATCTTTATGTAAATTGTCTAAAGTTGAGTCACAGAAATCTCATTAATTCTTTTGCTCATAACAACTGCCTTTATATTTATAAGCCCTTAATATTATAACCTTGAATTTCTATCATATTTACAGCTTACAAAATACTTTCCTGCAGTGCATCATTTGAGTCCCACAAGAATAGGTATTTTTACAGATGAGAACTGAAGTCCCAAAGAGTTCCTTGTTCCAGATCCTACTGAGCATAAGATGGAAGAATCAAACATTTGAATCAGAGCTCCTAACTCATTTTTTATGCCTCAGTTTGTGACCATCAGCCGCCAGCTGGGTGCCAGATGGAACCTGAGGCTGGAATGTTGGCCTCTGGGTAGCTGTGGTCTTCATGGTCCCCGGAGGAGCTCCATCTCCTTAGAACAAGTACATTGCACATAGATAAGGCCATTTGCAGTAAACTGGCTTTTTTTTTTTTCTCTTATCAATCCATCATTCGTTAGAAATTTCAAAAACATTATTTTCATTTTTTAAGATGTTTGAAACTTCAGCAAGAATCTGATTTATTGGAAGGCCAAATGAGGGCAGGATAGTTGAGGAACAAACACTGTCATGTTTACTGACATCTCCAAAGCCTGCAGAGTGATTTACTTTCTGGCAGAGAAAGAAAAATATTCAACACAGAAATTACTTTAGTTTCAGATTCATCAGAAATGACATGAGTGTGGAAAATTTATAACTATAAAGTACCTTCATATATTTGTTTTTAAGAAATTTTACTAGTAGAGTAAAAAGATAGACTGTTTTAAAGATGGACTAGTTAGGAAAAAAGACTGTTTTAGTAAAGTTGCACCATTCATTAGAAAGATACCTAGAAATCTAATATCATTAACTCATTTTTAGTAATTAAACATTTAAAAACAACTTTCCTCAATGTATAGAAAACAATTTATTATTTGATAATTGAATTTTTCATCCCCACTTTTGTTCAATTACTATATGTCCCTCTAGTCTTAGATACTTATGGCAGGGAAGGGCTTTCTTTTCTATCAACACAGAGCAGGCTCCTTTTGAATCAGCACTAATAGTGATATAATTAAAGAAATATGAGATCCATGAGTTCTTTAAAATGTCAGAGTTGAACTAGCCACTCTTTTAGAGACTGAATATTTTTATAGCTTTCATGTGTGTGTGTATGGTGAAGGGAAGTATATCATCTATATGTAGGGTGCCAAGCAAGGAGAATGGGCTTCTCTGGTGGCTCAGTGGTAAAGAATCCATCAACCAATTCAGGAGACACAAGTTCAATCCCTGGATCAGGAAGATCCTCTGGAGAAGAAAATGGCAACCCACTCCAGTATTCTTGCCTGGGAAATCCCATGAGCAGAGGAGCCTCATGGGCTACAGACCATGGGGTCATGAGTCCACCATGACTTAGCAACTAAACAACAAGCAAGGAGGATGGGCAGCTAATGCTCAGAAGACCTGAACTTCTTGATGGCTTTTGGGCAAAGGGTTTTAAATGTAACATTAAGGGTGAGGGTTGCAAGGTGTGTGATCAACTTGTGGACATTCTTCTGTTTGGTTGTTGGTGAGGTAGCAGAGTGAGGTTAGAACCAGAAGACTGATGCTTCATAGCTCTTTCCTTTTGGTTGGAAATTGTCTGCAGGCAGCATTTTGAGTATAGGGACTATGCTACTTGGATTCAGAGCTAGCGTTGGTGTTTGCTCCAGTTGGAAGAGACTCACTATCTGGATATATTTGTCCTATATGACCTACTGGAAAGAGCTAGCACAGCTTTTGGAATCACAACTCAGCTTCACAACCCACCTCTGGCATTTTCTAGCCATGGGACCTGTAGCTCCTTTCAGCTTCACCAGTTGCTGAACTGTGAATATGAGTTAATAGTATCTCTTTCATGGGTTGTCGTGGAGAATAAATGAGGTGATGTATGCCTCATTAGTCCTCCACCAAGTAACAGCCTAATAAATGGTGGAGTTTGTCTTTTGAGGTTTTTTTTTTGAACGAAACAAACTTCATTCTCAAGTAAAATGAAGAGTTGCTTGGTCTAAGTCAGTGCCTATATGCATGCATGCTCAGTCATATCCAACCCTTTGTGACTCATGGACTGTAGCCACCAGGCTCCTCTCTCCATGGGATTCTCCAAACAAGAACACTGGAGTGGGTTGCCATTTCCTTCTCTGGTCTAAGTCAATAGGTATCACTTTTTTAGCAGAACTCTTTTTTTTTTTTTCTAAAACATTATTACAGGATCAAAAGGCAGTTTTGATTTCAAAACTATTTCAATTCTCAGTGGCCAACAATTTTTCATCATTTATGGAATTATGGCTTCTTCCCTCAGACCTCAGTCAATAAAGAATCTGCCTGCAATGCAGGAGACCCAGGTTTGATTCCTGGGTTGGAAAGATCTCTGGAGAAGAAAATGGTAACCTACTCCAGTATTCTTGCCTGGAGAATCCCATGGATAGAGGAGCCTGGCAGGCTACATACAGTCTGTGGGGTTGCAAGGGTCGGACAAGACTTGGTGACTAAACCACTACTATAGAATTATGGAGACCCTGAAATGAATACAAAAAAAAATTTAGAAAGAATATATTGAACATCCATTAGGATGGCTACTATCAAAAATAGGAAGGGAGGGAGGAGGGAAGAAACAGGAAAAGAGACAAAGGAAGAAGAGAAGGAAAGTTGTTGGCAAGGACATGGAGAAATTGGAGCCCTTGTGCTCTGTGGGAAAGTAAAATGCTATAGCTGCTAGGGAAAAAAGTTACAGAGATTCCTTAAAAGGTTAGATATAGAGTCATCATATGATATAGCAATTCCACTTCTAAATACTATATATATATATATATATATATATATATATATATATATATGTGTGTATGTATATGTATATATACATAAAAGCTTTGGAAGCAGACTCTCAAATATTTGTATACCAGGTTCAAAGCAGCATTATTCACAATAACCAAAATGTAGAAGCAACCCAAGTGTCCACTGACAGGCAAATGAATAAACCAAACGTTGCATATATGTACATACAATGAAATACTGTTCAGCCTTAGAAAGGCAGGAAATTCTGACATATGATACAGTGTGGATGAACCTTGAGGACCATATGCTAAGTGAAATAAGCCAGTCACAAAAAGACGAATATTGTATCCTGCCACGTAGTATATGAGATAACCAGAGTAGTCAAATTTAGAGAGATAGGAAGTAGAATAGTTTGACATGGCCTGAGGAAGAAGGGAATAGGGATATGTCATGAGTACAGAGTTTCAGTGTTGCAAGATGAAAGTTCTGGAGGTTAGTTACACAACAATATGAGTGTACTTAACACTACTTCAGTTCAGTTCAGTAGCTCAATTCTGTCAGCAAAGTAATGTCTCTGCTTTTTAAAATGCTGTCTAGGTTTGTCATAGCTTTTCTTCCAAGGAGCAAGTGTCTTTTAATTTTATGGCTGCAGTCACCACCTGCAGTGATTTTGGGAGCCCACGAAAATAAAGGTGTCACTGTTTCCATTGTTTCCCCCATCTGTTTGACATGAAGTGATCGGACAGGATGCCATGATCTTCATTTTTTGAATGTTGAGTTTTAAGCCAGCTTTTTCACTCTCCTCTCTCACTTTCAGCAAGAGGCTGTATAGTTCCTCTTCACTTTCTGCCATAAGGCTGGTGTCATCTGCACATATGAGGTTATTGATATTTCTCCCAGCAATCTGGATTCCAGCTTGTGCTTCATCCTGCCCAGCATTTCACATGATGTACTCTGCATATAAGTTAAATAAGCAGGGTGACAATATACAGCCTTGACTCCTTTCCCAATTTGGAACCAGTCTGTTGTTCTATGTCCGGTTTTCTAACTGTTGTTTCTTGACCTGCAGACAGATTTCTCAGGAGGCGGGTCAGGTGGCCTGGTATTCCCATTTCTTTCAGAATTTTCCACAGTTTATTGTGATCCACACAGTCAAAGGCTTTAGTATAGATAATGAAGCAGATGTTTTTCTGGAATTCAGAATTTTCCACACTTAGTAATTTAACACTACTTAGCTGTACATTTAAAAGTGGTTAAACATAGAAAAGTTTATATGTATTTTACTAAAATTAATTTTTTTTTCATGTAAAGCATATACTGGAGATGTAAAGACAGTTCCAAAACCCAGTCGGCCCTAACATCCAGTGATACAAAGGTAGAAGATGAGTTTGTGATTGAGAAGAGAGTCCAAGACAAGTTTCCATCCCAGTTACCTGTCCCTCGGGAAACAGACAGGATTGTATATATGACAGAGGGTGTGGGTGAGAAGAAAGAGGTGTGAAATATTTACTCTAAAGACGCTCTGTATTCCCCCACTACTAAATCATTTGCAGAACTAGAGGGAAACCTGGCAGTATCTTATCTAAATTGATGATGAGCCATCAACTGTTAATCCAAGTGAAAGCCTCTGACAGTATTAATGATACACAGTCTCGTATTATCCTTAGAAATAAATAAATAAATCGCTTGAGGTCTTCAGAGCAGAAAAGATCCAAACATTCAGAGCCTATTTCACAACAAACATCCAATATCCAAGCATTTGCTGCCACTTTCTGGGGGAGCCCAGAACTGTCTGGCATCTTCTCTGATGGAGTTTGGTTGGTCTCTCTGGGTAGTGGGGCTAAAGAAATGTCAGTGACATCAATATCTCAGTGTCAGTCTCAGCAAGACCTGTGTGGACTTAATCTTCTTATCCATAAAGCACAGAGAGAGAAGAGCTGATGTAGACTGAGTGAGCAGTTAGGAAATCTAGAGAAGAGAAAAAGATTTGATCCAAAAAGGGTATTTCATTTCATTAGAGCTTGATGAAGTAAGAGAAAACTGGATTTTGACTAACACTGGTGGTCATCTTAATAATGATGATTATAGTATAAGGGGCATTTCTGAGTGTATTTATACTTATATTAATAATAGGCCAGCTAAAGTTGAGTTTTGTTGCTGTTAGAAAACACATACTTCTATATTGGACTGTGAAGGCCAGGATCTTTTCTTACCTTATATTCCATTGTTTGAAATATTCCTGGATATATCCTTGAAATGTCAAATCGTTATCACTGAAAGAATCATTTGTTTGCATGTATTTTATGGATTTTTTAAAAATTTTTTTAAAGACTGAAGTATAGTTGATCAACAATGTTGTTAATTTCTTTTGTGCAGCAAAGTGACGTATGTGTTTTCATTTTCTTTTCCATTATGGTTTATCATAGGGTATTGAATATAATTCCCAGTTCTATACAGTAGGACCTTGTAAGCCCTAATTCTCATTCTGTCTCTCCCCTATCTCGCCTCCATGTTGCTTTATGGACTTCTTAAGGCATGAAAAAGTCAGGCATTCTTATAAAAACAAAAAAAGGAGGTATTGATACATATTAGAGCATGGATGAAGTTTCAAAACATGCTAAGTAAAAGGAGCCAGATACAAAAGGCCACATATTGTATGATTCCATTTGTATAAAGTGTTTGAAGTTGGAAAATCCATAGAGACAGAAAGTAGATTAAATCCAGCAGGTTGAGGGGACAGAAAAAGTGACTGTTTAATGTATGAGGTTTCTTTCAGTGATTGTTAAAACACACGATTCAAATGAGTAAATTTGAAGATTTAATTGCCTTTATTCAATGATTCATGAATCAGTCAGCATCCCATCTAACACATAGAAAAGTGCTCCCAGGAGCTGTATAGAAGAAAAGACATTGATAGGCAGAACCGGGTGGGAAAAGGATGTTTCTAGCAGAGTGGACTGTTCCAGGCAAGCTCACCTTCCTTTGAGAGAAGGCTGGTGTCCATTGGGCAGATCACCTCCCTAGTGCTGACCAGGTAATTCCAGATTGACTAGTTCAAGGTCACGTTCCTGGGAGACACTGAACTACAATTGGTTAGGTCTTAAGTCTTGGTGGGTCTTAGCACAAGTGTTCTGTTTGGGGCCTGTTTTTCTTTTTCTAGCAGAAAGATGAAAATGTTCTAAGTTGATATCATGGCTGCACAACTTTGTGAATATACTAAAAAACCGCTGAATCGCACACTTTAAAATGGTCAGCTTTATGGTATGTGACTTATATCTCAGTACACCTATTATAAAAATGAAGTATCCGAGAAGACTTGCAGTTGTGAGGGAGGAAGAAATTTTCCTCTGTCCTTCTAGGCTCTTCTGGCTGGACTAAAAATTAAACTGACGTGAGACAGATTAACAGGAGGAAATCAAACAAAAGTTTAATAACATGTGTACATGGAAGAGACCAGGAAAACTGAGATACTTGCCAAAATGGATGAAATTCTCACTTTAAATATCATCTTAAGACAAAAGAGGAAGCTAGGAGTAGGGGTTAGGGACTTCAGCAGGGAGAAAGATAATTCACATGGAGATGAAAATTCAAATGTTTGGTAAACAAGTGAGTGTTTGGTGGACTAGGCAGAGAAAATAGGATACAGAGTGGACTCTGATCTCTAGGCCCTGCTGAGTTTCCCCATACCACAGTTCAGTTCAGTTCAGTCGCTCAGTTGTGTCCGACTGTTTGTAACCCCATGGACTGCAGCACGCCAGGCCTCTCTGTCCATCACCAACTCTGGAGTTTACTCAAACTCATGTCCATTGAGTCAGTGATGCCATCCAACCATCTCATCCTGTGTCGTCCCCTTCTCCTCCTGCCTTCGATCTTTCTCAGCATCAGGGTCTCTACAAATGAGTCAGTTCTTCGCATCAGATGGCCCAAGTATTGGAGCTTCAGATTCAGTCCTTCCAATGAATATTCAGGACTGATTTCCTTTAGGATTGACTGGTTGGATCTCCTTGCTGTCCAAGGGACTCTCAAGAGTCTTCTCTAACACTACAGTTCAAAAGCATCCGTTCTTCGGCGCTCAGCTTTTTTATAGTCCAACTTTCACATCCATACTTGTGTGACTACGGGAAAAACCATAGCTTTGACTAAACGGACCTTTGTTGGTAAAGTAATGTCTCTGCTTTTTAATATGCTTTCTAGGTTGGTCATTACTTTTCTTCCAAGGAGCAAGCGTCTTTTAATTTCATGGCTGCAGTCACCATCTGCAATGTTTTTGGAGCCCCAAAATATAAAGTCTCTCACTGTTTCCATTGCTTCCCCATCTATTTGCCATGAAGTGATGGGACCAGATGCCATGATCTTAGTTTTCTGAATGTTGAGCTTTAAGCCAACTTTTTCACTCTCCTTTTTCACTTTCATCAAGAGGCTCTTCAGTTCTTCTTCACTTTCTGCCATAAGGGTGGTGTCATCTGCATATCTGAGGTTATTGATATTTCTCCCAGCAATCTTGATTCCAGCTTGTGCTTCCTCTAGCCCAGCGTTTCTCATGATGTACTCTGCATATAAGTTAAATAAGCAGAGTGACAATATACAGCCTTGACGTACTCCTTTTCCTTTTTGGAACCAGTCTGTTGTTCCATGTCCAGTTCTAACTGTTGCTACCTGACCTGCATACAGACTTCTCAGGAGGCAGGTCAGGTGGTCTGGTATTCCCATCTGTTTAAGAATTTTCCACATTTTGTGGTGATCCACACAGTCAAGTCTTTGGCATAGTCAATAAAGCAGAAGTAGATTTTTTCTGGAACATTCTTTCTTTTTCAATGATTCAGCAGATGTAGGCAATTTGATCTCTGATTCCTCTGCCTTTTCTAAACAGCTTGAACATCTGGAAGTTCACAGTTCATGGACTATTGAAGCCTGGCTTGGACAATTTTGAGCATTACTTTGCTAGCATCTGAGATGAGTGCAATTGTGTGGTAGTTTGAGCATTCTTTGGCATTGCCTTTCTTTGGGATTGTAATAAAAACTGACCTTTTCCAGTCCTGTGGCCACTGCTGAGTTTTCCATATTTGCTGGCATATTGAGTGCAGCACTTTCACAGCATCATCTTTTAGGATTTGATCTGCAATTCCATCACGTCCACTAGCTTTGTTCATAATGATGCTTTCTAAGGCCCACTTGACTTTGTATTCCAGGATATCTGGCTCTAGGTGAGTGATCACACTATCATGATTATCTGGGTCATGAAGATCTTTTTTGTATAGTTCTGTGTATTCTTGCCACCTCATCTTGCCACCTTAATATCTTCTGCGTCTGTTAGGTCCGTTCCATTTCTTTCCTTTATTGTGCCCATATTTGCATGAAATGTTCCCTTGGTGTTCCTAATTTTCTTGAAAAGATCTCTAGTCTTTCCCATTCTATTGTTTTCCTCTATTTCTTTACATTGATCACTGAAGAAGACTTTCTTATCTCTCCTTGCTATTCTTTGGAACTCTGCATTCAAATTGGTATATCTTTCCTTTTCTCCTTTGCCTTTCACTTCTCTTTACAGCTATTTGTAAGTCCTCCTTGGACAACCATTTTGCCTTTTTGCAATTCTTTTTCTTGGGGTTGATCTTGATCCCTGCCTCCTGTACAATGTCAGGAACCTCCGTCCATAGTTCTTCAGGCCCTCTGTCTATCAGATCTAATCCCTTGAATCTATTCATCACTTCCACTGTATAATTGTAAGGGATTTGATTTAGGTCATACCTGAATGGTCTAGTGGTTTTCCCTACTTTATTCAATCTAAGTCTGATTTTGGCAATAAGGAGTTCATGGTCTGAGCCACAGTCAGCTCCTGGTCTTGTTTTTGCTGACTGTATAGAGCTTCTCCATCTTTGGCACAAAGAATATAATCAATCTGATTTCGGTATTGACCAACCGGTGATGTCCATGTGTAGAGTCTTCTCTTGTGGCTTGGTATCCCCGTACCACATCTAACCCATATTCTTTTCAAATATCTATTGATAGCTCTATCAAGGAATAGGCCCTCTATCTAAATTCTTCTTTTAAAAAAAAATTATTGATTATTTATTTGGCTACAGGGTCTAGGTTGCAGCGCACAGGATCTTTAGTTGAGGCATATGGGATCTAGAACCAGGACCGCCTGCACTGGGAGCCTGGGGTCTCAGTCACAGCACCACCGGGGAAGTCCCTCTATATAATTTATTTTAGACAGTTAGGGGGAAGGTCAAAGGTTCTTCCTGGGCCTTGATTGTTTGCAGCTTGAAAGAAATCTGCATGCCAAAGAGACACATTTTGGGGTGACAAAATTTGTTCCCTTACAAAATTTTACCAAAAAGTATTTTTGTATCTCAAGGAAATTAAAAGGAACAAATTCAATTCTGTATTTTTTTCCAACATTGTATCAAAATCTATCACTTATCAAACATGCATTGAGTACCTGTTCTGTGCCTGGAGATTAGTAGATGTCATCTTAGAGAGGAAGGAGAAAAATATTTTCCTCTGCCCTCCTAGGTTTAGTTTCTGGGGTTCTGCAAATTAAATGGACAAAAGACAGATGAACCAGATGAAGGTTATGTATGTTAATAGAAGCCTTCATAGAAAAGAAGTGAAGGCCCAAAGGGGGCAATTAAACTCTGGAGGCTTATATGACATTTTTAACAGTGAGTAATAAAGCATTGGAGAAGGAAATGGCAGCCCACTCCAGTGTTCTTGCCTGGAGAATCCCAGGGACGGGGGAGCCTGGTGGGCTGCTGTCTATGGGGTCGCACAGAGTCGGACACAACTGAAGCAACTTAGCAGCAATAAAGTTGTGGGAAAGTGACAAGATAAAGGAAAGGGAGCTTGTGTTCTAGGGGTGGTAAATTGTGGGAAGGTAAATATATGCAGGGTATTGGGTACCTGGAGTTCTACTGAGAAGGAAGAATAGTTTAGTAAGCTCTGTTAGGAAGATTAAACTCAGATTGTCTCTGTTGATTAAGAGGCATTCTCTTCTTCCTGGAAAGGGAGAGGAGACACCTTTACAAAGGGAAATGTGTGCCCCGTTTTTAGAGAAGAGCAGAACAGAGAGTTCAATACAATCCTTAAGTCAAAGAGGCCTACTTGGGGGTGGCACGTGCTGTTCTTCAACTGCTTCTCTCAGAAGCTAAAAGACTTTTCAAAAGATAGGCATCTATGGGACAAAAAAGGGTGCTGGCAAGCCTTGCTTAAATGTCTTTCTGGTGCTTTCTCTGTGATTCATTAACTCATCATTTTCTTGTTGCTGTTTACACTAAGGAATAAGGATGAAGTACAAGAGAATAGAATGAGAAAACATACAAATCTTAAAATGTGTGTTTTAAATACAAGTCATTAGCACATTGAAGTCTTCATATTCTGAAATTTTGTTTGTTCTTTGAAATTTTTAAACCTAGTAATAACTTAGAGGTGAAATTTAATATAAATGGGAAGAGTTAGAAGAAGGTATCAGATTCCCTCTCAACATTTAATTAATTTATAATTTGTTTTCAATTTCAACCATATCAAGGAGCTAAACTAAAAGAATCATCATCTCTAACTATGTAGAAAACTTTGATTGATACCATCCACTTATTCTGTCACTCAGTGGTAACCACCCCTGACATTTTTTCAAGAAAAAGAGAGAAAGGGGAGAGGTTGGAGGAGATTAGTAATCAACTGCCCTTTATATATTTAAATGAAATGAAAAGTCTGCTGTTTATTACAGCATAGCAAATAACATAGTAACATAACAAATGGAGCTGAATTCACTTTGGGGAGTTGCAGAAACGATGTTGCTTTGATGACTATTTTGTAAAGGAACTTGGCTCCTATTCAGCTTGGTTTTGCAGTGAGAATTGAGGCGAGAAGAGATAAGCCAGCAATTCCACCGTTTCCCAGCAGAGGTAGCTGTTTTGTGCAGGTCCCTGTTTTTCAATATGGCACTCACATGTTTCCACTGGGTCCTATCACATATCAAGTTAAATGCTACATGTGTCTCTATCAGCTACGACACCCCTGCCTCTCTTTCGCTGCTGAGCTCAGCCACAGGCCTTCTAAAGTTTCACAGATTTAGCCCACACTTCTGTAACACTTTTGCATCCATCCTAAGAACTGCTGGTTTTAGCACCTTCCTGAAATGGCAGCCCACTCCAGTGTTCTTGCCTGGAGAATCCCAGGGATGGCGGAGCCTGGCGGGCTGCCATCTGTGGGGTCGCACAGAGTCGGACACGACTGGAGCGACTTAGCAGCAGCAGCAGAGTTCACCAATAGGTTCAGGTCTGCATGTCTTTTCTACCCAAACTATTTCATAATGTCTTTGTGAGATGCAGTCATCTCATGTATTTTTAAATGTCTCTATGATAATGTAATAGGTGACACTTGTGTTTAATAAATGCCAAGCACCATTCTTAAGACTGTGCTTATTAACTAACTTAATGCTCATGATGATTCTATAGTATAGATATCAATACTATCATTACCTAATTTTGCAGATACAGAAAAATTAAATACACTTTCCTAAGCTTATGCAGCTGGTATGGAGCAGGCCTGGGATATGAATCTAAGCAGTCTGGCTATAGAATATTAGCTCTCAGCTCCTGAATATCCTGACCACAATACACTCCATCTCTTAGTACACTGTGAGGTACTCCAGAAAAGCACTGATAGTAAGAATTAGTTGTGTTTGCAGCTGCTTAGAAGTTCAGGGGTGGCATGGTCTAGTCTAGCAAGGGAATCATGAACTTAGGAGTCAGATTACTGCAGCTTTGTGACCTTTTGACAAGTTATTTTGATTTGTTTGGGTTTTAGTCTCCTCATCTGTAACATAAAGAAAAAAGTATTAGTACCTCTTATTAAGGTTTTTGTGGGAGTTAAATGAGATAAGAGATATGAAATACCAGTGAGTTTCCCTTTTCCTTTCCATGTCAATTACCTCATTTGTCCCCTTGGCAGTTCTGTAATGGAGGCACTGGAGGTATTATATCCATTATACAAATGAGAATATAAATCCATAAAGGTGTGGTTTAATGTATTTCATTGCTTTGAGATAATTCCTGACCATGATCTCTTCAGGTATTTCTTCAGCTTTATTTTCTCTCTTCTCCTTATGTGATTCCAGTCAGCTGTCTTATATCATCCCATAGCTCTTTCCATTCCTTCTTCCAATTCTTTTTTCCTTTGTGTTTCACTTTGGATCGTTCATACCAGTGCATCTTTCTTTCAGTTCACTGATTCTCCCCGCAGCTGTGTAATTTACTGATAAGTCCGTCAAAGGAATGCTTCATTTCTTTTTAATTTTATTTTTATTTTATATTGGAGTGTAGTTGATTTATAATATTGTGTTAGTTTCAGGTGTACAGCAAAGTGATTCAGATTTACATATATCCATTCTTTCTTAGATTCTTTTCCCATATTGGTTATTACAGAATATTGAGCAGAGTTCCCTGTGCTATGCAGTAGGTTCTTCTTTATTTTCTATTTTATATATAGTAGTGTGTATATGTTAACCCCAGACTCCTAATTTATCCCATCCTTTGCCTTTCCCTTTTAATAACTTCAAGTTTTTTTTGAAGTCTGTGAGCCTGTTTTCAGTTTTAAACAAGTTTGTTTGTATCATTTTTTAGATTTCACATATAAATGATAATCATGTGGTATTTGTTTTTCTCTGCCTGACTTACTTCACTTAGTATGATAATCTCCTAGTATGATAATCTTCACTTAGTATGATAACCATCCATGTTGCTAGAAATGGCATTGTTTTATTTTTTATGGCTGAGTAGTATTCCATTGTATATATGTACCACATCTTCTTTTTTTAGATTATTTTATTTTAATTGGAGGTTAATTACAATGTTGTGGTTTTCATCACACATTGACACGCATCAGCCACAGGTGCACATGGGTCCCTCCATCCTGAACCCCCTCCCACCTCCCTCCCCACCCCATCCCTCTGGATTGTCCCAGAGCACCAGCTCTGAGTGCCCTGCTTCAGGCATTGAACTTGCCCTGGTCATCTATTTTACATATGGTAATGTACATGTTTCAGTGCTCTTCTCTCGTATCATCCCACCCTCTCCTTCTCCCACATAGTCCAAAAGTCTGTTCCTTACACCTGCGTCTCTTTTGCTGTCTTGCATATAGGGTCATCATTACTGTCTTTCTAAATTCCGCATGTATGAGTTAATATACTTTATTGGTATTCCATTGTATATATGTACCACATCTTCTTTATCCATTCATCTGTCAGTGGACCCTCAGGTTGGGAATGCTTCATTTTTGATAGTGTGGTCTTCTTCTTGAGTGTTTCCATTTGACAGAAACTCCTTAACTTCTGATGCATGTTGTTCATCTGTTCTGCTGGATAGAATGTAGACGCTTTGCAGACACTGAGGGAAATATCCATACCTGGAAACAGGCATGCTTCTTCTTCCATCAGGCTGTAGATGTGGACAGACAAACCAGTTGAGTCCAGAGTTGATCCAGATTACATTTTGTCTGCACCACAGGCTTCACCTCCCACTCGAGGGGACTGCATCACCTTATGCTGAAGTGGGGCCAGCAAGTCAGAGATTTTCCTTTGTTGGTGTGCTCTGCACTCAGCTCTCCCTGCACACTTGTAGCACAGAATTCAACTCTGACCAAGCTCCTGTGCCACCTCAGGAGTTGACCACAGCTGCTTCTTAACACTAGGCTAGGTTCATGTGGGGATGAGGGGTCTTTCATTCTGGGTCTGCTTCACTCTTAGGTCATGTGTCTAGGCCTCAGACCTGGGGCTGTCTCAGGATCCATGCCTTTTCTACATTGGCAACTAACCTTGGCCTTGTGTCTGTGGTTGTGATCTAAAGTGGCCTTAGTATTCAGCAGCATGAAGTAGGATTTCAGTTTCCTGGTCAGAGATTGAAGTCAGGCCGCAGCAGTGAGAGTGCTGAATCCTAGTCCCCAGATCATGATGACCAATAGCCAGTGACAAGGCACTGGCCCGTTGTCTTTGTAGAAATGAATTTCCACAAAGAGAAAGTGGTGAAACAAGTAAGTGGTGGTGGTTTAGTTGCTAAGTTGTGTCTGACCATTTGTGACCCCATGGACTGTAGCCCACCAGGCCCCTCTGTCCATGGGATTTCCCAGGCAATAATATTAGAGTGGGTTGCCATTTCCTTTTCCAAGGGATCTTCCTAACCCAGGGGTTGAACTCGAGTCACCTGCATTGCAGGCATATTCTTTACCATCTGAGCCACCAGGGAGGCACCTAAATAAGTGTTTATTAGAAGGAAAAAAGAGTACGTGTGAATAGACTCACGGGTGAATTCAGAAAGTGTTGCACCTTTTTATGGTAGTTTAGATCACTTTTCTGGGGCATTTCTTCTGGGGTTCCTCTACCCAGTCTTCTTGCTTTACCTGGCTCTGAGTCCATATTGGGTTTAAGTCAGGGTCCTCCCCTGTGTGTACATGCCTCTCTTAGCCAAGGTGGACTCTAGTGAAGAGGAATGTGGGAAGGTTGACATTGCCTACTATGGGGTGGTAGCCCTTCCCTTTTGACCCCCAAGGAGCCTTTCTGTGCATGTGTAGTTGGGAAGGTTTCCTTGATCTCAAGAATGAGGAATATGTGGTCTCTTATCTTTTATCCGGACAGGGCTCAGCTCCTCCTCCCGCCTGCTATTATCTTCATCTTGGAGTGTCTGTCCACAGGAGACAGACTCCAGCTGCTCCGTGTGGGGCTCCTCTGTCTCCTGCCTCAGTGGTAGATTTGAAGGTTCCTCATACATACAGGCAGCCTGCATCCCAGAAAGCAGGCATATTGTTCACATTTCCTGAGCCACTAGTGAGGTCTCCTAAACAAGCCTTTTTATCTCTCATATCGTTGGACTCCTGATTTGTTGGGATTGCATAATTTTGTGGTTCCCTTGTGTAATGGAAATGCAACACTGGGCCTGGTGCCTAGTAGGACATAAAAAATCTTTATTGGTTAACTGAGGAACCTAAATAGAAACATCCTATTGACTGTTCAAAGGTCCCACTCTCATTTTGACTTGTTCCTATTTGACAGAAGAGGTCACTGCCTGACTCAGGAGTACAAAAGTATACGTTTCTTTTAGAAGCTTCACTGGACAGAGTTGAGAAACATAGTCTTTAAGCAAAGCTATTATGATCTCTGACTGAAAATACACACACTCACACACCCCACCTCTGAGGGTCTAGAAAACTGAATTCTGATTCTGCCTCTCATTAGCTGTCTCTTAATATGCAGATTACCCACCAGATCTATTCCTCAGTTTATTTATCAAATGGGATTAATTATATGTATCTTACTTCAATAGATGGTTGTGAAGGTAAAATGAAATTACATAAGTAATTTAGAACACTTTCTAAGTGCTATAGAAATATAAAGTATTCCCCTAGGAGGGGTCAGAGAGGTGTAGAAAAAAGTGGGAGTTTGAATTTCAAGGCACCCTTTTGACATCTACACATCACCATAAGAGAGAGTCCATGAATATGGAAGAGAGCAAAATTAGAAATAGAGCTCTTCCTCTCACTAAAATTAGCCTACTTGTGATAAAGGTTAATTAAGTCCTTCTCCACCAGGCAAGGACACATTTTTAAAGGGAAATAGCATGTCAGCCCTGACTCGTGCTGGGGAGTGATGAGGTCTTCGTGTCATATCTCACTTTGAGCTCAGTAAGCTCTCCTGTTTCCTATAGACCTAACCTGATGTTCCATTTCCTGTCTCAGGCCTAGAATTCCTCCTCCGTGCTGCTTGATTCATTTATATACTTGTACTCAGACAACAGAGACAAGTTCAGTTCAGTTCAGTTGCTCAGTCATGTCCAACTCTTTGTGACCCTATGAATCACAGCACGCCAGGCCTCCCTGTCCATCACCAACTCCCGGAGTTTACTCAAACTCATGTCCATCAAATCGGTGATACCATCCAGCCATCTCATCTTCTGTTGTCCCCTCCTCCTCCTGCCCCCAATCCCTCCCAGCATCAGGGTCTTTTCCAGTGAGTCAACTCTTTGCATGAGGTGGTCAAAGTACTGGAGTTTCAGCTTCAACATCTGTCCTTCCAATGAACACCCAGGACTGATTTCCTTTAGAATGGACTGGTTGGATCTCCTTGCAGTCCAAGGGACTCTCAAGAGTCTTCTCCAACACCACAGTTCAAAAGCATCAATTCTTCAGCGCTCAGCCTTCTTCACAGTCCAACTCTCACATCCATACATGACCACTGGAAAAACCATAGCCTTGACTAGACGGACCTTTGTTGGCAAAGTAATGTCTCTGCTAGAGACAAGTAAGACCATCAAAAAAGTCATCAGGAAGCTTCTTTCTGCCAACTTCATTCATACCCCAAATCAGCTGCACCAAAGAGTGCCAAAGTATACACAAGGCACAGCCTATATAGTTTTACTTCCTTTGTCTGGATTCAATCCCTGGATCGGAAAGAGCCCCTGGGGAAGGGAATGGCTACCCATTCCAGTATTCTTGCCTGGAGAATTCCATGGACAGAGGAGCCAGCAGGCTACAGTCCATGGGGTCACAGTCAGATACAACTGAGTGACTAACACTTGTCACCTGTTGCACACCATTGAAACCTTCAACCACAAGCTGATGAGTCTAGAGCACAGGTCAACCAACTACTGCCTACAGGCCAAATCCAGCTTGCCAGCTGTTTTATAAATAAAGTTTTATTGGAACACAGTCACTCCCGTTTCTGTGCCTATTGCATGGGGCAGCTTTATCACTCCAAAGGCAACACTGACAAATTGCAGTACAAGTGGTATGACCTGCACAGCCAGAAACATTTGATATCCGGCCCTTTGCAGAAAAAGTGTGTCTACCACTTGGTCTAGAGCAATATTAGGCCTGTCCACTCCCCGCCAACATTACTAAGCCACATTTGGTTTATTCAGATCTCTTTCTCCTTCTTTGATTTAATGAACTAATTATTATGGAACTGATTTATGCAATAGCACCTAAGAAAAATGAGATAAAGAATTGTTCAGATGTGAGAATGTATAGTGTTATAAAGTATTTAACTAGGAAAGTTCATAGAAAATACAAAAAAAAAAAAAAAAGTGATAACACTCCATAAGGATGCAGTCAGCCAACCAAATCTAAAATGTAGAAAACTCTACACAGTAAACCACCCAGTTTTTCCAGAAAATACCTGGGCATGGAAAATCAAAAGTGGAGTAGGGCACCTGTGGAGATTCAAAGAAACTTAAGGTATATTTCAACCTAATGCAACTTGTGGATCTTCTTTTTGTTTAAACAGTCGATGTTTCTGTATTGATCCATGTCCACACATCTCGCAAGCCCTCTTCTTCTAATATCCAAAGGTTCTTTTGGATTTTCTTTTTACTTTTTGAAAAAAAAATTTGGCCACACAGCTTGCAGGATCTTAGTTCCCCAAACAGGGATCCAACCTGCACCCCCTGCAGCGGAAGCACAGAGTCCTAACCACTGGACTGCCAGGGAAGTCCCAAGATGTGTATCTTCTATTTGAACAACTCTACTGAGATGATTTAAACATTGAAGAGATCTTGGTGTTTTGAAGGAGTTATTTGTACTTATGTATAATGATATTGTGATTAGTTGTTCATAAATATCCTTATCTATTCAAGATAATTAAATTATGGTATGGTATTTGTGGGTGAAATAATATGATGCACAGGATTTTCTTTCTACTCTCCAACTCCTTCAGTCAGAAAAATATAGTAGAGAATATAAAAGGAATAATATTGGCAAATGTTTGATGATTATTGAGCCAGAGTGTTGAGTACATTGAGCTCACTGTGGCTTTCTCTCAAACTTTGGTCTTTTTGAAAATTTTCACTATGAGATCTTTTTTTCAAAAGCATGAATTGAACCTGAGTCTCCTGCATTGCAGGCAGATTTTTTACCATCTGAGCCTCCAGGGAAGCCCATTAGTTTGAGTCATCTTTTAATTTGGATCCTGGTTTTGCTAGCTGTTTCTAATCTGTAGAATGGACATTGTGATTCAGATTATATGTGATATTGTGAGGATTATGAAAACTCATTGAGATAGTAAAAAGTTTAACACTGCATAATTCATAGGAAATGAATCAATACCTCGTAGCTATTATTTTGTATTTGCTATCACATGACAGGAATGTAAATACTTATGAGCCTAGTTCATTTATCATGTAATTGACTTCTGTGAATTACAGACCTTAAACCCATATTGTTGCCAATCAAGAAGAAGGAGCCAAAATAGAGAATGTTTTCACTGTGTACACATATTTCCTTGACAGTCTGGAAACAGTCACAGAACCTGTCGATACATGGAGGAAAACTGTGGTACCCAGGGGATCGTGATTGGAATGTCAGATTGTCCTGACAATACATCTGTCCTCAACAGTAGTTTTTTTGTTTGTTTGTTTGTTTTAATCAACATAGTAGTTTTCTGTGAAATTGCTAATAAGTGCCTGTGAACACTTTTAAGCCCATTGTGCATGGGAAGCCCTGTGACCATGTAGGACACTGACAAATTTCCCAGTTTGAGTTACTCTCGTCTCTCCTTGACAGCTTGCACTCAGATGACCTAGAGCTGGTTCTGAGTAACATGACACCCCTTTCACTGCATCTCAGATGACTAATCCACCATTTAGTCAACCATTCAGTAGCCAGCATGCATCATTCACATTTACAGGAAAACACATTGACTTAAAGGCACAGGATGTTAGAACAAAAACAATAACCATCCCATCAAACAAATGAAATAAACTTGGGCCCTACCCCCACTGAGAGTGTCCCTTAAAATTCATCCCTTTGGGGGGGTCTCATTCTGAGTAAAATTACCATCAGACAAAGATGTTGGGAAGCATTCTGTTCACAATGGATATTAAAAAAAATAAATAAATAAATAAGAGAAATGTGAGATGTTGGAGAAGGCTGGGAAGAAATGTTTTGCTTGAACTCAAAATAATAACACCGTACTTTCTGTTTCTGTTCTTCCACAGAATGACATCACTCCTCTACATGTTGCATCAAAAAGAGGAAATGCCAACATGGTAAAACTATTGCTTGATCGAGGAGCTAAAATTGATGCCAAAACAAGGGTAAGGGTGCAACTTAGGTACTTGCTTATGCTTATTTTCAGGAAGCAGGTCTGCTTCTACTAATACCTTTGTTGCTGGCTCAGCCCTGGCTTTGTTATTTCCTTTGTTGTAGTCTCTTCGAAAATGACTGCTAAGCTGATTCTTCTTATAATGGGATAATGATCCCCATTTATAAAGCTTTAATATACATTTAAATAGTACTGGGATTTAATTATAGAAACTAAGGTTTTAGGTCCAGAGTTTTTGTTGAGTTAAATTTTTAAGTATTTAATCACTACTTGATACTGCAGACAGAGCTATTGGGCCAGTTTGATTCTAAAACTGACATTTTATTGAAAAGCAAATCTGTCTCCCTTTGCACACTGCCAGTGCAGCCACTATGGAAAACAGTATGGAGGTTCCTCCAAAAACTAAAAATAGAACCAGCATATGATCCAGCAGTCGACTTTGGTGTATACACCCCCAAACAATTGAAAGAAGTAACTGAAGCCATGTAATAGTCAAGAGGTGGAAGCAACCCAATATCCATAGATAGAAAATGGTTAAAGAAAATGCGTTATGTACATACAGTGGAATGTTATTCAGCCTTATAAGGAAATCCTGTCACATTCCCCAGTATGAATGAGTCTTGAGAACATTATGCTAAGTGACAGAAGCCAGTCACAAAAGTACAAATACTGTATGGTCCCACTTAAGGAGGTCCCAACAGTAAACACATCGAAACAGAAATAGAATGGCGCTTGCTGGAGGCTTAGGGACGGGGAAATGGGGAGTTGTTGAGCGTCAGTATTGTAAGATAAAGTTTTAGAGATGTTATACAACATGAATATAGCTAATACTACTTAACTGTGCATTTAAAAGTGGTTAGAGTCAATTTTATATTGTGGTTTTTTTAACCACAATTTAACAAATTTTTTCAACATAGGTCAGTCTAGGCAGGTGTTTTGCCATGTTATTTGTTTGGCGTGAGGCACTGTTGTGGGGAGGGGAAAGAAGTGAGACTTAGAATCAAGTTGGAATCCCAGAAGGTGAGCTTTAGCTGGTTGGCTTAGTTTGACGAGGCGATGTAACCTTCTGCATGCAGTTTCTGTATCTGAAAATAAGATTAATGGCTTCCTTGAAGGCTTGTTGCAGTGATCAAGCTAATGTTTGTGAACTGTATTGGCATAAAGTAGACCAGAAGTAAATCCCAGGCGTTACTAGTAGATGTACACCTCAGAGGTATTGCAGCTTTGGTTCCAGACCACTGCGATGAAGCAGTATTGCAAAAAGACAAGTCACAGGAATTTTTTGACTTCCTAATGTGTATAAAAGTTATGTTTATACCATATTATAGTCTATTGTATAAAAGCATTATGTCTTTAAGAGTGTATATACTTTAAATTAAAAAGTACTTTATTGCTTAAAAGAAAAAATCCTAGCTAGTATTAGAGCCTTTAGCAAGTTATAATCTTTTTGCAATAGTAACATAAAAATCACTGGCCAGAGATCATCATAACACATATAATAAGAAGAAAGTTTGAAATGTTGCAAGAAGCACAAAAATGTGACACAGACACAAAGTGAGGAAATGGTTGGAAAAATGGCCTTGCCTGATGAGGGTAGCCACCAACCTTCAACTTGTAAAAAAAAAAAAAGAGAGAGAGAGAGAGAGAAAAGCAGTATCTGCAAAGAGCAATAAAGCAATGCATAGTAAAATGAGGTGTGCCCGTATAATTCAGAGCTCCAGTTAACATTTAACTTCTTACCAGGGATTTTCTTTTTCAACATTTCATTTAAGAGCAAAATGTGCTCTTATAAATATCCTCCTCTCTAAGGGTTTTGGAGAGTTATCCCTGTCTTGTAATTGTATCTCCTGCAATCCTGTGGTTCCTCTTTCCAAGAATCCTGATATTTCTAAAACTGGTCCAGTAACCCTGACTTGGTTCCTGTAGTTCCTTGATTCAGTACTTTATCTTTCACTGCATGTATTCACTCAAGCAATTAATGATTATTGAATGCCTTCTGTGGGCCAGACATGGCTAAGTCATGGAGAAAGCCCACAAGCCCCCTCCCCTGCCCTCATGAGGCTGATTGATCATTTGTCTGCTGTATACTCTGACTTGAAGATAGCCCAGCCCTGGGTATTTGACAGGAGACCAGACTTCTTTGTCTTAGTACTGTTGAACCTGAAAGTTTTATACCTTGTATGTAGCATAAAAGAAACAAGCTTTCTGGAGAGGGCAATGAAGGAAGATGAGGGTTTACCCCCTACAAGACTGTCTGACTGGGGAAGTAAATTGAAGCAAGGTCTTATTGCATTGACCTGGGATTATTTGCTAAGAAGCCATCAGCAGTAGGCTAGACCTGTTGCTTTAAATGGCAGGGGTGTTCTGCTGAGTACAGGAGCGGTTGCAAAAAAGAATAAGTTAGATAATCATCACTTAATGCCTCTTGGTTACCTGCAGAGGTAGAGGGTCATTTGTGAATACAGAAATTTTTGTGAAGAGTGAGAAGGGATACTGGAGCTGAGCAGAACAGAGAAACTTGTAGTTATACTTGGCTATCCAGCTGGATTTTAACGAAGTGTATGGATTAGAAATGACCATATTTCTCCCTCTCTTGATTTAGTCATAAATCACCAGAACAGCAAAATTGCTTGCCAGTAATTTTGCATCATTTATCAAACACTTACTTCTTCCATTTGGTACAACGGGAAGAGGACAGGGTATGTAGGAAATTCAGGTCCCATATTAAAGGGGCACATGGTGTCACGGGGGAGGCTAGAATGAAACATACAAATGCTTCTGGACAAAAGCATCAGACATGCAGAATACGGGACATAGGCAAATTCAATATACACTTAAGCCTGTCTTATTTTAAACAAAATGTAGAGTCCTTTTTACCAGTCACTCAGTTTCAACATGGAGTTGCTTTTCTCCTGTGTTATGTGAGTGCTGTGTAGATGTGAGGAAAACTTAGAGAAACAGAATGGTCATGCCTCTATTGTCATTCTCCTATTGTTGTCCGGCTTGGGGTGGACGGGTGGTGTCACTTGAGAACAAACTGAATTCCTGGCAGACTGTATAGAAGAAAACATAGTACATACCCCAGATATGTCAACTATTTTCTGTTCTCCTCAAAGCTTCCCTGCTCTCTTGCTGAAATGACTGAGTAGTGACTGTGTGGGTGAAAAGGAGGGAGCCATAAAATTCAGAAAGCCCTAGGGACAAGCCTGAAAATAGAAAGCAATTTTTTTTTTATAAATACAAGTTTTAATGATTCAATCCAGTAGCTCTTTAGAAAATAAATATTGTTATCTACCCATCTCCTTCCTGCCAGATACTTCCTACTTGTGTAGCTACCTCCTTGCATCAACAGTCTGACCTGCTACACACCAACGCCCTAGATTTAGAGAGTTCGCTCAGCACACTCCAAGGGACCCCCCTCGTTGGCTTGCTGTGTTCTGTGCGTGTGTTGCTAATCTGATAAAGGATTTGGTTCAAAAGCAGACTCTTACTGCCCTTTCAATCAGGGAAGTAAACTTGAATTGTAGTCAGAGTGATTTAGGTTGGGATCTGAGCAAGACCTAGCCAGCTGGAAAAGCAGGATGAAAGTGAATTTTTTCTACCCTGGTGCCTGATCTCTAGTCTTAAGTGTGACCAGCAAGTGAAATCATGACCCTAGGAAAGTTCATCCTCCTGAGTCTTAGTTTCTATCTCAGTACAGATGGTGAGTTGTTCCGATGACTTCACAGGCTTTCCCCACTGCTGGGGCACCGGATGTTGTAACTTTAAGAATAATTAGCTACAGTGAAAGTCAGGGTGGTGATATATGTTAGGGTGATGTGACCAAGATGGTGACATATTAGACCCCAGCCCCCACCACCCACAAAGATCAACAATTAGACAATGATACACTATCAAAAAGAGCTCAGGGAGAGCTTAGGAGTCCAACTGCAGCAAGGACTTCCCTGGTGGTCCAGTGGCTAAGACTCCATGCTCTCAAATGCAGGGGGCCCAGGTTTGATCCCGGGTTGGGGAACTAGATTTCGCATGCCACAGTGAAGATCAAAGATCCCGCGTACTGCAGCTAAGACCTGACACAGCCAAATAAATAAGTACTTTTTTTTTTTTTAAGAAGAAGAAACTTCAGCAGCACAGTGGAACAAAACACTGGAAAATAACTCACAAAAAGCTAGCCTGCAGCATCTGATCCCCTGCTGCTGCTGCTAAGTCGCTTCAGTCGTGTCCGACTCTGTGTGACCCCATAGACGGCAGTCTACCAGGCTCCACTGTCCCTGGGATTCTCCAGGCAAGAACACTGGAGTGGGTTGCCATTTCTTTCTCCAATGCATGAAAGTGAAAAGTGAAAGTGAAGTCGCTCAGTCGTGTCCAACCCTCAGCAACCCCATGGACTGCAGCTTACCAGGCTCCTCCGTCCATGGGATTTTCTGATCCCCTAGGCCAGCACTACTCAGGGCCAAGGGTGAGCCTCCCCAAGTAGGAAGAAGTTTTCCTCACCAAGAAAGAGAGAACGGGGTGAGCAGCCAGCCTCCCCAGCCTTTCAGGAAACTGAGCTAAGGACCCACTTGGGTCTCACCCAACCAGAGGCTGGCAAAGCTGAGATGAATAGAGACGGGGAGGAGCAAGGAAACAGCAGGGGCTGGCAGCATCAGCCACGTGATGGGGACGACTGAGGCTCCCTGTGACCTGCTCTCAGACCCCAGCACCTTTCCCCCTGAAGTAGCCAAGAGCCAGCACAGCCGACACAGACCCCCTGTAGATGTCACTGGTTTTTGTCCCGCGGATATTCTCATTCGCGGACACCAGCCGTCTGAGCCCCTCCCTGCTCCTCACCTCCCACTGCCTTCTTGGGGCTCAGGATCCACACCAGCAGCCAGCCCAGACCTCTGTGGCCACACAAGTACACAACAGCAGCCTAGAGCCCTGTGGGCCACCCACTTCTGTGCATGTGCTGGGGGCCGGCTCCTCCAGCTGTGCACTTGCACACCCTCATCACAGGCTTCTACTGCTGTACTGTACCTATGGCAAATCCTTCAGTATGGAACGGAGCTTAAAATAACAATGACTGTGATGACCTAGAGGGGTAGGATGGGAGAGGGGACAGAGGCGCTAGAGGGAGGAGGTATATATGTATTTATGACTGATGATGTCGTACAGCAGAAACCAATGCAACATTATAAAGCAATTATCCTCCAATTAAAAAAAAAATTTTAAATACGGTAATTGAACTGAAGAATTCAGTAGACAGCTTCAACAATAGATTGCACCAAGTTGAAGAAATTGATCTATCCAGTTTGAAACTATCCAATCAGAGGAACAAAAGAAAAAATAAAAAGGAATGTAGAAAACCCACAGGACTTAAGTGACTTAAGGATTAAGTGAAAAGAATCTACCTATCATGAGAGTCCCAGAAAAAGAGAATCACTGATGACTTAATAAATTAGATTGCTACTCTGTGGTATCTTTTGGATGTGGAATCTGAAAACATTGAATTTTGGAATGGAGTGGAACAGAGAATGGAGTGGTGGTTGCCAGGGGCTGAGAGGTAGGGGAAATGGGGTGATGTTGGTTAGATAGTACAGACTATCAGTTATAAGATGAATAAGCTCAAGTATATTATGACTTCCCCGGTGGCTCAGACTGTAAAGCGTCTGTCTACAATGCAGGAGACCCGGGTTCGATCCCTGTGTCGGGAAGATCCCCTAGAGAAGGAAATGGCAATCCACTCCAGTATTCTTGCCTGGAGAATCCCAGGGACAGAGCCTGGTAGGCTACAGTCCATGGGGTCGCAAAGAGTCGGACACAACTGAGCGACTTCACTTTCACTTTCAAGCTCAAGTATCTAGGGTACAGCATGGTGGCTATAGTTAACAATACTGTATTGTACACACCAAAAGTTGCTACGACAGAAGGGCTTTAACAGTCTCTCCGTAACAATGACCACATAATTTAAGAGGTAACAGTGGTGGTAAATGTGGCGCAACATGTACAGATACCAAGGCAAATGCTTCAATCTGATCTATATATAGCATCCCAATATGTTTCTTTATAGAAACGCATTGCTAAGAATGACTGCTTATGGTAGCTGCTATTTCCATGTAATTTTTGCTCTCTGCAAAGCTAGCATGTGTATTTGCATCCTTTCTAAAGGAAGAGACTTTGCAGTGGACGGTCTATTGTCGTTTTTATTTTCCTTCGCATCAGTTCACAGCCAAATCAGAGGCTCAGTATGGACCCTAAATTAGAACCAGTTTAAAACTAATTTAGCAACTTCTGAGTTTAAACCAATTTAAATTAGATTCTAAGTTAGAACCGGTTTAAAACTTTGTGGCAACTTCTGAGTTCTCCATCTCCTTTCACCGACTCTTCTCAATCCAATAACAAAGGCAACTGTGCTTGTATGCAGTGCTCCAGAGACTATTCAGGAGATCCAGGTAGAGTCAGTAATAATAATACTGCGGTTCCCAGACTGCTGCTCTCACCATTCCTCCTCCAGCTTCCAGCCTTTCTAGCAAGGTACCACTGCCCGCCTCTCCATATAATCCCACTACTACAATATTACATCCAAAGCTACACCTTGACACTCGGAAACACACATTCATCTTAGTATCTATAGCACTTAGTACTTCCTGGCACATACTAAATGTTTAATAAGTATTTGCTGAATATATTAGATATACTTCCTAATGTTACATTTGCCAAAATGTCTTACTTGATTTTATACTGGTCCTGTGCTAATAAGGATATGGGGCTTCCCCTCTGGCTCAGCTGGTAAAGAATCTGCCTGCAGTGTGGGAGACTTGGGTTCGATTCCTGGGTTAGGAAGATCCCCTGGAGAAGGGAAAGGCTACCCACTCCAGTATTCTGGCCTGGAGAATTCCATGGACTGTATAGTGCGTGGGGTCGCAAAGAGTTGGACACGACTGAGCGACTTTCACTTTGTGTTGATATAATTTTGCTCCCTGAAGTTAATGGCATCCAACTGATTTATAAGAATAAAGAGATATTTGTGTGCAGGTAGATAAAGGGTTTTCAGAATATCTCAAATCTGTCAGTTGTTAAATTCTTACCAGTCTGGAAAGATGTCAGGAGACACTTAGATGTCCTGTAATTTTAGCCTCTCCTTTCCCAGAAATGCAGGTTTCTCTGGTGGCTCAGACAGTAAAGAATCTGCCTGCAATACAACAGGACCTAGGTTGAATCCCCGAGTCGGGAAGATTCCCTGGAGAAGGGAATGGCAGCCTACTCCAGTTTTCTTGCCTGGAGAATTCCATGAACAGAAGAGCCTGGTGGGCTGCAGTCTATGGGGTTGCAAAGAGTCAGGCACAACTGAGCAACTAACACTTTTTTTCTTTCCCAGAAATGCAACTGGTTATATTTATCAGGCTAAATGTGAGAGAAAAATAAAATAAATATTGGTATTGAGTTTTGCTTTCCATTATATTTCCAGAAGTGTGATTGCCTTGATTAAGAATAAATTCTTAAACTATTAAATATTTCATAGTCATAAAATAGTGTCTATTGAAGAGATGTTATCTGACTTCTTATCAGAAACTCTGATCAGAAGACAACGGAACATCTTTAAGTTGCCGACGGAAAAGTATTTGCTAATCTAGAACTTATATCCAGTAAAAGTATATTTCCATAATAAAAGGAAAATAAAGACAGTATCAGATAAGCAAAAGCTGAGATAACTTGTTACCATCAAATCCATACTAAAAGAAATGTTAAAGGAAGTTCTTAATTCTGACATAAGATAAACGATACTAGAAGGAAATGTGGATCTAAAGTAGAGAAGAGTTAGAAGTAATAATCAGATAAAAACTATTTTTATTTTCTTAAAATTAAAAAAATTGATTGTTTAAATAAAATATCAATTTGTTATAAGATTTATAATGCATTTAAGTTAAATATATATTTATAGCACAAAATATGATGCTACTAATATAAATGAAATTATAATATTGTAGAATTCTCATACATGAAATTATATAACAATACATAATAACATAAATTCTATTACTATATAATACAGTTAATAATATTATTTAGGCTGTGATAATTTAGGATATTTATTTTGATCTCTAGGAACACCACTTTTAAAAACAGGAAAGAAAAGAAAGAGTTTAGTTAAAAAGCCAGAGGGAAGAGATTGTCAATGATATATATAGTGAATCAGTCACTGGAAAACTAAATTATACTCAGTTAACCCAAAAGAAGATAAGAAAGAAGAGACAAAAAAAGCTCACACAGAAGAGAGTGGAAAAATACACAACAAATATTATAAGAGTGTGTTCTAGGCTCAGAAAGAAAGCTCCAGTTTTCTGAGCAGAAAGAACAACAAGGAATTCTACCTCATTTTAGTTTGATTTTAAACATATAGAATGTATATCAGGACAGCAAGGAAGGGCACTAGAAAGATATATTTCTCTCTCCTGTATATAAATGGCAGAAATGAATTCTTGATGTTAAAGGAGATTGCTTGGTGCAGTGGAAGAGATCCAGTCCCTCTGATGCAGGAACTAAGTTCTAATGTGAGTCTAACTGAATCTAAGTCTTAATGTGAACCAATGACTTGCATGTGACCTTGGATAGGCACACTAATCCTTGGAGCAGCACTTTCTTATCTATAAATGCAAATTCTGATGCCTTTCTCTTGTGTTGTTGTAAAAATTCAGTAAGATCACAAATATAAAATGCCTGTGACAATAGAGCGGTCTCAAAAAATGTTATTTCACTTCCTCTCAGGCCAAATCTACAATTCTCTAACATGCACAAAATGAGGATGCAGTCAGAATTTTTAGCGAAAAATACATGTATGAGGATAGTTTGACTGTTAGAATGTAACCAGTGCCTTTTAATTTCTCTCTGGCTATCATTATAACTCTCCTCTCCTGGGTACTACTTGCTTTTTCTTTCATTGTTTTTAATCTTCAGTTAAATATCATATCCCATTTTATATCCATGAAAAAGAAGAAAGTATATATCCAGAATTTTCTGCTTGATTTCCTTTCCTTCTCTTGGGTGTGTTTTTTGCTTAAAAGGAAGAATAGAAAGGAACCTAGAGGATACTAATCAAAATAAATGTGTCTTTTTCTGAAAGTATTTCCCAAGTCATGAATTTGTGTCATTTCAGCATTATCTTTGAGCAAGTTCGACTTGTTAAGGACATTTTCTGGGTTCAGTGTTCCTAAGTGTGATGCTTTAATGTCCCAGTCTGTGCTTTTCAGAAAAGCTAGACCTGAAAGCAAATCTTTTTGACCTTGGAGTGTGCAAGCTTTTGCTCTTTGTCTAACACGAGAGAGCCTTTTGTCTAGCCAGTGAAGTGCTGTTCCCTACCTCCCTAATAAGATCGCTGCCACTAAAATGAAATATGAGATCTAGACTCGCCAGTTTGCATTGCTTCAGAATTCTTCCCAAGGGAATGCTTGTTCATTATGTTAGTGCTTTAGAAATCAGGGGAATTGGAAAAAAAAAAATCACTCACCCCATGCAATTTCATTTCCCTCCCATAATGTTACTATGGCAACTCCACATCCTTGCTCCTTCTCTCCTGTCCAACTGCATATATTGCCTATCTTGAGGCAGCCTCCCTTGAGCCCCAAGAACTGCCTTTGTCAAGCATTTTTCAATTAGAGGTCAAAACTATATCCTGTTGTATATGGTTGAGGGACTGCTTTTTGGTCCAGGACCATTCAAATTGACACTGTGCATTAATTGCAAATTTCTAGGTATTGGGAGTGGATAAAAATCCTTATATTATATTGGAAACAGCATTGCTCTAATTTTAAGGAAAAGAGTTCCCTGCTATGTAAACCAGTTCATTGCTACGTTACAAAACACAATATCCACAATAGCTCTTATTTTAAAGCTTATAGTGTCCTGAAATAGAAAAAGGAGGGGGGAACCTTAATTAGAGCAAATATTCTCATATTTCTCTTACTTTCTAATTCTTTTTTTTACTGAAGTATAGAAGATTTACAATGGGTTAATTTCTGCTGTACAGCAGTGATTCAGATATACGGACATATACTTCTTCATATTGTTTTCTGTTCCGGTTTATCACATGATATTGAATATAGTTCCCTGTGCTATACAGAAGGACCTTGTTGTTGATTCAGTCTGTATCTAATAGTTTGTATCTGCTTACCCCAAACTCCATCCTTCCATTCACCTCCCCTCCCCCTTGGCAACCACAAATCTGTTCTCCACATCTGTGAGTCTGTTTCTATCTAGTAGATAAGTTCCTTTGTATCGTATTTTAGATTCTGCATATAAGTGATATCATATGGTATTTGTCTTTCTCTTTCTGACTGACTTCACTTGTATGATAATCTCTAGTTCTATCCATGTTGCTGCAAATGGCATTATTTCGTTCTTTTTTATGGTCTTACCTTCTTATTCTTAATGCTAAGAAGACTGAGTCATATTCTTCAGTGTAATTCCAGTTTATAAGTCACTTATCTATTGAGAATTTCATTTTTTATGGAACAATAGGTATTTTAATAGCACTTCTAGGGTATAAAATCAGTCTAGTCTTAAACATAGAAAATAAGAAGGAAAGGAATTTTTAAGCCACTAACTAGAAAGCATCTTTAAAAGACGAGCCTAAAAGCCCATTAATTCACCCACTCATTCTCATTTACTCAGTCATTTTTATTAAGCAACTTTTATGAACATGGTACTGAGTTACCTTCTCTATGAGATTCAAGTATCCCTTTTAAGCCATTAACTTATTCCTCAGAAACAAACTCATTGGGATGATAATGCATGTCCACAAATAACTAAAATACTAAGCAAAATGTCATACTTTCCCATAAAGAGGTTCAGATAAAATATGAGGGGAATCCTCATGGTCAAATGGTTATGTCTACCTTGAATAAGCCTTTAAAGAAAACCTATATTTTAAAACAATAAGATTTGGATCTTGGTGAAAGTGGAAAGGGAAGTTTGGGGTACATGAAATAGTGCACACAGAGCAGAGAAACAAGAACAGGAGAGGCTTTTGCCAGGGACTGCAAAGAGTATAATTGAGGTGGACGGGAAGGGGATTAGGCAAAAGTTAAGTGTAGCAGCGACTGATTGGAAGACTGAATGCTGCTGCTGCTGCTGCTAAATTGCTTCAGTCGTGTCTGACTCTGTGTGACCCTGCAGACGGCAGCCCACCAGGCTCCTCCATCCCCGGGATTCTCCAGGCAAGAATACTGGAGTGGGTTGCCATTTCCTTCTCCAATGCATGAAAGTGAAAAGTGAAAGTGAAGTCGCTCAGTTGTGCCCGACTCTTCGCGACCCCATGGACTGCAGCCTACCAAGGCTCCTCCATCCATGGGATTTTCCAGGCAAGAGTACTGCAGTGGGTTGCCATTGCCTTCTCCACTTTGAATGCTAACCTGAGGAATTTAGACTTCACTGAGGACTGAATCAGTTATTAAAGATTATGAACACAGAGGTATCATCAGAGCAGTGCTTCAAGAATGTGAATAATGTCCCACCTATTTCAAAGCCCAAGAAATTAGTTCAAAATTTAAATGTTTACTTTTTGTCCTCCAAAAATGGTATTAAGTAATGTCAATCCCAGCTCTCTCTTTTTTTTTTTTTTAAACAGAACTGTGAATCACTATGTGGCTTATACTTTTCCGTCTCAATGTGGATCAGCCAGTCGTTTTGATCTTCGTGACTGTATAAACTATGATGCTAATTAAAGATCTCACATTAACTCTAGGCACTAGTTTTCCACTGACCTGTGACTGTCCCAGCAGCCAGGCCAGCGCTGTCTGTGCAGCCAGATAGTCGTGACATCTTATGCTGCTTCCTGCTGAAAGGGATCTCTCTTGCTGGGCTTCTGGCTATTTGAAGAGCATTGCACCTGTGAAAAGTTACAGAGCAAATTTGCAGAAGATCCAAAAGAGTTAGACGTTTGCAATCAATGTTTAAAATACTGCAAGTAAAACTACATTTGATAGAGCTGTGCTTCAGGTAGCTCTGTTGAGTTAGGAACCGATGAGGCTTTCCTTGGGGAACTTGCAGACTTTATCATTGAGACAAGGTGGTAAAACAAGCAGTGGCTAGAATGGAAAGCCCTTCACAGCTCTGACACGACTGAGAAAAAGTCACCTTTCCTTGCTGAGTCCCCAGATTCTATGAGTTTTTAATACATAAACACCAGAGATCAGAAGTAGCAGCTGCAAAATATAAAGGAAGGCAAGGAGTGTCCGAAAGTTTGAGCAGAGAGGCTTTGTCTTAATAATTCCTGCCAAGACATGTCTTATTTGTTCTGACCTCTTGCTGAATTCAGCCTGTGACACCTTAGATGAGTCATTTAACTTCTTTGAACCTCAGAGTCTTCATTTACAAAATAAAGATTATACCCTTCTGTACAAGGGTAGCTGTAAGGATACAGTGATCCAATGTCTTGGATTTGCTTCAAAACACTACAAGAAAAAAGAAAAGGTCAGGATAGAGATGAATCAATGCGGATGCCAAGGTGACATTTGTTGATGTTGTCCACCAGGTACCTAGGGACTCATTACACTATTCAGTCTACTTTAGTCTGAAATATGTTTGAAGTTTTTCCATGATTAAAACTTTAACAGGATGAAGTCAGCAAAATTATATATGCCTGTATAAGGAACAATGTACTTCAAAAGATTAAGGAATTGAAATAGATTTTCCTCTTAGGTAGCCAAACACTTTATATTCAGTATGTAGGATTTTGCTCGGGGGAAGATCATTTTCAAAGATATAAATGAGTTTTCTTTGAAAATGATAAATGAGTTTTCAAAGATGAATAATTTTGTGTGTGACCGTAGTTTAAAAATGCCTACGTGTATTCTGTCATCCAGAGTGTACTTACGAAAAATGAGAGAATCAAATTTGACCTTTTAGTTCATAAAAGACAGTCACATTCAGAGATTGTGAATTTTGTGTGTGTCAGAAGTTAGATGTGATTATTGTATTATTTCTTCTTCAGTTATTTTCAGATTTTACATTACTGGGGAAACATTTGCCTTCATGGTATATTTTTAATGTCTTCTCAGATTTTATTTTATTCTATTTTGTTAGGAAAATGCTGTTTCTGACTTGAAAGACTATTATTATGTTGCTTTAGTTTGCTTTAGAGCAAGTGTTTTAAATTAGCATAAAAGGTAGAATATTTAAACATGTTCAAAGAATATACAGTCCAACTCATATCATATTTGTGATTCAAATCTCATATTTTAAGGAATTTTAATTGTACTGAGATTTGGCTAGTAGTTTAGAAATAGGATTGTACCTTATTGACTACGTATTAGATAATTAGGCTTGCTTACAAGATCTGTTCATGTAGGCTAGAAAGTGACTTGAATCAACTTTTGATGTATTTTAAAATATGGCTATCTTTAGGGTAGATATTCAGTGTCAACAGCAGGAATCTTCAAGATGGGAAACAAAACCAAGATGTGCAAAAACTTCTCCACATGATTTGGAGCCATTTAGATCGTTTAAATGAATAAATTTCCACTTCCTCACTTCCCTGTTAATTCTCCTTTCTCACCTTTTTTTTTTTTTATATACAGTAGCCCTTCTCCCCTAGTCCTAAAGAAAGGCCCTGACTCGAACTGTAACCCACAAGGCCCCACTGTGCAAAACCTCTGAGGCGAAGGGAAGAGCTCAGATCACTGGTGTCCTTAAGAACTACATGCTTCTGGTGCTTAGATAATCGAATTCTTCTATTGCTGCTAACAGAAATGACCTAATGAAGTTGTCTTATGATGAATCATTGAAAAAAATCTTTGATGAAAGGTTATTAAGTGATGTTTGGCATGTAATTCAGGAATTTAGAGAATTAGTGGTACTGCCAAAACAAAAGTCCAACTATGTATTAATGCAGACAAGATGTCTCAGCACTAACATTTATAAAGACAAAAATTGGGAAAGTATTGATGCTGAACCCTGTCTCATTCTATCAATAAATTGTGAAAACACATATGTCATTCAGAGAGGAATTTTTAATAAATTGTTACTCTTGCTTAATAATCATAAAATTTATAATGTATTGCTGTTTTGATCCATTGTGTTTGAATAATTATCATTCCAATCAGATTTATTTTTGATACTTAAAGGCTTGTGTTCTCAGAAAATCTTTAAACTTTTTTAAAATTTAGATTTATGTGTTTTTTTGCAGCAGGGAAGTATGATATGATAATCAATAAAAAACACTCAAGCATAAAATTATATTACATGAAGATACAATTATATGGGGGAAATGAAATGGAAATAGACATGCAGGAGCAAAAAGGAGCAATGTAAAATTCCTGTTACAAATTCCTATTTGAAAAGTTTGTAGTATTTTTTTAAATGGTGGATATACAATTATTTATAGTACTTGGATTCCATTGGATAGTCAAAAGAGTAGTCGAAGAGTTACATTTTTAACTGTCAGCTTTGCAGGGAATTATACACTTGACCACTGCTTAAACTTATGAAAAATTCAGTTCTTTAGTTGAAAAAATAGAATTATATTATGAGATACATGAGTAAATATTTGAAGCTCACTGGTCCACAGCACTTTGGATGCTATGCTGAATCTTGATGAAATACACTCATTCATAGAGCTTCCTGTCGAATGCATTTGAAAACGTTGCCTTTTTTGATAGGACGGTCTGACGCCGCTGCACTGCGGAGCGAGAAGTGGCCATGAACAGGTGGTGGAGATGCTGCTCGATCGAGCTGCCCCCATTCTCTCCAAAACCAAGGTAATTTCTCCCCAGGTGTTTGAGAATCACACTGTATTTAGCCTTGAATCCTTTGGTTATTTTACCCAACCTTCCAATCACATAGAATTTGCTGTAGTTTGAATTTAGCAATTAGTGGGCTCTGTGCACCAAATCTTTAGAGACCCTCAAGATCAAGTTAGAGTTCACGAGGCCTTCAGATGGAACACCCTCTACCACAGAGTCATTTGTGTGTGTGTTACTTTTGTTTTTGTTTCAGGAACACTTACTGTTTGATTTTATTCTATGAAATTTCCATAGCTCAGAAATGATTGCTTGTTGGGAAAAGAAAGACTAAGATTTACAGTCTGAAGTCTGGGTGCTGGCACCTTTTCTCCTGACCCTCAGTTTATTTCTTGAGAGTTCACAGACTATTTTTAAAAACACCAAGGTATTATTTAAGTGATAAAGGCTGGAAACTTTGGAAAGATTGCACTTTGGGCCTTTGGAACAGTTGACATATCTGAAAGGAAAACATAATGATTGCCTTAAAAACAAAACAATGTTTTACTAAGTGTCTTCTGAGTTTTTTAAATGGTAAGACCATTTAATAGTATTTGAAAAAGAGAATATTTGTAAATAAATTTGGGGACATACAAACTACCTCAGAGTCACTACTATTTTTATAAATCAAATTAGTGACTTTTTGAAGCTATATTAAGCTTTATAAAGAGCCGTAATTTCTAAACATGAACAACAAGAAAAGATGTATTACTCCTGTTTGCACTCTGATCAGTGTTTACTCAACTTTAGTGAAGATGGACAGGGTCAAGTTTGTCTGAACAATTTTGTCACTCATCACAGAGTTTAGATTGGCAAGCGTTGGAGAAATTATCCAACAGAAGTAAGCAGCCACCCTTTTTCATTGCACGTGATGACATCTTGGACTTTTGAGTGCTTCTCATCTAAACCATTCTACTTGTTCCTTTTCCTTTCACATAGTCTATATCTATCTTCTCTTAGTCCCACTGCTCTCTTTGAACTACATCATCTTCCTAAACTGCTGTAATTACTTCCTTACTTGTCCCCTACCTCCCCACCTGCTCCTTTCTAATCGTGTTCCCATTTTGCAGTCAGAGTGGCCATGTAAACATAAACCAAACCATGTCAGCCTCCTGCCTAAAAAGTCTCAAATTAATTCTCATCATTCTCTTTAAAAGTCTCATCTTATCAGAACAGTATGGGCACAATTAAAAAGCAAATCATTGTCTCATCTTTCTTCTCCTATTGTTCATCTCATTGTGTATTTGGCTTTTTTACCTAAGAAATCTCGATTTTTTTTTTTTGATGTTTTTAATATGCAAGAACATTTTCTTGTCCTCTGAGAGCTTCTTAAAGCATCCAGTTCTTGTTTTACAGATGCAATACAGTCTGTTGCCTTTCAGAAAACATTTAAGATGACTTTTCTTTAAATTCTTTCACCTCTCATCTGTCCCTAACTCCTCAGGTTTCTTTTTATGTCTTTGTTGGCTTTGGCTGTCTCTTTTGTGGTGGGAGTTTCCCGCCACGGTCTACCTGACCATATGTGCCAGGCACTCACCTTTGAGTGCAAGCCCCATGAGCCACAGGCAGGGCTCCTTTCAGGTGGATCAGAGAGGTCCCTAATGCCAGGGTTCATTGCCTTTTCTCTAGGAGGTATGGTTTTTGAGAGACGAGTTCTCCAGCCTTTCTAGGTGAATATGTTGGAAAGGAACAGGAGCTGTCATTCTCCTGGTCTTCGATGTACACCTTAATCATAACAGTGATAACAGTAGATACATAGTGATCACTGCACACCAGGCTCTAAGTACTGTACACATATTAACCTATTTACTCCTCACAGTAACCCTGAGGCATGAGTTTTATTATGCCCTTTTTATAGATGAGGAAACTGAGACCCAGAGCGATAGAGTAACTTTCTTGAGATGTCTCATTTTGTGTCAGAACAAAGAGTTGAACCCAGGTCGTCTAACCCTAGAGACCATACTCTTTTAACAGCTACTGTGTCCTTCCTTCTTCTGAGTGCCTGTTCTGAATCAGAGCCTAACCACTGCCCTCTGCTCAGCCCTGGGCCCAGAGTCCAGAATCTCCAGAGGTTTAATTCCTGGATTCCTGCAAGGCACAGGGGGGGACGTCATTTGGTTTTGTTGGGTTGGAAGGACCTATAGACCTGACAGTTCCATAGGCAGCCAATCCAGCTTTTGGTCCCAAGCCTCATCTTTATCCCCCAAGGTACCATGTTTCCCTGTTGCCACCTTTTGGACATTTGGGAGGTAAAGCCATTCTCTACATCGTACGCTGTAGTATACCGGAGCCACACCGTTGAACCTATTATGTGCATCTCTTCCTAATTCCATATTCAGTAACATCATGTTGATAGCTTGACATCGGTCATAGAGTAGAGGTCTTTACACAGTGTAAATTGGCAAATGCTACCTATTTTCAGAGTTATCATGAGACATTTACCAGCATACCACAGATTATACTCTTCACCAGGCACTTAGGTGTCAGCCTTCTCCTTTCTGCTGGATAAGCTAACACACTTAAAATCTCTTCTCATATTCTAAAGTTGTAGACATCACACATACGTTTTTGTTTTCTTTCCCATTGTGTGACTGTGTGGATGTGCCTGCACGTATGTGTGCGTGCCCCATGGATTCTGTCTTTTAATTCCATTCATGTTTTTCAGTGGAGCTTGTGAGAGTTTGGATAAACACACACATCACTTCTACCATGTTTTTCGGAAGTCCCCATGCCCACTGCACTGAGAAGTCCTTACCAGAATCTGACCACCAGACTCATCTCTGGTCCTCAGCATCTCCAGCCAAGCAGGTTCCTTTCACTTCCTATAATACACCAACACTGTTCTCATTTCCTGTTCCCTCAGACTGAGCTTTCTCAGTCTGTCCCAGATCTCTGTAGTCTTCACCTTTTTCTCAGCTCAGATGTCATCTTCTCAGCAAGACCTTCTTGGTTTCTTTACTCGTTTGCTATCTCTTTCTTCAGTGAAATGAAATCAAGAACTTTGTCTTATATTCAGCATTATTCCCCAAGCACCTCAGTCAACACCTGTTACCTAGGAGACCTCCACCAAATATTTGTCAAATAAATATTAAGTGGATGAATGCATTCTGAACTTTAAGACCATCTCTCTAAATCTTCAAGATGCCCATCTTTCTGAGCTAAGAAAAACCATCACCCTGGACCCATGTTTTTAGCTTGATGAGATGCTGTATATACGTAATAAGGCCCCTTTCCACAAGGCAGATGGTGTTTTTTTCTGGTGCTTCCCCAGTGACCTATAAGTTACCCATTCAGAGATGGTGGTTTTGTGTTATCATTAGAGAGTTTCCTTCTTTTTGTGACACTGCCACCCATTTCTAATCTTCACTAAGTCGTTTGTTCTCTCAGAGTTTGTGTCTTTGTTTGCTTCATGTTTTCCTCTAAGGCTGTATCAACACACAAAGCAGAGGGATGTTTTGGCAGGAAATAAACAAGTGCATATGCTCGTGGGTGGCGGTGTCTCACATGAGAAGGGCTCCCATTCTTTCTTGCACCTTAGTTTCTACTTTGGTTCAAGATGTTAAAGTGGAAATTTTTAGGCAGAAATATCCTGATTGACTGGCCATGTATGGAGGCTTTAAATTTACATAGTTATTTCTGGAGCTCTTTCTGTATATACAAGGCTCTCTGCTGGGCAGTATGGGGAAGTTTTACCCCATGAAACTCTTGCTTTCAAGAAACACAAATAGTTAAAATACATGAGGGGGTGTGTGAGTGACGCCATGAGAGTGGTCAAAGGAAAACTTGCTTTTATACCCCCTGAAACTGTTGTCTTATGTCATTTATAAATAAATTAGGGACATTTAACTTGGCCCAGAGGATTCAGAAATCATCAGTGCTTATTTAGCATATCATTATTTTCAAAGTTCAGTGATGATGATTTTTTTGGGAAACTAAATTTACTGTCACTTTTTCCCCCACCACGTAGGTTAAACCAGGTTACATTAATTACTAAAGCCTCTCTCGATAATTGGATTCTCTGGGAATTTCCCCAGGCCGCTCCATGTTGCCCCCATATTTGAAGGTAACATGTCTGAAGAGACTGATATCTATCTAACACCTTGCTTTTGCCTTCGTTGAGAAACATGTACGGAATGCTAAGTGTCCTGCTAAGCCTTTTTAAAGGTTTTATTTACCTAATACCCTACTATGCCATATCTCAGCAGTCCAAATGAATATTTTACTTATCGTGTACGATGGCGTGTCATTGAACCCAGTTAATTTAAACTGAATATTAGTCAGTCAGAAGCTTGCCTTTCCTCGTTGTGAACACATGGGGGCACCAGACTGATGGAAAAGGGAAAAGCTGTCCTTTCGACATTGATGTGACAAGAGAAGTGTTGTATTTATATCTTTCTTAAAAATTGATCAATATTCAATAACAAGTATTAGTAATATAGAATGAGCAAATAAAAATCAATCTAGTGAATACCAATCTGTCCCTGCCTTACTTTTATCCTTTTCAGTCTTAAATAGTTCAGTTGAGTTCAATTCAGTTCAGTCGCTCAGTCATGTCTGACTCTTTGCGACCCCATGAATCACAGCACGCCAGGCCTCCCTGTCAATCATCAACTCCCGGAGTTCACTCAGACTCATGTCCATTGAGTCGGTGATGCCATCCAGCCATCTCATCCTCTGTTGTCCCCTTCTCCTGCCTTCAATCTTTCCCAGCATTAGGGTCTTTTCAAATGAGTCAGTTCTTCGCATCAGGTGGTCAAAGTATTGGAGTTTCAGCTTCAGCATCAGTCCTTCCAAAGAACATTCAGGACTGATTTCCTTTAGGATTGACTGGTTGGATCTCCTTGCTGTCCGAGGGACTCTCAAGAGTCTTCTCCAACACCATGGTTCAAAAGCATCAGTTCTTCAGTGCTGAGCTTTCTTTATAGTCCAACTCTCACATCCATACATGACTACTGAAAAAACCATAGCTTTGACTAGACAGACCTTTGTTGGCAAATGTCTCTGCTTTTTAATATGCTATCTAAGTTGGTCATAACTTTCCTTTCAAGGAGTAAGTGTCCTTTAATTTCATGGCTGCAGTCACCATCTGCAGTGATTTTGGAGCCCCCCCCAAAAAAAAGTCTGAAACGGTTTCCACTGTTTCCCCATCTATTTCCCATGAAGTGATGGGTCCAGATGCTATGATCTTCATTTTCTGAATGTTGAGTTTTAAGCCAACTTTTTCACTCTCCTCTTTCACTTTTATCAAGAGGCTTTTTAGTTCCTCTTCACTTTCTGCCATAAGGGTGGTGTCATCTGCATATCTGAGGTTATTGATATTTCTCCCAGCAATCTTGATTCTAGCTTGTGCTTCATCCAGCCCAGCATTTCTCATGAGGTACTCTGCATATAAGTTAAATAAGCAGAGTGACAATATACAGCCTTGACGTACTCCTTTTCCTATTTGGAACGTCTGTTGTTCCATGTCCAGTTCTAACTGTTGCTTCCTGACCTGCATACAGATTTCTCAGGAGGCAGCTCAGATGGTCTGTTACTCCCCTCTCTTTGAGAACTTTCCAGTTTGTAGTGATCCACACAGTCAGAATTCCACGTCATCGAGGATGCAATTAGTAGTGGCCCTTAGTGCAGTTTACACTGTTTTTATCTTTTCAAGTCATGGAAAATCTTTTTATTACAAAATTTTCAAACGTGTGCAGAAAAAATAGCAAATTAAAGTCCTCAGTGCGCATCACTCAGCTTCCTGATTCACAGCATGTGGGCCATGTGCTTGCTCTCCACCTTGTACCCTACTCCCTGGACCTCAACATCCATGCATTGTTTCAGAGTGAACCCTCTCTCACCAGTAAACACTTCAATGCATCATGTCTAAGAGCTGAGGACTCTTTATCTTCTGAATAACCACAATACATCCCAACTGATAATCATTTCCTCTATATCATCAAATAGCCAGACTTCAGATTTTCCTGATAGTATTATCATTCTGTCTACATTTCATTTACAGTTTGATAGCATGAAGAGATTTCTACTGCCCAAATGTCACACCATTTTTAAATTCAAGAAAGACAATCTTTGAAATTTTATTTTTGATTGATATAAGACATGGGAGGACTAGTTTGGAAAGGAACTGCAGTTCAAAACAGTTGCCACAAAATCTTTTACAAAAAGATGGTATTTCTATGTGCAAATCTAGGGTTTTCATCTGTTCATATTTGTACTACATTTTGTGTTGGGCCCATTTGCAAATGAAAGGTAAAACATCAACTCCACTTTTCTTCTGTGTTCCAGAATGGATTGTCTCCCCTTCACATGGCTACGCAGGGGGATCATTTAAACTGCGTCCAGCTTCTCCTGCAGCATAATGTGCCTGTGGATGACGTCACCAATGACTACCTGACCGCCCTGCACGTGGCTGCCCACTGTGGCCATTACAAAGTCGCCAAGGTTCTCTTGGACAAGAAAGCTAATCCCAACGCCAAAGCCCTGGTGAGTGGCTCAGCTCACAAGTCCAGCCTGTGTTGTCTTGCTGACCACATGCTACCCTTACATGCAAAGAGACTCCATGAAAATGGAAGGTCTAGTTTAGTAAAGTATATACTTCTTGTCAACTTTCAAGTAGCCTTCTTGTAAATTTATAAACCCTTTTATTTCCAACATAAGCAAGGCTGGTGAGGCTGATTTAAATCATTAGCCTCTTTATAGTCACATTTGTGATTCTCATATGTAAATAAACCCAAAGACTGTACAAGTACAAAAAAACTGAGTTGGTCAACTTATCTTCTGGTAGGTAGAGTGATAACTCTGTGAATTAAAAGTTTATTCTGAGATCTAAAAATATGAGGAAAATTGATACAAAATAAACCTTGAACATGAGAAGTCTAGGGACTTGTGAGTGGAAATCTGCTGCTGCTACTAAGTCACTTCAGTCGTGTCTGACTCTGTGCGACCCCATTGATGGCAGCCCACCAGGCTCTGCCATCCCTGGGATTCTCCAGGCAAGAACACTGGAGTGGGTTGCCATTTCCTTCTCCAATGCATGGAAATCTGATGTGATGTTAACCATGTAAGGTAATGAAATATCATCTGTCATCTCCTTTTCATTGAGATGCAAATCAAAATTTTGGTCTAGTTTTGTAGTCTTAACTCCTAGAATGATTTGCTATTTTAACCTTGAGCTTTACTGTATAGTTGGGTTTTCACAATGATATGGTATTTGTTGTCTTTAGAAAAATAAATGTCCCAATTTAGTAAACTGTTTAAATTTAGTTCGGAAGAAACACTCATGTTTAGGAAAAAAATATGTCACCAAATGCTAGGGAAAACCTGTGTTTACTAGCAATTTTGCGGTCAGGGCTGTCATCTGATCAACCACTTTAGGAAGGGGCTCTGCTCCCTTGCAGCTCATCACCTCTGGCAGTCTGTGGGCTCTGAGATTTGGAGTGGCCAGGAAAGAATGGGCAGGAAGGAGCCCTTCAGACCCTGGGCAGCTCCATGGCCTTTGTAATTCTAAAGGCTTTTCCTGGAGCAGCATTTTAAGAGCTGCTGACTGGCCCAGGATATCAGACATATCTTTGAATTCTGAGAAGGGAGGAAAAGAAATGAGCAGCCATGACTCATTTTTCCGTACAAGGAAAGAAGCCTTACAACAGGGTGTAGGCTCTGACCCTCTTTTTCCTCTGACTCTGAAGATTTCACAACAGAAGGAGGTTATGGAGGTTGTAGCCTGTCATCCTAGGATGGACTATGGCCTGGTAAGTGGTCTCAAAACCTCCACAGAAGCACCTGAAGCTTTCATGGTGGATCCTGAGGGTCTGCAGTTCTCTGTGGTGACAAAAATATGCCCCATGGTCTCACTTAGCAGGTAGTACAGCTAGGTAGGTAATTTGTAAAAAAGCAAGTTCCTTTATTTGATTAAATATTAAACCAAATGTTCCAACTAATGTTGAGTTGTTTAACTTTTTGTTCCCTTGGACAAATTTTTGGCCCAGATGTTTTTAGTCTGTGTTTTTGAGGTGAAGGAGGCACATATTTGGAAGAGTAAATTCCACAGTCAAATAATCTAAAAAGATGGATTAGCGACTTCCCTGGTGTTCAGTGGTTAAGACTTCGGCTTCCAAAGTGGGGGATGCAGGTTCGATCCCTGCTCAGGGAGCTAGGATCCCACATCCTTGCAGCCAAAACACCAAAGCATAAAGCAGAAGCAATATTGTAACAAATTCAGTAAAGACTTAAAAAAAAAAGGTTCACATCAAAAAAATCTTTAAAAAATTTCAAAGATGCATGATCATTTTGCCCTAACTACTAGGAACCTATGACCAAAATTTGCTTCCTGTTCATGATTATCAGGGCACGTTGGGTTCCTGGGAGCAGGTAGACTACCTGTGTTTCCGGAAAAGAACCTATATTCAATGTAACCTCCCATTGTTTCTGCTCGTTTCCAAACCTTTACAGACATCACTTTTGCAGAGGTATTTTACCGTGCATAGGAACTGGATCTCATTAGAATGTAATCAAATAGTTCTGTGTCTTTTTCCCTTGCAGAATGGCTTTACCCCTCTTCACATTGCCTGCAAGAAGAATCGAATTAAAGTGATGGAACTCCTTCTGAAACACGGTGCATCCATCCAAGCCGTAACCGAGGTGAGGAGAGGAGGATTTCTGGGGTTCCCCATGTGTAGCCTCAGCAGCCAGAGTCCCAGTGCCCTTCCTGACGACCAGCTAGCTCTACTGTGCGTGGTTGTCATAGCACTTTCTGAACCCTTCCCGAAGGGGCTGCCAGTTCTTAGGAGAGCAGACAAGAGTGTGGGAGGAGAGTGCAAATACTCAGTACAACGCCATAACCAGAAGCATAACCCAAACACATGCATCGTGCTGGCGGGGTGCCATCACTCCAAGTGTAATTTACGTGCTTTAATGCACTTTAATGCGGTGCTTCTCGAACCCTGTGTAGGCGTGGATTTGCCCCGCCATGAGGCATTTGGCTGTCTGGAAAAATTTCTCCTTGTCACAACTGGATGGTGCTACTGGCATCTAGTGGCTGGAGGCCAGAGTTGCAACTAAATATTTTGCAGTGCACAACCCAGCCTCCAACAACAAAGGATTATTGGGCTCAGAATGTCGTATGTGCCATGGTTGGGAACCCCTGCATGACATAACCTCTGTGTGGTGACGAAGGATTGCTCTCTGGAAAAACTCAGAATTAATGAAACATAGAGTTGCTGAAGTTAGTAAAAGGGTAGCTCTAGGTTTCTTTCATATAAACCGACACAGAGCTCAGAGAAGCCATCTATTGGGATCAGGGCTGAGCCTGCAACAAGGAAAACTGAGTCTGGCATGCACCCTCCAGACTTACCCATCCCCCACCCACCTGTAGCACTCTGGTCCCGTTGGATTTTAGCCATTGGCCTTCCCTAGACTGGACTCCCTTTGTTCACCCCGCAAGTCTTTGAGGACCAGATCTGGGCCACCTTCTCCAGGAGTCCTCCCCTAACCCTTGATTTGGTCCCGGAGCTCCTCCTGGGAACCATCACCACCTCCTAGGTGTATTTCCATCAAAGCGCTTGTCCAGCTGGCTAACTTATGACCCACCCCCTTCTGCCCCAAAACTGCAGGCCCCACCAAGGCAGGCCTGACTCTTACTGGTCTTAATGTACCCACAACACAGTAGATTCCATAGTAGAGCATCCAATAAAGGTCTGTTGAATGCATCATTAAAGACTCTAGGATTTGAAGCACATGTAGACACTAAGGTCTAATCCAGTCATTGTTGCTTTGCCTCAGTTTCTTATCCACAAATGAATTATTTACCTTGATAACTTCACAACTTGAAAATACTAAATGATGGAAAATATTAATACTAATTTGCTCTTTTATGAGTCTTCTGGCTCCCTGGTAAGGCACCCAGTTATTCTAATTAGAAAAGAGTAAGTTTATTCTCAGTGCAAGGCAGCCCTTTTTAAAGATCAAAATGGACTCTGAAATAAAAGGAGATTTCTGACTGGTACCTGAGTAAGTGTCCAGAGATGCCAGCCTGTGGCGAAAAGTTCCACTGTCAGCTCTGTTACTCCCTGAAGGCTTGAAAAGGTGGTGCCGAAAATGTCCTAATTAGACTTTGCCTGCCGGAGGGAAAAAGCACCAAATTAAAACCCAATTCTCCTTCCTCTCGTTTTCCTCAGTTCCCACTACTTGAAGTCTGGCAACTAGAATTCTTCTGTCTCTGTCTCCCTTTCATTGTATAGAATTCCTTACACATCTTTTTTGACACTACTCAGATTTCAGTTTAAATTAGTTGTCTTCTTCTCTCTCAGCTTTTTCTGGCCATATTAAATTTTTTTTTTCAAGTTATGATGTTCATGGTGTAAGTGAAATTAAATCCTGAAATATTTAAAATGGAATCATTTTATACAAGAGAACCAGTGTTTTGAGATGTGTAAGTAGGACTTTGAAGCACACCAAAAAAATGAAAGTCTAATCTAGTGACCATTGTTATATTTGCCTTAATTATATCCCTTTATAATACTCAGAAAGTTAAAATTTTTAATGATTGAGACCTTGAATGCTGATCTGCTCATTTCTTAGAGGGCTGGCTTTATGTTCCCACCTGCTCTCTCATGTATAATACAATCAGTTATTCTGAGTACATGAGAATCCTTATTAAAGGCCAGAATAGGATCTGAAAAAAAAAGTTGACTTTTTGCTACTGGGTATGTAATCACACACATGCATGCACACACACAAACATAGCCATATGGATAAGGAAGATTTAATAAAGGGAAAAACCTTCAAGGTATTTCTGTCTAAAGTTTTTTCATAGAGCTATATAAGATGTGTGAAATAAGTCTTGAATGGTTATGACCTTTCATAATCACAGAACCTGCTTTAGGGAAATGATGATTATTGGTACATTTGCCATATAGAATCTAAGACATGGTGGTGATGTCTAGATGTTTTCTGATCTGATCAGTAAATTGGTTGTCTTAATATGAAAGCATGGGTGGATAAAATTGCAGACAGACAGATAAGCAGGCAGACAAATCGTTTTGAAAATAAGCCGACAAGCTGACATTTCCCTTTTCTCCCCCAGTCGGGCCTTACCCCAATCCACGTTGCTGCCTTCATGGGGCATGTAAATATCGTGTCACAATTAATGCATCATGGAGCCTCACCAAACACCACTAACGTGGTAAGTATCCTTTGAACAAAGTAGGTCCAATGGTGGGTATTTTTGAAACTGGGAAAGATTACTCTCAATCTACTTACTTTCTGTTGTAAGTAAATTAATTACTATTTAACTTGACTATTTAAAAGGACAGAATTTTGAGAATACCTGTGGTTTCTTTTACTTCAAAGGCAAGATCCATTCAGTCACTAACTGGTCACAAATTGCTGAGACTTAGGGGCTGTGCAGCTTACTACTGAATATTATACTTCAAAAAATAAAGTTTTCTGGAAAGGGAGAGTTTTCTTTTTCAATAGAAGCATTAAGAAGTGTTCCATGCATTGACAGACCTAAAGATTATCATACTAAGCAAAGTAAATCAGAAAGAGAAAGACAAATACCATATGATTTCACTTATATGTGCAATCTAAAATATGACACAAATGAACCTATCTATGAAGCAGAAACAGACTCACAGACATAGAGAACAGACTTGCTGCCAAGGGGGAGCAGGATTGGGAGGGAAGGCTTGTGAGTTTGGAATTAACAAATAAAAGCTATTTCTATAAAATGGATAAACAGGGTCGTACATACAGTGCAGGGAATTATATTCAATATCCTGTGATAAACCATAATGAAAAGAATATGAAAAAGAATATATATATATGTATAACGGAGTCATACTTGGCCATACAGCAGAAATTAACACAATATTGTAAATCGACTATACTCCAGTAAAATTAAAACAGATAAGAAGTATTGCATGCTGAGAAAGTAGTTCCAACACTCTCCTTATTGTGATTTCAAGTAACTTCGAAGTAATTTCTCTTTCGTGTGCTTGATATTGTGTCACAAACCCATGGAGCATAGTAAATGTCAAAGGAGTAGCTTATCACTCTCAATCCACATGTGGCCCTTGACCTTGTTTCATAGGCTTTTAAGTTTAACATCCTAATAATATTGGCACCCCAGACACAAGCATAAAGATGTTAGTTGGGTTCATGGGCACTAAAGAAATAAAAATACAACAAACAGCATGCCGGCACAGAAAGGGTAAGCCCTAAGACGCTGTGCCTCTGCCCTAAGGGCAGACGTCCTGTGAGGCTCTGTGTCTTCCAGCAGCTAGGCTCAGCACATCCACAAGATAGAAACAGACCAGATCTCAGCTGAATGCAATCTTCCCTGGTACTCATGCCAGGGAGAGAGGGTTTTCCTTTACAAAGAGAACACTGGGTAACGTGGTCAGCTCCATCCTCACACCCTTTCCAGTAATAACAGCAGCAAGTTCCATGTGAACCGTATCTCTGCATATCCTTCCATGGAGATGAATATCCTACAAAGCAAAGCAAAATTTATAGAAGTAATTTAAAGGTGGGCATCACTTCTGTGTGGAAGAGTATATTTGATTTTAACATTTTTAACATTTTGATCCATCTGTGTTTTCTATGTTGTTTCATTTTAAAAAATGAGATCATCTGAATTAAAGTCTACTTGGTGAAAAGCAGCAGAGGTGGGGGAAGTCCAGTGACAAAGAAAATAACCCCTTGGGATAATGCTCAAAGAATAGGATAAGGACCTGTTGAGATAAAGCAGGGAATGCAAACCAAGGACATGTCGAATCTGGCCTTGGGTTTATTTTGTGTTGTTTATGCAGCACTTTTTGTTTTGTTTTGAACTCTGATTTTTGCCCAACACTCAAGAAATGTACACAGATATCCCAGACTGCTACTATTTTTGAAAAATAGAAAGGTGTGGCATGATACCACTGGCATCCCAAAGATTTACTGCCACAGTCTGCCCATGCCAGGTAGGGGTGCCTCCCTCCAAGAGCACTCTCCACCTGCCCTCTTTACTCGTCCACTCTCCTGCTTGGTCCTGTGGCAACTGCCTTTGAACCCAGCATTGTAGATTATTAAGCTTCCAGTCCTGCTGTGCTCCGTGGACTTCACACTGAAGTTTTCCATCATGGGCCAGGCTCCTGGGCAATTCTTGTGCGTTTCATTTCCCTTCTTCCCTATTTTCAGTAAGGAAGTGCTTGGGACTACTTTTTATTTAAACAAAAACCTCCATCACAAACTTTATGTTAAGAAAATATGCCAGTCTTTAGAGCTGTCTTTAACTCACTTTGGCTCCTGTTCCCAGAGAGGAGAGACAGCCCTGCACATGGCAGCTCGGTCCGGTCAAGCCGAAGTCGTGCGGTATCTGGTGCAAGACGGCGCTCAGGTGGAAGCTAAAGCTAAGGTATGTGCCGTGCGTGCTTTGTTTGCTACCAAGAGAAGAAATGATTTTAATAAAACCTTTAAACATACGCATGCTCTCTTCCAGGATCACTCTTCTAGAGTAATGACCACCACCAATGACAATAGTCTCTACCCCAGGGATATTGAAAACATCCCTTCGCTGCCCATGTCCACTCAATTATTTAACAAAATGAAATAGAACAAGAACTTTGTGCCAGAAAGAACTCTGTGTCCTTGGCACATTGCTCATCCCTAACAACTTAGAAACCAAGCCTAGAATTGGCCCAGAGTTGTTTGCACTCTGTGAAGACAGGCTTGTGCACAAAGTTTCTAGCACAGGCATAGTTTGGAAGCACAACTGAGTTCTTGTGGTTGACTTAGATGTCCGCTGTCACAGCCACAAAAGGGAAAGGGGAGTTTTAACTTTTTCTCCAGGGCTTCCCTGGTGGCTCAATGGTAAAGAATCCACTTGGCAATGCAGGAGACTCAGGTTTGATCCTTAGGTCAGGAAGATCCTTTGGAGAAGGAAATGGCAACCCACTCCAGTATTCTTGCCTGGGAAATCCCATGGACACAGGAGCCTGGTGGGCTACAGTCCATGGCGTTACTAAGAGTTGGACATGACTTAGCGATTAGACGGCAGCAGCAGCAACCTTTTCTCCACAAGTTGTTAAACCATAAACTCTGAGACTTGGTCAGAGTTGTTCATGGAACATAGAATATAGAAGAATGTCAGGATTGAGTTTGAATGCATCATTCTCTGCCTGGCATTCACTCACTAGAAGAAACTTGCTGTCACTGTCTGGCTGCATAGCTGGTCTGATTATCAAATGGCAATTTTGATAATTCATAAATACCTAAGGCATTTAATTTTAGCCCTTCAATATACAGATGTACATTTCTTTGTCATTTATGTATATACTTTGCAGTTTCTAGTTTAGGGTTAAATGGAGAGGAAACTGAAGCATTTGTGAAGCAGTCTGAGCATAGAACATTTCTCGACTTATAACATTTTCCTCCAGTTTATCCAGTTCTCTTGCATGCATGCAAGCTAAGTTGCTTCAGTCATGTCCAACTCTTCACAACCCTATGGACTGTAGCCTGCTAGGCTCCTCTGTCCATGGGATTCTCCAGGCAAGAATACTGGCGTGGGTTGCCGTGCCTTTTTTTAGGGGATCTCCCCAACCCAGGGATCCAACCTGTGTCTCTTTCATCTCCTGCATTGGCAGGTGTGTTTCTTTACCACAACTTCCCTGGTGGCTCAGGTGATAAAAGCGTCTGCTTGCAATGCAGGAGACACGGGTTCGATCCCTGGGTTGGGAAGATCCCCTGGAGAAGGAAATGGCAACCCACTCCAGTTCTCTTGCTTGGAAAATTCCATGGATGGAGGAGTCTCGTAGACTATAGTCCATGGGGTCGCAAAGGGTCGGACACGACTGAGCGACTTCACTTTCACTTTCACTTTCTTTACCACTAGCACCACCTGGGAAGCCCATTCAGCTTTCCTACCCATATCTAATTTGACCATAATTGGTATTTATCAACTTCTACCAAGGCTCTCCAAGGCTTTTACCTTAGTATTCTTAGGGGAAAATAAAGCCTTTCCTTTCATAGTTATATTTTACCTGTTAAGTGTTATGTTTTTTATAATTTATATATTTTTATATTTATAAAATATATTTTCATATTTAAAACACATTTAGAAAAATATAAAAATAGTTATATTTTTAACTATGTAAATATATAGTTAAAGTAATTAATACAAATATAGTACAAACTGGTATAAACATACTAGCGTAGGAACAAAGACATCTAGGTCTTTGCAAACATGCGGTCCACATGTGGGTACAAAGACGGCGATGTTCTAGGCAGCAGACCATAACCTTGAGTGTCCAGTGTACTGTGGTGCCAGTTGGTGGATTTTACAGAGTACCTAGAAACAAAGCTTAGCAAACTTTTTATGTGAAGCATCTAATCGCAAATATTTTAGGCTTCTCAGTATACACAGTCTCTGTCACGGCCACTCACCTCTGTTGTTACAGAACAAAAGCAGTGATAGACAGTACATAATTTAATACATCAGCAGATGGACAGGACTGTGTTTCAATAAAGCTTTATTTATAAACACAAGTGGCAGCTGAATTTGGCCCCTAGATTTTACTGTTCTGACCCCTGATCTAAAGGATGTTGGTTAATCTGCTAAATCACTTAAGTGGAATGGTTAAGAGAGGCTGTATGTTCCCTAGTATGTTTATACCAGTTTGTACTATATTTGTATTAGTTACTTTAACTATATATTTATATAGTTAAAATATAACTATTTTATATTTTTATAAATATATTTTTAAATATGAAAATATATTTTATAAATATATTTTCTCTACCTTTACAAGAAACCTCACATTTTTGAGTGTTGTTACATATGAAGCATGTCATCTAGGAAATGGTTTAACCCACAAACTGAAATTGACCACAAGATTTTTAGTTATTTCATTAAAGAGACAGTATGCATCAGCCAGACTGCCTGGGTTTGAATCTTTGTCCATCATTTACTAGCCAGGTAACACTGGGAAAGTTAACATTTCTGTGCCCCATTCCCTTCTCTAGTTTCCTGACATACAAAATGGGAATAATGACAGTTGTAACTGATAGAGTAGCTGTGATGATGAATGAATTAATGCAAGTGGAGTGCCCAGTGCAGAACCTGGGGCATGCACCCGCTCAGTTGATGTTTAACGGTGGTCGTGGCAATAGTAGAGGTATATGAGAGTTTTTGTTTTAGCAATTATCTTTCTGTTTTCAGTGTTTCTCTTCTTCCTTGTGGCATCTCCACTAACTTCTCACGCTTCCTACTGGTTACAAAGACGCTCTTGCTTTGACCTTGACCCTCCTTTTACTTACCTTTGCAAAGCAGTGTCCTGTGCTCCAGCCTCAACCGTCTACTTGCCCTACCTAAAGTATTGGCCTGGACTCGTTCACATTCTAGTAGGGGATTTCTCTCCAGAGAGCATCTTTTGGCAAACTAGGAAAAGATGTACCTCCAATGTGAGGCTAAGGCCCTCAGGGTGCAGGACTTATGAGTGCCTCATGTCCTTGGGTGAACTGTAATAGGGAGCCCTCCATTCCAGGCAGATGCAGCTTATGCCAGGATGACAACTCGGCAAGCAGAGGAAAAAATGGTTATCAGCCCTCATCAGACCCCTTAGCTGGGAGCCTTCCTCAACCATCCTGTACTGCCCCCATCTCCCCACTTTTGACTGTGGAAAGGCAGCACCAATAGAATAATTCATTCTATATGAGTACGTGATAACTGGTGGAGGTTATCCCTCCCAGGTATTTCAGTTTTCCCAGGATACATTCCCTATGTCCCCTCTCCCACCAAAAAAGAATCATTAGAGGCGAAAAAAATTGATAAAGTATAGCAGGGATGAGTGAGTGGGGATAATTCCTTAAAAGAAATGCCCTTCACAATTCTCATTTTAATAGGTTACTCAAAGGGTATTTAAGGTGCTTAAATTCACCATCACCACCTTTCTGAAACTTAAAGATAGATGAGGTTCTTTTTAGTATTGTGTCAAAGAGTTGAATGCAGCCTCTCATACCAAGCAGCGAGGTTTTGCTGTATTTTTCATGACCATTGTTTTCTCAGTTCATCAGACCTGCATTCTTACCTTGCCCTTTAGGATGACCAAACCCCTCTCCACATTTCCGCCCGACTGGGGAAAGCGGATATAGTACAGCAGTTGTTGCAGCAAGGAGCATCTCCAAATGCAGCGACAACTTCGGGGTACACCCCGCTGCACCTTGCAGCGCGAGAGGGACACGAAGACGTCGCAGCTTTCCTTTTGGATCATGGCGCATCTTTAGCTATAACAACAAAGGTATGAAAGTCAGTCTTAGAATCCTGCTGTGTCCCCCAGATACCTTCTCTTTACAGTTTCCTGCACAGTAATAGGTAGAAAAGCTGTACAACAGCATATATGCTTGGATCCCGGGATTAACGTGACCAGCAAAGCCCTGGGGTGGGGTGGGTAGCTTGTTGTGTGTATATACCTTACATTTTATTATCTTCTAATGAAACCTTATTGATGTCCACAGTCAGATATTTCTTGCAAATTATTTGATAGATTTAAATGGTGGTTTAAAAACACAGCTGCAGGTTTCTCTTGCTGAGGCCAGGTAGACAAATCACATTATCCAAGCCAGTTGGTTAATGGCTTCTATAGTACTTTCAAAGCAGGAGGTAGATTTTTCTTGGTTTGCTGTTATTGCTGCTTTGTTGGTGTTGCTGTCTTTTCTGATTTATGGTTTTTTAAAATGCAGTAATAACCTCCCCCCCACCACACACACACACAGTTGCTTTTTAACTGCAGAATGCAAAATTTAGAGTTTTTCTTTGATCCTATGTAAACCTAGCAATGTGATAGCAAGATGACCTGGCCCATGGCATGTCTCAGAAAGCTAGAAACTGGTGTTATACTCTCTTATTGGGAGCCAGAGAAGAAGCATTAATGTGTGATCAATGCTGAAGATAATTACAGTATTTACAAATACTTGGGAAATTATCTGAACAAACTATGACTTCTTCAAAATTCACTCCCTGTGATTCTTTAGACTCTTCAGTAGAGATGCAAGTTCCTGGATCTTACTTAACATGTGAGAAAAAAGAGTAATGAGTGATGACATTTTGAGTGCTCCAGCCCTTCCACCATGCCAGCTGCCCCTGTCTCTAGATGGCTATAGTCCCATGAGGTCAAATATGTTGCTAACCCTCTAGTCCCTGCCTTGTGCTTGGAGCCCTAGTGGTGCATGGTGACTAACTGGTTGATACTCAGATCCTTGTAGGAACTGGAAGTGAGGGAGAGGAGCTACTCACCTCTCAGCATCCAACTCACATATTTATTGGGATAGACCCATGTGTTATGATTCAGTTCACCTGCAGTAGCTGAGGTATGAGAACCTCTGACTCCTACATGCAAGGACCGGGTCATATCTTCAGATATGTATTAATATATACATGCAGAAATAGAGAAAAGGGTGAAGAGAGGCTCTTTTCTGGTGATGTGAGATTATGATAGGTTCAGACTTGCCCTGGATTTTTCCAAGCCCTCCAAATCCAAACTGGGCTTGGACCCTGCAACCTATTCTTCCCACAAGGTGAAATCCCCAAATGGCCCTTGAATAAGCCTCAGCTCCATCTTTCCAAATTCATCCTTGTCAGATACCTGAGGAGTGCCAAGATTAGTATCTCGTTGTGGCTGAGCCAGCAGAGAGAGAAAGATTAAATATTCTGCTCATCTTCGTTGAAAAGGAGACTCTTTCACTGTTGTCTACCGTCGTGATCCTTAAATACAAGCTGCGCTGCTCTTCACCATTAGAATAATGCATCCATTCCAGAAAAATGATGCCTTTGTATCACTTCTATTGTTACTGTTTTTATGTTTCTCTTATGCTTATGTTATTATTTTTATGGTACTCTTTTCAGAAAGGATTTACTCCCCTTCATGTGGCAGCAAAATATGGGAAGCTTGAAGTAGCCAATCTCCTGCTACAGAAAAGTGCATCTCCAGATGCTGCTGGGAAGGTATGAGGTCATCGGCCAACATCTGACAGGCCACTCCCATGATAACCACACAAGCGCTTGCTAATATTCACTGACAGCCACCTAAATGGTTAACTAATCCACATTTAAGCCTCATAGGATGAAGATCACTTCAGAAATAGGAGGTCCAAGTATTGTTGAAACTGGAATGTAAATTACACCTTGTGCTGTATGCAATCTAATCCCGTCTCCTAAATCTAGGCCTCTGACGTTAAGTCATTTGACACTTGTTGTTGTTTCTGCACGTGTTTTCAGAGCGGGCTAACTCCACTGCATGTAGCTGCACATTATGATAATCAGAAAGTGGCTCTTCTGCTTCTGGACCAAGGAGCCTCACCCCACGCGGCTGCAAAGGTACCTGTCTGTCATTCAACAGCACGAGGAGACTGATGAACAGTGTCCTCCAGTCTCTCTATGTATATTTACTTCGGCCTCATGGGGAGCACCCCCCTGGTTGAGGCACCACTTAACGATCATGGAAATAATAAGCGGCCTTAGGAAATCTGTGCCTTCAGCTATTTACTCAACTCATGTGGTAGATGCTCAATAAATATTTACTTGTCCACTGTTATTCCTTGAAAATCTAGGACATTCTAGAGCCTGGGGAAAATTCAGGAAAAAAAGTTGAAGTCCTCTTTAGCCAGATTAAAAACATAAATGCAGCTTGAGGGAGTAAGACAGTTCTCATTTGTCAAAGTTATAAAATACGTGTTAAATTTTCTGGCCGTAAAACATTGCCTTTGAGTAGTTTATGTGTGTTTAATAAGTTGGGAGGTTTTGCTTATGTGTTGTTTTTACTGCTAAGGAGAATCTTCATTCTTTTTTCAATTGATTTTATTGAAATATAGTTGATTTACAATGTTATGTTAATTTCTGCTATGCAGCAAAGTGATTCCGTTATATAGATGTATACATTCTTTCTCATATTCTTTTCCATTATAGTTCATCACAGGATATTGAATCTAGAACCCTATGCTCTACAGTTAGAGAATCTTTATTCTTAACGTTAGGTCATTTGTTACTGGTAGACAACAGAGATTTCTCATAAAAGAGATACTTAGAGTGAATGGCTTTCTTATGACTCTGGTATTCTAATTTGAGAGGCAAATCATAAAGAGTTTGTTTAAAGATGGGTTAATATAGTTTGAGGACAGGAGGAGAAGGGGATGACAGAGGATGAGCTGGTTGGATGGCATCACCGACTCAATGGACAAGAGTTTGAGTGAACTCCGGGAGTTGGTGATGGACAGGGAGGCCTGGCATGCTGCGGTTCACAGGGTCACAAAGAGTCGGACATGACTGAGCAACTGAACTGAACTGAATATAGTTGTTGTTGTTCCATTGCTCAGTCATGTCCTACTCTTTGCGACCCCATGGGCTGCAGCACGCCAGGCTTCCCTGTGCCTCACCATCTCCCAGAGCTTGCTCAAACTCACGTCCATTGAGTTGGAGATGCCGTCCAAACATCTTGTCCTCTGTCGTCCCCTTTTCCTCCTGCCTTCAATCTTTCCCAGCATCAGGGTCTTTTCTAATGAGTCAGTTCTTCGCATTGGATGGCCAAAGTACTACGGCTTTGACTTCAGCATCAGTCCTTCCAATAAATATTCAGGACTCATCTCCTTTAGGATTGACTGGTTTGACCTCCTTGCAGTCCAAGGGACTCTCAAAAGTCTTCTCCAACACCACACAGTTCAAAAGCATCAATTCTTTGGTGCTCAGCCTTCTTTATGGTCCAACTCTCACATCCGTACCTGACCACTGGAAAAAACGTAACTTTGACTATATGGCTCTTTGTTGGCAAAGAGGTGTCTCTGCTTTTTAGTATGCTGTCTACGTTTGTCATAGCTTTTCTTCCAAGGAGCAAAGATCTTTTAATTTCACTGTTGCTGAGCAGATGGCTATGATCAGAAAACACTAGAATGATATGGACCACAATTTTAAAGCTGTCCCATTCTTTTCCTAAATATTGTTGGTTGAAGGAATGTTTAGCATCCTTCAGGCTTTTTATATTTGTTATACTCTTCTATTTGGGGGCAGCTATAGTGTTCTCCTTTAAACTGAGTGTCTAGATCACATCTCTTGTGCACACAAATCAAAGAACTTGAGCTGTTATAGATTACTTTGGATACTTTCAGAGAGAAAGTATTCACGTGTTTTCTCCATTTCTCCAAATGCAATCTTTGGCATGTATTTCTCTTCAGAACTTCTTTTCCTGGACTTCTCAGTCACCTCTTGACCCATCCTCTTCAGAATTGTACCCAGTGAACTCTACAATTCAAAATCAAGCCCCCAGACTGCTTTTCATTTGAGTGGCTTTTTCCCATAATTTCTAACTCTGATGTTCTATCATAAAGCCATGAAAAGCAGCATTATTCACAGTAGCCAAAAGGTAGAAGCATCCAGGTCTCCATGGTAGGATAAAATGTATATACATGCAATGGAATGTTATTCAGTGTTAAGAAGGAAGGGACTTCTGACACATGCTGCAACATGAATGAACCTCAGAGATATTGTTGTTGTTTAGCCATCAAGTCATGCCTGACTCATTGCAACCCCATGGACTGTAGACCACCAGGCTCCTCTGCCCACGGTATTTCCTAGGTAAGAATACTGGAGTGGGTTGCCATTTCCTCCTCTAGGGTATCTTCCCGACCCAGGGATCGAACCCACATCTCCTGCATTGGCAGGCGGATTCTTTACTGGTGGGCCCACAGGGAAGCCTCAGAGATACGCTGAGTGAAATAAGCCAGACACAGCAAAGGACAAACACTATGATTTCATGTAAAAATGGAAAGTAGAATGCTGGTTGCCAGGGGCTGAGTAGAGGGAGGACTGGGGAGTTAGTGTTTAGTGGGTGGAGTTTCAGTTTAGAGACGGATAGTGAATGGAGAACAATATGAATGTACTTAATGCCATTGACTACATGCTTGAAAATGGTTACAATGGTAAGTGTTATGTAATGTATATTTTGCCACAATTTTTAAAACAAGAAAAATTTACAATGAAATTTGATAGTTATCTATTTCACTTGTTTATTTCCATAAGTTTTTGAACCTGGACCATTTTTCTTTTAAATACTCTCAGGTTTGTGGTAGGCAACCAGTAAATAATTAATAAGTGAGCTATTCATTCCCCACATGAGAGCAATAATTTTGTCACAACTAGTGCTAAGCAGTTTAGAATTGAAAGAAGGCATAAGTAATAACTAAAGCAAAATGAGTCCCATCCATCTTTCCATCCACAAGTAGCTCTTAAACAGGTCAATAGTTGATATATTTCATTTCCAGTTGATTTCCAGCTTTATGTTTGTCCAACAAGACTTCATGTTTCCCTATCTGCACAATATCTTTAACAAAGAGTAGAAAAGCAGTTCTTTAATTCCTTCTAACAGCCCTTTCGGAGAAGGCAATGCCACCCAACTCCAGTACTCTTGCCTGGAAAATCCCATGGGCGGAGGAGCCTGGTGGGCTGCAGTCCATGGGGTCGCTAAGAGTCAGACACGACTGAGCGATTTAACTTTTACTTTTCACTTTTATGCATTGGAGAAGGAAATGGCAACCCACTCCAGTGTTCTTGCCTGGAAAATCCCAGGGACAGGGGAGCCTGGTGGGCTGCTGTCTGTGGGGTTGCATAGAGTCGGACACGACTGAAGCAACTTAGCAGAAGCAGCAACAGCAACAGCCCTTTAGCCTTAGGCATATCTTTCATAGTGAGCTGAGCACAGGCTTTCCCAATAGGCCATTCATTCTCTTTCCCATAGCTGTGACAGCCTCTGAAATGCCATCTCTTTTGCTTGTCCAACCATCCCTACTTTCTGAGACAGTGATCCTGTTCTGAAGGTTTTTCTAGACTTTGATCCTGAGTAAAAGCCAGTTCTGTCAGTTAGGATTTGGTTCACTTGCTAGAAAAAAAGACCTAGCTACAGTGGTTTAAACTCATGAGGTTCTATTTTTCTTTTGTCATATACCATCTGCTGCTGCTGCTGTCGCTTCAGTCGTGTCCGACTCTGTGCGACCCCGTAGACGGCAGCCCACCAGGCTCCTCCATCCCTGGGATTCTCCAGGCAAATCTGGAGGGAGGCAATTATTGATGCTAGTTCAGAGTTTTCAGAGGGTTGAAGATTCTTCAATTTGATTCTTTTTTTTTTTTGGTCTGTCTTCCAGATATTGTCACTCATGCTGCCAGGTCCCCTTTTCAAGCAAAAGGCAGTAAAGACAGATAACAGGGCATTCTCAGTAGCTCCACATTTCTCCTTACGTTTCATTGGCTACTTCTTTCTGCAAGGGAAGCTGGGAAATGTAATTTTCAGCTGGATACACAGCAAAGGTTATTTTATTAAGGAAGGAGGGAGAATGGATATAGGGGAGATAAATAGCCTCCATTAGGGAGGCTGCAGCATTTCTGAGTTTAAGCACTGGTGAGGAGGGAGGGACAAAAACTCAACAGAGCCAGTCATGCAGATGGATATGAGAGTGGTGACTCCCATGAAACTTCAACCGTTTGCATCTGCATTCCACAGTTGGTTTTCAGAGAATATGATATGTTCTTTTTGCCCTTTCTTTTGTAGAATTACTGACATATTTTCTTAGTCATACATGCCCTAGAAATACAATGTGACTTTAGGTAATGGAGGACAAAGCGGGTTGCTGAAAAACTAGATTGGTTCCTCTAATCCATTTTATCCAGATCTATTTCCTGAGGCAGGACATTGTGCTGGAAAGAGGACTGGCTTGAGTTCAAGTGTAACCTGGACACAGATTGTGGAAGGTCTGGTGAGCTGTAACTTACTATTGGTGAGATTTCTCTTTCATAAAATGTGCAGTATAACTACTGACATGGATCAGAAGAGGCTGTGAAAATTTGGGGGGACTATATAAAGTATAGTGCTAAACCCACTCTAGTACTCATGCCTGGAAGATCCTCATGGACAGAGAAGCGTGGACAGAGTCCATGGGGTAGCAAAGAGTCCGTCATGACTGAAGTGACTAAGCAGCAGCAGCAGCAGTGCTAAATACGTTACTTCGCTTATAATTTATATTTACATTTGCTCTTGTTCTTATCTTGAAATGCAAAAGGATACATGGCATGCACTTTGTCCTCTGCATCAAGAAGGAAAAAGTAGTAAGATTATTCCTTAGTTCAACCTCCCACTGTTTTATATCTCTTCTGATAAATGTATTTGTCTCCTTTAGTATGACAAATAAGAATCCTTTGTTTCTAGAAATTAGAAAGAGCTTAAGGAATTTAGAAATTTTTATTATAGATCCCAAGATTAATTACTCGTTTATCATTTGAAATATTTCTTAAGTCTTTCCGAGATGAACTGTCCATTCTAAAATAATACCCTGAATTGTTTTTCCCTTGCTTTATACTTTTGTTTGTATCTCCGATAAGGAGCTCAGGATAAACCCCTCAGTAATAATGAATAACTTGTCTAGAATTGGTGTATATTACAGAGACACCAGAGCCTCTCTGTTTTATTTAAGAGCGTATGATTTTCTTTTTTTTTTTTTTTCTGGTAGAGTTAAAAGTAATCAAGAGGATCGTCACAATCACCAGTAGAGGTGAAGCTGAACTTGAAGGTTATGTCAGTAGCAAAAGCAAAAAGAGATAAGAGGCATGGTTGGAAGCTGGACTCTGACTTTATCTGTGCCTACCACTCTAGTTAGCTAGTGTTAGAGTCTTGACTAATCAAGTTTCCTAGCACTGCTTTGTGAATCTTCCCTTTTCTTCAGGGATGGGGAGGGTAGTAAAACAGCTCACCCCTTCCTGTCACTCACTGTAGAGTTGGGCTCAGTCCAGAGCTCTGCGTTCGGCTCTGAAGACGATCTCTTTAGGGTGTGTCTGAGCAGAGGGCCAAATGCTTCTCAGGTCAGCTGGGGTTTCCAGATGGCAACAGGTCAAAACTAAAAATAGGGATATAAGATCTTCTACCCTGACCCATCCATCCCACTTGGCAGAGGGTGGTTTCAGAAGAGTCTGAAAGTGGCATTTCCACTTCCCGGTTGATATCAGTTGATATCCAACAGCCTAAATCTTCTGCAGTTGATTATTGAAAGAATGTTTGTCAAGTGAAAAATGCTATCACACTAGAAGAAACCAATGACATAAATATGAGGGTTAATTATAGTAGACTAGCTGACCCGTGATCCAGCAGCTCCCACTGCCCTCTGAGTTGTTTCTGAACCGTCTGTGTGGCTTGGAAAGATTGTGACTGATCTGTGGGCCAGATTTGGATCATATTCTCAAATAGAAATTCTCTTTGTATTGTATAAGTTCCAATTATTCTTTTTTTATTTTTCTGTTTTCTTTCTCTAAATCCTCTTTTCTATATCAAAAAAAAAATTCTAATTTTTCATTGGCATGTTTTATATAATCAGATCCGGGCCTGTGTCAAAATGTAATCTTCTGTTTCACTTCAATGACTGAGAGGCAGGAGCATTCCATAAGGCTGGGGACTGTTCTTTATTAGGACAGAGGACTCTGAGGGCTGTTGAGGTAGCTTATGAGCAATTTGGCAAAGGAATTTTGGTTCCTTCCACCTCTGAGCATCAGGGATCAACCAAGAGAAGGAGGCCAGGGTGTTTTGAAAGCTCTAATAAACTTCACTCAAGTCAAAGGATTTACCATCACCACCAGGCACTGGAGATACAAAGACAAGTTTGGAACAACACTTGCTCTCAACAAATTTGCATTTTAGTAGAAGGAGACAGATGCATGAAGAAGAGTGCCACTAAATATATCCAGGATTTAGACTGGAGTCAGTCAAGTGGGGGGCAGGTATAAGAGGTGAAGGGGAGGTAAAACACTTTATGGGGGTGTGACCTTGAGCTGAACCTTCAACTGAAAGATGTTGGCCCCTAGGGCATGTTGTGTTGGAGAAAAGAATCCTTTATAGGGTAAAGCAAGACAGAACCAAGAGCCATATGTTGTTTTGGGGACCTAAACATCTGAAGCATGATGGAAACTGGAGTTTCATAAAGGAGACCATCAGAGGGGCAAATGGGAGTAGACTACAGTATCTTGTCTACTCTAAAAATAAAAAATTTCAACATGTAAGCAATAGACTATTGAAGGGATTTTAAAGGTAGGATAATGGCCCCTGCTACAGGGGCACCATGTGTTTTCTAGTTGGGTTTTTCTGTCATTGATACATAAGGCAAATAATTATTGAGCACCTACATGCTGCCCACATGAGGGATTGCCATCTCCCATTTATAAAACCACTGGTTCTCTGACTCTTGAACTAAACTGTCTGTAGAATGTTTTCCCTATTTAGATATGTGGGCGACACGAGGGAACTACATTAATAACACTTCTTGATTTCTCAGTGTTGGCTTACTCGATCATGATTTTTTAAACGATTAAAGAAAATCATTAGAAAGGGAAACATACTATTTGAAAATGCAGTGCACGCATTTTTATCTCGTGATTGGACATGTGACCAAGTGATTTGTGTTGACAGAATGGTTATACGCCACTGCACATCGCTGCCAAAAAGAACCAGATGGACATAGCGACAACTCTGCTGGAATATGGTGCTGATGCAAATGCAGTTACCCGGCAAGGAATTGCTTCCGTCCATCTTGCAGCTCAGGAAGGACATGTGGACATGGTGTCACTGCTCCTCAGCAGAAATGCTAATGTGAACTTGAGCAATAAGGTAACCTTTTTTTTTTTTCTCTCTGCAAAGCATACCATGCAATGAAACCTCACCTCCAGAAAGATCACTAAGAGATCATGAAAAATTCAAGTCAAGTAGAATGTGGAAAGTGTAGTCTGCACAAAGATATTTACCAAAATGTTCTTTATCATAGAAAAACTTGAAAAAAATGTCTTTAAACAATAAGAGAATGCTGTCAGTAATTGCAAAGTCATATAGGTGAGCATATATGCTATAGCCATAAAAAATGAGGTCCATAAAATTTTTCTAATAATGTGAAGTTTTGTTATAATATTAAGTCAAAGGGCAACATTGTGACCTCACCAGAATACAGTAAATAAGAAGCTATAAGCTGTAAATTACAAGTTGTAAGGTGAAACATTTGAGGGGTACCTACTCCTTGCTTGTCCTAGTTTTAAGTCTTAGGTTACAAAAAGAAATTAGGAGCAGGTCTGCCTTCAGAAAGTTCATTTTACTAACAGAAATTTAGAGTAGCTCTTTTATTCAGTAAATCGAAAAGTTAGTCTTTGTAGGTAAATTGGCAGTTCCAGGCAACCCTTTAAGTCTCTGTTCCTCAAAGTCTTTAGATTCCCCACCCTTGCATTTGACTCTCCTTGGTTAGTAAAAAGGTTTGTGAAAAGTCCAGCCCACAGTTAGCAGGAATGAGGTTACAGCCTCTCACCGTGTTATCAGAGAATTTGGTTATGTTGACCTGCTTATTAATACCTGAGTCTGAGATTTACCCAGAATTCCAGACCCATGTTCCTAAGTCTTCAGATAGAAAAGAAATCTGCAAGAGTTTCCTCAAATACCCGATAATCCAAACTCCCTGACATTTAGCTTCTCCTCTACAGGATGGTGACGTCACAGCTGTGACATTTCTCAGCCATAGCTCAGATATTGGAGGAGAATTTCAACATAACAGTAGTTTTATGGCAATGAGTCATAAGGGGTTTTAATATTTTAATATATGTGGCCTATACTTTGTAATCATGGAGGCTTTGAATCTCCTGGGTATGAATCCTAAATCTGACTTCTGCTTGATGTATAACTTGATTGGACAAGTCATGTGACGTCTCCGAGCCTTAGTTCTGTCCTCTAATAAACAGTGCCCACAATATTTACTTCGTAGAAATGTCATGAAGGCGAACTGAGATAACATTTAGTACCTTCTTCTAAGTAGAAAAAGAATAATTGTCTTAATTTTAGACTTCTTACAGTTTGGGGGAAAGGTTACGCACTAATCTTAATCACCAAGGCGATTTAACAAATTCTATAAATGAAAAGACATACGTAAGTAAATGGAAACCTTTTCTCACTTTTCGTATCTTAAAAATACTTTGTGATCATTGCAGAACAAACACAATTTTCTTTTTTTTTTTTTTTTCTCCTGGCTTACTGATTTTCTTTTCAAACCTTTCTTTTGGGATGTGTGTCCTAGCATTAATGGGAATCACAAAGCAATTTCAAATAGTCATTATAATCAGGGTTTGTTTCAGCTGTTGAATTTCTAAGGTTCATATACTAACGTACGAACCAGATTTATAATAGTCTGTTGTAAAATTCTACTTGTCTTAGTGAAGTGGAGGACCTGGTGTTCTCAGATTGAAGTGCCTTCTGGCTTCCATTAGTATATGTTTTCTTAGAAGCCCAGAATATTATCTTGTTAAGTCTCCCAGAGACAATATAGGCCTGAGCAATTAGTTAACAAGTGAACACTTTCCATAGGTTTGACACCAATGTATAGTGTAACTAACTTTTTTTTCTTTTTAAATTCCATTAGCCAACTAGTTGTTATATATATATAGCATTGAATTCACCTTAAAATCATTTTTATTTTTAAAAATTTAGACTGAGAATCCTTTAGAAAGAATTCCTCAGTGTCTGCTTCGGTAGACTGAACATTAGCAAGGGAATTCTCAGGACCAAAAGGCATAGTAAGCCAAGGAAACCTGGAAGTGTCCAACCGCCTTCCTGAATAAACCCTGCCTAAGCAATATACCGCCAAGGAAAGTTTCTGGGTTTCCTTCAGCGCATGGTACTTACAGAACTTTTAAGAACTTCACAATTCCTAGAAATGGTCTAACACAAAAGTATTTATAAGTCTTTGCTTCCTTTCTCTTCATTTTCTGTATCAAGTGTAAGTTATGGTGTGAAAGTAGAGAATCAGTAGAATTCTATTACTCAAGAAGAATTCTGACAGGCTTTCTGTCTGTTTTTCTTGAGTTTCCAAAGTGTTAGACATCAGTTATTACCCCTCCACCCCACCCTCCTCATCCTACCTCCCTGTTTCACACTAGCCTTTATTTCCTTGCTAAACAATGAATATTGAGGGACTTCTCTGGCAATCCATTCGTTGAGACTTTGCTTTTCACTGCAGGGGGTCCAGGTTTGATGCCTGATCGGGGACCTAAGAGTCCACGTGCCTCATGAGTGAAAAACTAAAACATAAAACAGAAGCAATAGTGTAACAAATTCAATAAAGACTTTAAAAATGGTGCATGTCAAAAAAAATCTTTAAAAATATGAATATTAAAAGATTTAGCTTCTGTGAAAAGTTAACATTGAACTAAACCCTCAATTGTTTTCACTTATTTCTTTTCTTACTATTCACCAGCAGTTCTCAGATGTTAAGAAAAAAGAACCATGAACCTAAGTTCCTGCTGAAGTGCTACTGTTTAATTGGATTCCATTTTGCTTTTGACATTTTCCCACATGAATTTTGAAGACCACAAGTAGCTGCACTTCTTTACACAGCTAATAGACTATGAAATGAAGCTATTGCTATCCCAAGTTTATTTAAAATAAAATGTATTATTTTTAACAAATGCCATTTAAAAAATGAGCTGTGGTCAAAACTCTATAAAAGATTAACAGACAACTTCTGAACTCAAACAGGGCTGTTTTAACCATCACATTAAAAAAAAATTGTGAATACAAAAATGATCTTTCTTTATTTAATTTATCCTATTTTATCAAAAGCTGTTTGCTTTTTCCTCTGACTTAATTAAAGGATGGATTAAATGCTATTATGTAGATACTTTAATCCTTGGTTATACATTAAAGGTACAGTAGTTGCCTCAACAAGCTCACAGTGGTTTGAGGAAGACAGACCAGAAAAGAGTTTTAATGTGGGATTATGATGGTCTCAATAGAAGTGAGCACACAGAGGGTTTGCACATAAATAGTAACAGTGAGGCCCTTTTCGAGATGAGGGGAGAGGGAGAGAAGGCCGGGAAAGCTGGAGGTGACTCTGTGCCAAAGGTGGAGTAGGTCATCCCCGGGGCAGCATGAACGTACACGGGGAAACAGCCGAGAGTAGAGCACAGGCCAGAATACCTTCCCCAACCATGCTGAAAACCGCTCCACAAAGTTCTCCAGAAGCTTGAGAAAGTCTCACACGTAGAAGGGGGGACTGTGGCACTTTGACAAAATGTTACGGCTGAAAATATCTGTTGCCTCTAAAGTGGAACGTGGAACGTTGTTCTGTGATTATGTCAGTGTTTGGGTGGTGCCAGTTTTGGCCCCAGGCTTATTTTTCTTGGATTTCAAGTGAAGGCACCACTCCTCCTTTTTCTATTTCTTCTTTATTCAGTTTGGGGGAGCTTCTTCCGAAAGTCTGTAAACAGACTCAGAAAGTCTGGAGTGAGTGACTCTTCCTGAGTCCTGTTGTGTGTTTCATAGAATAGCAGCCCTTAAATAAATCATGTCGTGTGCCCTTCCTGATGCTGCATTTGGCTCTCTCCTTTCCCCTGACAAATGGGACAGGCTGGTGGTCTTGCTGCACAGATGCTGGCGAAGGAGAAAGAAGGCCTCCAGGACTTAAAACATTAACCTCGAGGACTTCCCTGGCGTTCCAGTGGTTAAGACTCTGAGCTTCCACTGCAGCCAGCAGGGGTTTGATCCCTAGTTGGGAAACCAAGATCCCACATGCTACAAGGCGCAATCAAATAATTTTTTTAAATTTATATTTAAAACATGTGCCAGCAGATCTTGTCTGGTGAGGTATTTTAGGGAAAAAAAAAAAAAAGACAGTAACTTCTGTGTTCATTATGGATGAAAGAAAAGAATCTGGAAGCACTTAAACCAGCCTACTTTCTCTTAAATATTATTTATGAAAAAAATGTAGCTACAGAAGATTTCTAAGCCAGAGTACAGTCTTAGTGATTTTTTTTCTTGGCCATTGGAATAACCACATAGCCTGTCCATTCTGTGGTAGAGTCCATTTCAAATACCCAGTCTCATAAAATGATCTTGAAATTCTCAGGAGATAGACTTCATATTACATATTAAATTCTCATGAAACAGACTTCATATTACATTTCACAGACCATCTTTCCTACCCAGAAGCAATATATAGAAAATGTTTTCCAGCCTTGTATTTTAATATTTAATGGAGAAAATGTTATCATCATGTGTCAGTAACAGTTTATAAACAATTTTTATTTTAATTTTTGCTAAAGCTAGTATCACTAGTATTTGAGTTTTAAAAGTCTCTATTTTTTTAAAAAAGCGAACACTGAAGTACATAAGAGGAAAATGATATATAATGTCTGGAATTTGCTTTAAAATACTTTTGCAAAGAAAAGAACATACAGGAAGTAGGGTTGGATGAAGCAAGCAGAGGAAAAACTTGATAATCGCTGCATCTGTGATCAGTACACAAGGTTCAGCCTATTCCCTCCACTTTTAAGGCTGTTTGAAATTTTTCAGTAAGCCTGCAATAACAGTGTTGTCACATGATAATATATAAACTTACTCTATAAAATTTTTTAACATAAGAATTCTAGGTTCAGTCTTCTTGAAGTCATAAATTGTTTCTCTAACATGCTTGTATGTCATCCATCCCTCATGTAAGATGACCACTTTGATATTTTGCAGAGTGGCCTGGCCCCACTCCATTTGGCTGCTCAAGAAGACAGAGTGAATGTGGCCGAAGTCCTTGTAAACCAGGGGGCACATGTGGACGCCCAGACAAAGGTACACAAAAAGGATGTGCCCATCCAGAGCGTATCTGTACAAGGGACACCCAAGTCACTGGTTGTGGTGTCCCATGCACTTCTACCTTTCATGGCCTGAATATGTAGCTATATGTTGATGCCTCCTGTGTTAACACTATTTATTGACCTTTGTCACAGAATATCAACCCTTCAAGGTCAGGGGTGAAAGCTTATACCTTAGTTTTTATGACTGAGTTTAAGAATGCATTTAGAAAAATGTGTCAGTCAGTAACTGATGACCTCTTACTTTGTTCAGGCATAGTCTATGGATGAGGTTACATTAAGTTTTACTCAATTACTACTCACTTGCTAAATTCTTTATGGTGTGTCTGATTGCTAGCAACCCCTCCATCTCTCTCAGCCAAAATAGTTATCTTTTCAAAAACAAACTTCTCATTCATCTCAGAAAATGCCACAATTTCAGACTCATAGAAGATGGGTGGATATTTTGTGTCATCATCAAAGATAGGACTTGATATTAATCTTTCTCTGATCATTTTTTTCAGTGCTTAACTTTGTTACTCTTCATATCAAACCTGTTTTATCTACTTCAAAATGTAACTCTTCTTTCTGAGTGTCACATGTTTGACACAAACATGAATACTTGTTAAATATTGTATTGTGAATATGAACATTTTGGGGTATAATATAGATTGATTCTGAGGTGTGTGAACAGATATTGAAGATATTGATAATATAGAAGGATCACTGGGAATTAGCCAGGTAAACAAGTATTGCAGATGTCAGGATCAGTCTGGATTTATGGGACAAGCACAGGGAGCAGCCCTGAGTAGACGACGCCCTTTGCACTGTGTTCTCGCTATGGCTGTGACTTCTCCACCCACACCTTTTCTTTCTCCAACAATGGAATTTTATTCCATTCATATACATGCAACATTTGTTGAGATATTATTTCTATCAGAAGTAGAATATTATCTTTGGGATCAACAGGTGCAGTTTTCCTACTTTTATATTTAAATAAATCTCATGTATGAATTAAATTCATACTTACAGCCTTGAGTTTAGGGTTTTGATTTAGACTGTGCCTTCTAAAAGATAAAAAATTATTACAATATTTCTTCCAGTAATTCTGTTCATACTTACAAAGTATTGCATTTAACAGCAAAGTTGAAAAATCGACAGCTGCATCAGCACAAGAAAATATAGGAACTATACAAGGAAAAATTGCCATCTTCACTTAACATACATAGTTAAGATTAAGAAAATGGACAGAAACATACGGCTACATACAAATGCAAAGTCGAGTGACTAAGAGACTGTATGTACTAAAATATAAAGTGAAAATTGAGCCTCATTATCCAAGAATTGAAATCTTAAGGCAAACACAGAGCATGTGTATTAGAACATCTTTGCAAGTTATATTTAGTTCTATTGGAAAGAAGTTGCCCAAAAGAGATATGACCAGGCAAGGTCCTTTATGCTTTTTAGATTATGTGTTAAAATAGTAAAGCAAATGTATTGATCTCTTCTCAAGGTAGTCCTAGATGTGACCTAGGCAGCTCCCCACACTCCAATTTCTGAATGCTTTGTGCCCTTGATGGCTCCTTGGCCTCTTTGGTAACTTAACTGCCCAGCTCTCTCTCCACTCTGTTTGCCCTCCAAACTTGGCATTCTAAAAAACCCCCTTATCTTTAGCCCTGAATCCCTTCCTGCTACTGCTACTGCTCAGTCACTTCAGTCATGTCCAACTCGGTGCGACCCCATAGACGGCAGCCCACCAGGCTCCCCCGTCCCTGGGATTCTCCAGGCAAGAACACTGGAGTGGGTTGCCATTTCCTTCTCCAATGCATGAAAGTGAAAAGTGAAAGTGAAGTCGCTCAGTCGTGTCCGACTCTTAGCGACACCATGGACTGTGGCCCACCAGGCTCCTCCATCCATGGGATTTTCCAGGCAAGAGTACTGGAGTGGGGTGCCGTTGCCTTCTCCGGAATCCCTTCCTAGATAACTGATTATTTAACAAAGAAACCAATGAAGGCGACAGCAGTGACTGGATGGTTTCTTGTTACTTTTCATGAAAATATAAGCATTTAAATCTGAAAAAGTCAGACTGAATTTAGCTTATATTCTTTATTTTGCTTGTATACTTTCATCAGAAAAGATATCTTTACTTTAGAAATTTACAACTTCACAGTAAGTAGATTCACCCTGTGTTGCTTTATTTACATCCACATACACACATGGCTTCCCAGGTGGCTCAGTGATAAAATACCCTCCTGCCAGTGCAGGAGACTCAGGAGAACAGTGCTGTGAAGATCCCCTGGAGGAGGAAAGGGCAACCCAGTCCATGGACAATCCCATGGACAGGGGAGTCTGCCGGGCTACAGTCCATGGGGTCACAGAGTTGGACACAACTAAGCTGCTGAGTATGCACATATACACACAGACTTAAGCCATTTTATTTGACTCCCTATCCCTTTATAAGTTAAAACTTCTAGAAGGCAGTAATAGAGTTCTGTTTCTCAATACTTTTTTGTCCCAGCACATCCTACCTAGACACCAACACTCAGTCAGGGGTTAAAGCAGTGATTCTCAAGGGTGGATTGGCAGGAGGAGAGATGGTACTGTGATCCTTCTGCTGCTGATTTGCACAAGTGATCCCATGGTTTAAGAGTCTCAGGTCTCTACTAGGGTTTCCCTCTAACCCAGCCCACTCAGGTCAGCCAGTAATCATTGTTGTACTCAATATAATATTTTGGAAGCATGTACCTTTTCCTGCCCTTTACAAGTGGTGCACTTCAGAACGTATCTCTTGGGACTTCCCTGGTGGTCCGGTGAAGACCCCGCACTTCTGACGCAGGAGGCACAGGTTCGATCCCTGCTCAGGGAACTAAGATCCTGCATGCCTCAGAGTACAGCGGAAACAAACAAACAAAAGCCCAGAAAGCATCTCTCAGCCTCTTGGAAAAAATGCCTTGTTTTTTTTCTTCTCAGCAAAGATCACAGCACCAAAAAGAAGGGAGGCGGTGATTGTCCCATAGTTGAGAAGGGCAGGAGCGCAGAGAGATGGGTTGTTGGGACTCATTTCTTAACCTTGTAAATAAAGAGCTGATTACACTCCATGAACTTCCAAACTCTTCCTGGTAAAGATGACATCCCCAACCAGCATACAGTTAGTTAAAATGTGTAGTACTGATTGATGCACTGGCTTCAGTTTTAAAATAATAATAATTAAATTATCAAGAGCTTTTCTCTGTTGTGGGGGAAAGACCGGAACATCCTGGTAACCACCCGGGCAGGCTTCCCACTGGCCCTCTGACCCACCAAGCCTCCCCTTCACTTTGTATTTGAAGTTCATCAGATCATTTCAGACGAAATTGTGCTGCTGGCCACAGGGCTTACATGTTCAGTGCTGTTGAACTAAAATGAAGCCACTTCTTTTGCTTTTTAAAAGGATAATCTCTGGAAGCATTTTATTTAGACCACCCCAAAACATACGGAAGCAATTGTAGTTGTAAGTGGGTGTGTTCACTGAGGAAGCGCAAGGAAGGCCAAAGATGAACTCCAAGAGAACACAGTGTTGAGGGGGTGAGAAAACACTGTGGATTTCCTGCCCTCTCTTTCTCAAATGCTGTTGCACAGGAAGGCCCCTAACCACTGCTTAGTAAGATCTCATGCTCAGGCACCACGGATGAGAAAACCAGCCTGAATATTCCATCTGTGCCTGTTTGCTCTTCCTACACAAATACAACCTTTCAATATTGCCTCAAGGAGATGAGTCCCTTTGGCTTGTAATGATGGAATATATAGGCAACAGTGAAAAAAGGAAACAAAGACTGCTCAGTTATCTGAACTGAGACTGTTTCTTCGTTATTCAAAAAAAAGGAAGAGTTGCCCTTTGCAAAACATATTGCCACTAGTTGAAAGGAATTGCCCAAATCACATTTTTCTGGGCATATTTGTGCCAGGTGCCACTTAACGTGGGAATTTTGTGACCCTCAGTGAATGGAGGAGCCTCAGCCTGGTTTCTCTGGATGCAAACTGAATCTTCCTGGCCATGCACTCATATTTTTAACAAAATAGTGTTTGTGGAACAGAAGCAGATCAGTATATTATAGCAGAGTGAACACGGGAGAGAAACTGTCCATTAAGATACTTAGAATGATCCAATATCTTTTAAAAATGTGATCAATCCAATAGCAAAATAGCCATTGGAAACTGTTGCATCATAGCTTAGGCATGTTGACTGAAAACTTGAAGCATTCCTTTAAGCATTTAAAAGTTTGAAATATTTTCTGTTATTTTTGGCTTGGAAACAGTCATCTGTTACTCACGCTGGGAATGTTACTTCAATCACTCAAGTGAATTGTACTGAGAGCTGGTAGGAGAAGACCTCCCTCCCCAAGCGGCATTCTGACTCTTAATGCAGCATCCCGAGTTCCTCAGTACCCGGAAAGAACCCCGCAGAGCAGGCAGGTGGATTCCGGTCTTCAAAGTGAGATCGTCACACATGAAGCGGCTTTAGGGCTTGTAAGTCAGGCTCATCTATTTGTAGTTATGGTGAGCTTATCATCACGGTCTGATTAGTGTGGCTGCACTCACAGTTCAGTTCATGGAACAGAAGCTAACCAGAGTCAGCTCTTTAGGGCAGCGCCTACTTTGAGGGGTTTCTTTACCTTCCACAGTCAGCTGTGTTCTGGGCACCCCTTTTTCAATTCAAATTTACCCATTTGCTGGAGTGTCTTAGTCAATTTGAGTTGCTATAACAAGAGTACAATAGCTTGGATGAACTTTGATTTCTCAGAGTTCTGGAGGTTGAGAAGTACAAGATCAAGATGCTGGTAGCAGGTAGCCATCTTCTTATTGTATCCTTAGATGGCAGAGAGCGAAGAGAAGAGACAAAATCTCTCCTGTCTCTTCTTATAAGGGCACTAATCCCATTCATGAAGGCTCCACCCTCATGACCTAATTACCACCCAAAGGCCCCATTTCTAAATACCATTCCTCTGGGATTAGGATTTCAGCATACAAATTTTGGGGGATACAGACACTCAGTCTGTAGCACAGAGTCACCATAAAGATGCATTAATGCTATCACGTATGAGATGCAGACCCTTAAAAATATGGACCCCTGACACTTGCCTATTTAGAAATGTTATAAAAGGTCCATGCTCTCCCTTTCAGTGATCTGGTGCTGCCAGTTTCATTGTAAACAGGGATTGGTTAAAGACACTGAAATTGTGTGGTGGAGTCTGTTACAATATGATCACCAAGAAAAAATACCTGGAATATCCTTAATCTAGATATTTTAATCTAGAATATATATATATGTGTGTGTGTGTGTGTGTGTGTGTGTATGTGTATATAGATACATACACATGCATACACACCTGATACATTTTTAAAATAATTATTTACTTATTTGGGGCTGTACTGAGTCTTTGTGGTTGCGTGGGCTTTTCTCTAGTTGTGACAAGCAGGGGCCACTCTCTAGTTGCGGTGCATGGGCTTCTCATTGCAGCGGCTTCTGTCATTGCAGAGCGCGTGCTCTAGGGCACACAGGCTTCAGTAGTCGTGGTGCATGGGCTCAGTAGCTGTAGCTCACTGGCTCTAGAGCACAGGCTCAGTAGTTGTGACACTCGGGCTTAGTTGCTCTGTGTCAGGTGGGGTCTTCCTGGCTCAGGTATCGAACCCCTGTCTCCTGCATTGGCAGGTGGATTCTTTACCACTGAGCCACCATGGAGGCCCATGTTTTTTAATAGATAGAACTTATAGCCCCTCAGGGGTCAGTGGATATTAATTTGGAGCAATGGAAACGATCCATTGCTTTGTCTAATGAGTGGTTTTCAAGCTGTGGGGCTCTAGCTGTGTAGACAGGAGTCTTAACTAGAGCACCTATTCCTAGATCAAATTCATACATCTCAGATCTCCTGAACTCACTCACACTAGCTTCTCCTGCTTCTGTATTTCTGTCCTTCCTAGCTCTGTCATGCATTCTGATCATCATTTACTGCCTTCATGATCATTTAGCCAGTTCATTATTTTTCTACCTTGTTTTTATGCTTCTAGAGAGTAGAGTATTGAATAAATGCTAGTCCAAGTCTGTCCATTGAGCACTCTTCTGACCCTTTACAAGAAGCCACCAGATACATCTGTCTAAGCTGTCTGTTGCTCCATCTTTTTGTCCTATCTTGAAAAGTTGTTATGAGAATAAGATGAGCTAATGCTAGAGAGAGCACTTGGGGACATTTAATAACTATTTACATGTGAGGTGGTATTGTTATTTATACCTTAGACTAGCTCTGAGAATTGTCAAGGACACTTGTTTTTATACAGGGGGAAAAAAACGCTGCCTCCTTGAGAAAGGTTGAATAACATTTTTGCTTCTATTTAGGATATCCGTTACTGAAAGTATACTAACGATGTTTCTTTAAAAAAAAAAAAAAAATATATATATATAATTACAGATGGGATACACACCGCTACATGTAGGCTGCCACTATGGAAACATCAAGATTGTTAACTTCCTGCTCCAGCATTCTGCAAAAGTAAATGCCAAAACTAAGGTAAACTCCTTTCTCCTTTGTATCTACCAAGTTATTGCTCTTGATTCTTGTATGGAAGGGAGTTAAGAGTCTTTTCTTCCATCTTCCTTCTACAGAATGGGTATACACCATTACACCAAGCAGCTCAACAGGGACACACCCATATAATCAATGTGTTGCTTCAAAACAATGCCTCCCCCAATGAACTCACTGTGGTAAGAGCAAAGGGTCAGCTGGGGGAAGGGGGGAGCTGGGCTGGGCTGCTCATGTCTTCTTACATTTTTCATTGTGCATCAAGGTTGCTTTTTTACTTTGGTTAGTAGGCATAAGCAGAGCATTCAGTAGAATGAAGGGAAAAGAACCATAACTGTATTGTGGTGAGCTGTCCATAGAGAGAGATGTGTTTAGTGTTTCCCACTTAAAAAACTACAAACCCATTGCTGCCTAGTAGGAAGTACGTATGTAAGAAGCACGTTTGTTTCCTTGATTACTGAGAACATTACAAAGCCTCTCAGATTCCATGTATAGCAACGCAGACTCTACTGTATGAGTAGAAACAGGTTGGGTGGCTCTTGTGCAAGGTGTGTCTTTAATGAAACAGCATTCTGTGTGTGACAGTGGGCAAGGACTAGTGAGACACTCGCCCGATGTTTGTACAGATGAAACATGTGCAAACACACAGGCGCTGATACCCGTGGGATGACTTGTAATTCCTAGTCCACGTTTCCCTCTTGCCAGAATGGGAACACTGCCCTGGCCATTGCCCGGAGGCTTGGCTACATCTCAGTGGTGGACACCCTGAAGGTGGTGACCGAAGAGACCGTGACCACAACTGTGAGTAATGGATGCCAGACCCTGTTACCCCCTTGCCCTACCAGCCAGTTCTTGGACTGTAGATCTTCCCAGGCTGTGAGGAGAAGAACCTTGTTCCTCCACTCAGAGACTAAGTATCATGTTTTCAGATGCTGTTACCTCATTGATGGCAGTCAGCAAAGCAAAACTCTCATTTCTGATATTTAGAAAAATTGAAAACACTAAAAAGACCTTTTAAAAAAGTTACAGCTTTCAAAAAGCTGTAGAGTTTTTAGATCCATAGAAAGCTCACTGTGTTTCTTTGTTAAATTTGATATAAAAATATTTAATGAGATGAAGGAAGAAATGTTTTAACAGCCTTTCTTTGGCAGTGTAAGAACTATGAAAACTCTAAGTTGGTTCTTTAAAATATTTTAACTCACAAATGACAATGTATCCATTGTCATCGTTGTTATGGTGAAAATATTTTTGTTATAGACACATTAGCCATAGGATCCAAGTTGATTTTTCCCACCAGGCTGGGTCCTCTTCCATTCACCTGTTGGAGCTTAAATAGGAAGAACAATAGGGTGTTGCATTAAAACTTAAATCTTCACCAGGAGGCCTTATTGTATCACATATTTTTACAAGCTGCCAGCCTCTAGGATAGGTCATCTCTTTTGAACCTCACCTGATTTCTTTGAACTCTTTCAGGATTTGGTAACTTTGGGATCCAGACCAGGTGTTGCACCATATCAGAGGCTGATTTGAGTTATTCTGAACTCCATGACTCAACACACAGGCCCCAGACTGAGTCCATAAAATGTCAGTTGTAGGGCTCTGCAACACTTGGAATTATCAGCTGTGCTTCTTTTTCTCAAAGACCACCTTCCACATGTAGGCAGAGGTCATATGTTCAGTCTGGATACACAGGGCTGCATATGAAACATGGCTCAAGGAACTCCATAGCTTCCTGCTTGTTGAGTTACTTGGTTTTAAAAACTAAAAGTTCAGCCTGATGATCACAAGAGAGAAATTCTATAATTTTCTAAAGAGAAAACAGCAGCTTTGGTCAACTAGAGCAAGGGTTGTCAACCAGGGCACGTTTCTAACTTCAAGACAGTTTGAATAAATTCCTACCTATTCTTTCATAGAACTCTTACTATTTCATTATCTTAAAATCTCTTCTTAAATTCTCAAGAAAAGAGTTTAAATAATAACTTTTATTGACCTTAATTTTATAGATATGCCATGTAACTCTCCCTAGAGTGGGTCAGGAGAGAAGCACAGGTATTTAAACAATGGCTAGATGTCACCATACTTAAAAGATTTGAAGCCCCTGCAATAAATACATGAAACTTCTATTTCAGTGTTAAAGGACTGAAAATGGTATAATGGTTCAAAATATAAATCTTACTTGATTAAATGTCAGTGACTTTCTCATCCATTGCTGTGCCATGCTAAGTCGCTTTCAATCGTGTCTGTCTCTTGTGACCCCATGGACTGTTGCCCGCCAGGCTCCTCTGTCCATGGGATTCTCCAGGCAGGAATACTGGAGTGGGTTGCCATTTCCTCCTCCAGGGCATCTTCCTAACCCAGGGATCAAACCCACATCTTTTTTTATGTCTCCTGCATTACAGGCAGGTTCTTTACCACTAGCACCACCTGGAAAGCCCATTAAGAAAGTTCAAAATGTTTCTTTGATGTCGAAAGAGCTTTAGGAAGAAGATAAAGTTACAGACCAAGACAGTTAAGTTACAGCCTCAGGAAACGTACTGAGAGAAAAGTGTTCCAGGGTTTCAGTTCCTAGTGAAAGAATGTGCACAGTAGTCATACCATTGCTCACACAACATCATTAGCTGACTTGGTAGGTGATTTTCTGCCAGAGAGAAAAGAAAGGACTCATGCTAACAGGAGGTACAGGGCCTGGTGAAGTGAATGAGTCTCCACCAAATGAAGCTTTCAGAGCGACTGTAAGAGTCCACACAAGTCCCTGAGACTGAGTCCAGTGTTGCAGTATCAAGGCTTTATTTCAAGCCGAGATACCGCCTTCTCAGCCTTCTCTTTGCAGTTACATCCAGCTCAGACAGGACTGTAACAATTCAGGGTGGGGGTCTATGATCCTAAACTAAGCAAACACAGAGCAGCCTCCACCACAGGCGGGTCTTTGTTCAGTCAGCTGTGGAAGCCCCAGCAACCACTGTCCCCATAAGCAGACATCAGTTTTTCAGCAACCTTAAAAATCAGACTGCATCAGGACTTCCCTGATGGTCCAGTGGTCAAGACTCTGCTCTTCCACTGCCAGGGGAGCACGGGTTCTATCCCTGGTACAGAACTAAGACCTCATATGTGGTGCAGCTTGGACAAAAAAAAAAAAAAGACTACATCTTTGATAGGAGTGCCATGTTTAATATGGAAATTCTGAGAAAGGTATTTTAGTTAATGACTTTACAGTCATGGCTGAATAGGAAACTGAGTAACTAGAACTGGATATACAAGACATACAAATTAAGCTATTTAAATTGCATTGTTTAAAGTTTCCATCAGAGCACTTCAGTCGCTCAGATGTTGGTTTCTAATAGCATTCTCTGATAAAGGAAACCAGGCCTCCTTGGAGAAGTGACAAAAAAATCTAGAGCTGGGGCAGGAAATATACAAGCTGAGCCTGGAACCTCTTGTGCCATAAAGGATCGCCACCCCCCCCACCCCCCAGCAACTGCCATATAAATAAGTAAATAAATAAATACACATGTATAAAATGATGAGATGTATTAATATTAAAGGGACACAGGAATCCATTGAAAGATTCAGTGGCCAGAGCTGGAACAATTTGAGCAAAAGAAATATAAGAGAATTGAGGTACAGGTGCAAAGTATAAAACATGTATCTATGCATTCTTACTGATACAGATAAATGAATAACTACAGAAGAAAAGACAAATGTCTTAGTCAAAAGAATTCCAAATAATTGCTGAAAATGCTTCACCATCAAGGAGGTAGAACATGATTCCCCACTGCTGAAGTATATCTGAGAATAGTAACTTCCCTCCAGAGAAAACAGTACAGAGAGTGAGGGAAGTAGAGTAACTCTATGATGAAGAAAACTAATCAACAGCCTGATGACCAAGGGCATCACCACTGGTAAACCATGTTGATGGTATATATCCTTCAGGTAATATAATGAAAATGGCATTTTACCATGGTGATACTCCTCCCCAAAAACATATAACCCCAGTCTAATCAATGAGAAAAACATGAGAAAATCTCAGTTTAGGGACATTCTGCAGAATCCCTGAGCAGTTCACCCTGAAACTGTCAAGGTCATTAAAAACATGGAAAGTCTGAGAAACTGTCCAGCTCTAGGAGCCTAAGTAGATTGACAGCTAAAGGGAACATGGTGTCCTGGATGAGATGCTAGATCAGTAAAAGGATATTTGGCAAAAACTAAGGAAATCGGAATAAAATATAGACTTTAACAATAATAAATCAATATTGACTCATTAATTGCAACAAAAATACCATGCTAATATATGCTAATAATAAGGGAAATGGGGTGAAAACTCTACTATCCTTACAATTTTTGTGTAAATCTAAAACTGTTCTAACACAAAATACTCATTTTTTTAAATGTTCAATTACAGTATTACATGCTGGAAAAAATACCAAGTAATGCTTTATTTCAACATGACTTGTACTACTGGTCTTTCATTTGCTCAGATTAAAAGAGGACTCATTTTAAAACTAAAACATATTAAGTCATTCATATTTTCAAACAAGTAATACTGTCAGTGTCCTTTGGATAGAAACAATCTATCTAGGTAAAAGTTATCAAAGAGCAAGTAAAAATCCAGTAAAGCCTTTGCTCTGTAATATACCATTTTTAAGATTTTGTAGATGCTCAAATTATTCTGCAAATGCATTGTCTCTAAAATACTTTCTGCAAACACATAGTTGTAAAAGTTATGTATTAAAATCTTAATATTTTATTTTAGAAATTAAAACATACACATAGGAGGCAAAACAAAAGAAGTGGCTGGCTTGGCACAAGCAACAAAGACATATTTCTTGCCTTTCATCTGGTTTATCTTCAGCTATGACTTTTAAAAGGGGTGGGGTGGCAGGTTCATCAGACCATGAAAAAGTGTAGCAATAAACTAAGAGAGGCAGTGTCTTTCTCGTTTCCTTTGAAAAAACTATTCAGGACCTAAATCTTTTAAGCTGATGTGCTTTGCCACTAGAATTCTTTCACCTTGCATTCATTCTCTGCCATGTGTATAATGAGGACCTCAGTGCTACTAAGGGATATTTTTGATGTTATTTTGTATGCAGGAGCTTCAGGGTATTCATCAATCCCACACATAAATCCCACAGTAAACCTATAGTTTAATTTAGGAAGAAACGAATAGTCTCAATAAAATGTGCTGTTTACTCATACTAAAGTGACTGCTTTTTTTTGTTACTAGACTGTCATAGAGAAGCACAAAATGAATGTTCCAGAAACTATGAACGAAGTTCTTGATATGTCTGATGATGAAGGTATGAAAACCTCCTTTGAGTTTGTAGCAACAAAGACTGACTGTGTATTTGTTTCCTGAAGGAAATTCATTGCAAAAATATTTTTAGAAGCGTTAATATGTTTTATTGTAGTATCAACAGTATGCATTTTTCACACTTACATTGTTCACTTAAATCATGCAGTTCGTAAAGCCAACGCCCCTGAAATGCTCAGTGATGGCGAATATATCTCAGATGTTGAAGAAGGTATTTGTGAATTTTTATTGTGATAAAATTTAACTACCAGCTTTATCTTCCACTTCTTATCTTTGAAATATAACCCTTCCCTGAGTTACTAACTTTTCATTTTATCTTGTGACTGTTACTTAATGTATCATTTAAGCAACATGTATTTGATATCACTGTCTTCTTTTGGCCTCTTCGAGTGCCCTCCCCTTGAGCCCGTTTTCCAGCTTGAAAATGCAAGTGTCGCTACTTATCGGGACTACTTTCTTTCTATCTGTTGCTATTAAGTAGAAACGTGATATTTTGAATGCTTACATTTGAAAATCTAGAAAAGAAAATCTCTTTATATCTAAAATTTTTTTTCACAAGTAAGTGAAGGTTTATGAGGAAGAGCTTAAATGCCGAATCTAGGATGTCCTCTAAGCTTTGCAGTGAAAGCCACTTTTGATCCTGAACTCATAATGAAAAGCCAACCTGAAAAAACTTACTTTCAAAATATAAATTTTCAATCTTGGCTTCATGAAAGAGACAAAATATAGATGATTATACCTATTCTTCATGTGCTTAAAAGAACCTTTTAGTTTTCCTGCCTCGCTTAAAAATTAGTGCATTTAAGCAGGTCATGGTATGTAGATACATTAATGAAATTATGTCTTTATTGTTCATTGAAAAACTGACATGTTTACAGTGAATAGATATAAAGATGGCAGATGTTGGCATTTTACTGAAATGTTTGCTTAGAGTAGAATATACATTTATGTTTCTTTCCTGCATCATTGACTCTCCCAAACAACGTTCTGTCTTTTTGCTTCTCCATTTGTCATCTCTCATGTTGTTTTTTCCTTTTGGATCAGTCTTAGCGCAGCTACTCTTTGTTTGCCTCTAGGTTACCTTTATTGGAATTATTGGTTCCTTCTTTGGTTTGTCCAGTTTTCATTGGAAACCTAAGTAGTGGGAAAGCCTACCTGATCCAAAGTCATGTTAGCTTTTTTGGTGACCAGGGGCTTCCTAGTGTGCGTGCCTGCCCTCCTAGGAATGCTAATGTCTTGAGAGTTTAGGGACTTGAAAGTACCTGTCTAATTGTTTGTAAATGTTGTTTTGATAAATGTTAAAGGCATCTACTCATCATTTTTCTTTTTCTGTAAACCATCAACTATATATTTACTTCTGTTAATCCCCCAATGGGTAATATTTGTATCATCTTTAGGACTCTATGAATAATATGCCTTACTGTCATATTATATTTCAATGCTTTCTTTTGCAGCATTGTCAGAGTAATTTCTCATGTGCAGAAGCAAAAAGAAAAATGATGGTCTCACAGAGATGCATACACACACAAAATGGGACGTAAAAAGTACATTTGCGAACAAAATTGTTATGAAATATAATATGACAATCAAAGACCTAAAAATGTGCTAATTTCCAACAGAATATCCCCAAAGAGCTGCACTGATGAGAGGCCAAGTTTGAATGGACTATATAACAACCTTATACGTGTGGAAAACCTTAATTTCCAAAAAAAAAAGAGAAATTTTGCATCTCTTAAAGATAATTCACTTAGCTGTTTAACTAGAAATGAGAATTATTTCTTCTAGATTTATATCAGCTTGGGAACTTGAACAAGCAAATTTTCATTTTCATTTTATCCATCTTTCAGCCCTTGCATGTGTCCAGGGGCTGCTGGAAGCAAATGGCTCTTGACTTCATAATGCGTAGAATTTAATGTTGAAAGGGGGTTGGTTAAAGGTCATTCAATCTGAGAAGCCATCACCTAGTGCTGGAATTACCTCTGTTAGGAGATCCTTTTCCCAGGTGCCTACATGTGATTTCCCAGTTCTCAGTCTGCCTATTCCTGTGAACAACTCCGGCTTTAAAAATTCTTCATTTTATGGAGCACTTTGTCACTGATTCAGGCTTTAACTCAGTGACTCAGGCTCTGATCAGTTTGGCACTATTTAGAACAAACGCTGCCTCATTCCTGTAAAATCCTTCTGAAATTTAAAAACACTTTTCATGTTTCGTGTCCATGTTTTTTCCTTCAGTCATATTATTGGCACTTCCCGCCTCTGTTCTCTGACCATCATGGTCACTCTCCTATGTACATTTCAGTGTGTTGGTATCCATCTCCAGCTGAGGTGCCCAGAACTGAACACCACATTCGAGGTGCAGTCTGATCAAAGCAGAGTCTATCAGGGCTCTTGTGTTGTCCATAGAAGATACTAAAAACCTATAATTGAAGATAAAAATACTGTTGAGGTCATAATCTATACTTAATTGAGTCCTATTAATGTTACTGTCAGCTAATGTCCCTAAATTTTGCCTTCATGAGGTCCAGTAAACCACATTAGCCCTTTTTCACATACTTGGATCATTCTCTGCTGCATGTGCTGGCATTTCTATTTTACTCCAACTCCTACAACAAATCATTTTGAAAGTTTAATTCGAAAAGGAGCCCTACAACTGCAATGATAGTATTTACATCTGACTCATCTGTCTGGTAGATTTGCCAGAGCTTTGCCACTGTAGTCTGATTTGGTGCTGCTGGTTTCATTAAGCCCTTCTGAATGGAAACAAATGTTTATTTCCATGAAACCACAGCATATCGTGAATCTCCCTACGTGAGAATTAGTAAGATCTTCAGGTATCCCAGGTGCTAAGAATAGCAACAGCTTTGAAAAGCAAATAAAAATAATAAGCAAAATATGCTGTCAGTTTTTCTCAAGAAGAATGAGTTTGTAACATGGGAAAATATAATTATGATCTAAATTATAAAAATCAAGTGAATATTAAGGGAACAGTGCCAAAAGTACTCTCTTTTTCTCCCCCTTTCTTTTTAATTTTTGCTTTCTCTTTGTCCTCTTTCCTTGGCCCATGATGAGAAATGAGTCTAAGTTAAAAAAAAAAAAAAAAAAGTAATGTTGATTAATTTCTCAAAAAAATTTTTCAGAAAAACAAGGCTAAATGTTATCAGTGAATGGCCTAAGGAAACAATGGAGCCAAGTTACAGAGTAAGAGCAAAGGTTGACGTGTCAGCACAGCAGAGATAAAGCAACATGTTTAAGGCAGGCGATAAGTCCACGTGTTATATGGGTAAGGGGTAAGTAGACCTACTTGGAGGGCCAGACTGATTCACAGACATCTTAATGCTCTACTTTTTTCTTTCCCAGAAAATATGTTCAGTTCAGTTCAGTTCAGTCGCTCAGTCGTGTCCAACTCTTTGCAACCCCATGAATCATAGCACACCAGGCCTCCCTGTCCATCACCAACTCCTGGAGGTCATAATATAGACATCACCCAGACTCATGTCCATCGAGTCAGTGATGCCATCCAGCCATCTCATCCTCTGTCGTCCCCTTCTCCTCTTGCCCCCAATCCCTCCCAGCGTCAGAGTCTTTTCCAGTGAGTCAACTCTTCGCATGAGGTGGCCAAAGTACTGGAGTTTCAGCTTTAACGTCATTCCTTCCAAAGAAATCCCAGGGCTGATCTCCTTCAGAATGGACTGGTTGGATCTCCTTGCAGTCCAAGGGACTCTCAAGAGTCTTCTCCAACACCACAGTTCAAAAGCATCAATTCTTCGGCGCTCAGCCTTCTTCACAGTCCAACTTTCACGTCCATACATGACCACAGGAAAAACCATAGCCTTGACTAGACGAACCTTTGTTGGCAAAGTAATATCTCTGCTTTAGAATATGCTATCTAGGTTGGTCATAACTTTCCTTCCAAGGAGTAAGCGTCTTTTAATTTCATGGCTGCAGTCACCATCTGCAGTGATTTTGGAGCCCCCAAAATATGTTACATGCATATAAAATTAATATACATGCAAAATTAATGTTGATTCTAGTACCACTTAGAGTTTTAGGTTTTGCAATTCGGTTTGTCATTAAAAAGAAAGAAGAGAGAGGGAGGGAAGAAAGAGAAGGGAAAGAAGGAAAGGAAAGGAGAGAGAGGAATAAAAGAAGAAAATTGAGATTAAGATTCAAGTTGTCTTCTAGTTTGAGTCCTGCTCCCAAGAGTCACCATGGGCTTTGATTCAACAGTGATTTTACATTGCAAATTCCTAGAAAATGTATTTTGTCAATTTTTAAGAATGTATAATCATGTTATTTTAGCTTGCAAAATTCTAGTGGGTTGGGTTATAGCAATAAATCTAAAGAACTGCAGATGGGACATAATGAGAACTGGAATGGAGCCATGGAAAGTAAAACCCCAAAAGGCAGCTCTGTGAAATAGGACTCCACTGAACAGGTTTCTGAGACAACTGGGTGAGGCAACTCTTGCTCGAAAGAATTATTTAATCCCCAGTTAGTTCCAATTCAGATAAGACTGCAGAAGCTCTTTCAGGATCAAATGTAGATACTAAAATATTAAAAGAAAATGCTAAGAGTCTAAGTACACTTAGAAATAACTGTCAGATAGGAATACCACAGCCTACCAGGTTTTTATGAAGTTTCCTATTAAAGGAAATCCCAAAATCTGGAAACCAGATTCCAGATCCCTCAAGGAGCAAAGAAGGGATTCATGAAGCAGAATAAATCTGTCTGACCCAGGAAAAAAGTTTTGTGTACTAAAACTGCTATCAACTGGTCCTTTGGAATTGAAGCAGTAGAAATCTAAAGGCTTGATATCAGGCTTGAGCCTCTCAGAATGTAAACTCATAAAAATCTGTGTGTGTGTGTATATATATATTATATATATATATATATTTTTTTTTTTTTTGGAAGAATGAGATTCTTTCTTTGTGTGATGGGTCAAAATCTTTGGATATGTTATTTATAAAAACATTTTTAAAATTCTAAAAAAATAAAAATAATTGTCAGATAGGTGTAGCTTTGAGATATAATAAAGCACTGATGTTTCATCTGATAATCTGAGAGAGTTGTAATCTGCTCACTTTTGCATCAAAATCAGTGCCTAATGGAAGCAAACCACAAATTTCAAAGAACTAAAACAGGAGATCAGTATTCTATAGCCCAGGCTCTTCATTATACTGATGAGAAATAAAGCCCAAATAAATGTTGTGTGACTTGCCCAACCACGTTAGTGGCAGAGTGGGACAAGGAGACACGTCTGACAGTGTGGCATTAGGTCATCTCTTTCATAACTACAGTAACATGAGCTGTGTTCTTACATTAGAACCCAAAATTGAATTTTTTTTGAGCTTCAAAAAAATGTGTGCTTAGGAAAAGGAACAAGTTGAAAATTGTCACAAAGTAATAATCATTCTTTTTTAAAGATCCAATGAAACTACAAGAGATAGTCCTCTGATCATCTTGGCAAAAGACCAAGATTCACATTCACGTAAAATAGCTATAAACATAATGTAGAATGGATTGTAAGAGCTCCAAGCAAGTAGTTTTAGCAAACACATCCAAGTATTTTTAATCAGGGGAGAAAAAGTAGAATTTCATTTGGCACAATCTGAAACTCAAAAAAGTTGGAGAAATTATTTTGGGAAACACAAAGCCAGATATTGGGGGAGATGCCTTACAGCCCCTCTTCTCACCAAGTGCTTTGGGCTATCCTGATCTCCTAGTCATCCTAATAAATACATCAAACTCTCATGTTTTTAGCTTTACAGACCTGGAAAGAAGCCTTGAAGATTAGTTTGCCTCCAGGTGGTCCAAGGGAGTCCTGGTTGCTATGCAGAGACTGCCCTTCACATGAAATCTTACCATTTTATAAATACCTGTAAAATCATAACATCTAACTTCTTGCCTGATATTTCTCTGCTTACAACTGACCTTTCAAACAGATAGTACATAATTGCATGCTACTCTGGCATGGCAACCCACTCCAGTATTCTTGCCTAGAAAATCCCAGGGACAGAGGAGCCTGGCAGACTATGGTCAATAGAGTTGCAAAGAGTCAGACACACCTCAAGTGACTTAACAAGCATGCTCAGCAATAAAGTCAAAATGAAATACCAGACACAGGACCTAATCTTAGTCTCTGTTGTCTCCCTAGAACCTAGTACAGGGCCTGGAACAAAAAAGCTCTTCAGTATGTGTTTGCACAGCTGCAACCAAACGGAGGAGACTCAAGGAAAGGATAGTTGCATATAAGTTTCTGAGAACAGGCAAGATGAAGAAAATTTGCCTCCTGTGCTCCCTGTTCCAGCCATTATACCCCTTCTCACTGAGACAGCCCTAGGCTACATAGTGAATCAGTAAACATCTTTATAATGACTCTCCTAAGAGGTACCTACAGCTCAAAGAATAGTTCATGAATTGAAAAGAATTTCCAGCTAAAGGAAAAGACTTATGGGCTGAGACAGAAGTCTTGATTCTCAAACAGAGTCCATTCTGTCTTTGGTAGCCTGTCTTTGGAATTGGAATTGTTTAGTGATCTTCATCGGAGAAGGCAATGGCATCCCACTCCAGTACTCTTGCCTGGAAAATCTCATGGACAGAGGAGCCTGGTAGGCTGCAGTCCATGGGGTTGCCGAGGGTCAGACACGACTGAGCGACTTCACTTTTACTTTTCACTTTCATGCATTGGAGAAGGAAATGGTAACCCACTCCAGTGTTCTTGCCTGGAGAATCCCAGGGATGGGGAAGCCTGATTGGCTGCCATCTCTGGGGTCGCACAGAGTCAGACACGACTGAAGCGACTTAGCAGCAGCAGCAGCGATCTTCATCCACACTGACCACTTACTCTACATGTACTTGATGTGTCTATTCAGAATCTCACAGATGTCTCAGCCTGCCCTAAACATACCCTGCAAACAGTGTTTCTTCCCACCCTTCTCCAGGTCAGTAAACAGCTCCATCACCCTAGCTAAAACCTGTGGTTCTGTGCAATCTCCCTTTCTTACACTTACATCCAGTCCATCAGTGAATCTATCCATTCTGCTTCCAGAGTACATCCCGCATCCCTCCACTTCCCCCCGCCACCACTCTAATCCACCCGCTGACATGCCACCCATGGAATATTGCAGAAGCCTCCTTGCAGGTCTCCACTTCTGCACTTTCCCCATAGACTCAGTTTTCTATACAGCATCCTCAGCAATGTTTTAAAATGTGAATTGGATCGTGTTATTCCATTCCCCAGCTTCAAACCCTCCAAAGCTCATTAGTTGTTCAGTCGCTAAGTTGTGTGCAACTCTTTGTGACCCCATGGCTTCCCTATCCTTCACTGTCTCCTGGAGTTTGTTCACACTCATGTCCATTGAGTCAGTGATGCCATCCAACTATCTCATCCTCTGTCACCCCCTTCTCCTCCTGCCCTCAACCTTTCCCAGCATCAGGGTCTTTTCCAGTGAGTCAGCTCTTCACATCAGGTGGCCAAAGTATTGGAGCTTCAACATAAGTCCTTCCAATGAATATTCAGGGTTGATTTCCTTTAGGATTGACTGGTTTGATCTCTGAAGCTCATAGCTAGGTTTTAAAGATTCATTGATATTGTTGTATATAATTGTAGTTCATTTGTTTTCGTTTCTATATATTATTTCATATGCCTGGATCATAATTCAGTTATCCATTCTCCTGTGGATGAAAGCATGGGTTGTCTCCAGTGTGGGGCTGTTGCAAACAAAGCTGCTATAAATCTTATGTATGTTTCCTGATACATATACATATATGTACATTTCTGTAGGGTATAAACCTAGGATTTTAGTTGCTAAGTTGTAGCTTATGCAAAGACAATAGAATTCTTCACAGCCAGGTAGCACTAAGCTGGGATTATAAAATTAGAGAGTGAGGCTACAAAAAACCAGGAAAATAATGTAAAGAGAGCTATAATAACACCAGGAGGAGGCAGGAGGAGGCTGTGATGGGATAAGAATGTGGGCGGTGGCTTCTGGTGTGCTGATGTTCTATTTCTTAACCTCTGTGGTATTTATTTTATAACAGTCTGTTCAAATGTATGTTGCATGTCATGTACTCATTTGCCCAGTTGCTGTATTTCAAATAAAAGTAGCCACCTCTTCTAAATAATACACATACACCCTCAAACTAGTACAAATACAACAATAAAATAAAAACTTCCCAAGGCTTTACAATGTACTTAGAGTAAAACTCACAGCCTTTCCGCGGTCAGTGAATCCTGTGTAAATATCGCCCCTGGTTCCTCTTTTGCATTCTCTCAATCACACTTTTTGATTTCTTCCTAATACTCCTCTCAATATATTAGTCATCAGTTTCAGAAAAGCAAACTTTTTCTGGCAAGGGCCAACAGTTAATATTTTCAATTTTTCAGGCCGCATGGTCTGTGTCCTAACTGTTCAACTCTGCCATGGTAGCCCCAATAGCTAACAGAACAGATGAGCAGGGATGTGGCCAATAAAACTTGATTTACAAAAACAGGCAGGGGACTGGATTTTGCCCAGACTGTCATTTGCCAACTTGGGGTTAATTTTATGTTCTTCCAAAGTAGGCTGTTCGCGCCATGGAAGCAGAGTTGTCTGTATCACCATCCGAGCACTTAGGACACATACACAGGAGTCCTCACGCAGGGGGCTGCTGCCGCACATTTACCTGGGTCTCTGTCCTTCCCCACCCCACCCCATCCCCACCTAGGAGTCGATATAAATGAATGCTCCCAACGACACACACAAGGTACTTACCATTTATTGAGCCCTTTCTGTGTTCTAGGCATTAAGCACCATACATTTCATGTACAATGTTGTTTAAGCCTCCCAGTGACCCTCTAATTTAGAACCATTGGTATCCCCATTTTATAGATGTGAAAATAAGTTCCAGCAAGGTTAAAGACCTTGGTCAAGGTCACACAAATCAGTGCAGGGGCTTATAGTGGAATCCCAGTCTCTAACCTCTAACATGCAGGTCATTTAGATAAGCATCCTAAAACAATTGGATTATTGTAGGTTGTAAATGAGATAATGGGCTTCTCTGGTGGCTCAGAGGGTAAAAGCATCTGTCTACAATGCAGGAGACCTGGGTTCGATCCCTGGGTCGGGACGATCCCCTGAAGAAGGAAATGACAACCCACTCCAGTACTCTTGCCTGGAAAATCCCATGGACTGAGAAGCCTGGTAGGCTACAGTCCATGGGGTCGCAAAGAGTCGGACACGACTGAGCGACTTCACTTCACCATAAAGGTTAGCACAGAGAGCTATTTCAAATCCTAAAAGATGATGCTGTGAATGTGCTGTACTCAATATGCCAGCAAATTTGGAAAACTCAGCAGTGGCCACAGGACTGGAAAAGGTCAGTTTTTACTCCAATCCCAAAGAAAAATGCCAAGGAATGCTCAAACTACTGCACAATTGCACTCATCTCACATGCTAGTAAAGTAATGCTCAAAATTCTCCAAGCCAGGCTTCGACAGTACGTGAACTGTGAACTTCCAGATGTTCAAGATGCATTTAGCAAAGGCAGAGGAACCAGAGATCAAATTGCCAACATCCAATGGATCATCAAAAAAGCAAAAGAGTTCCATAAAAACATCTACTTCTGCTTTATTGACTAAACCAAAGCCTTTGACTGTGTGGACCACAACAAACTGTGGAAAATTTTGAAAGAGATGGGAATACCAGACCACCTGACCTGCCTCTTGAGAGATCTATCTGCAGGTTAAGAAGCAACAGTTAGAACTGGACATGGAACAACAGACTGGTTCCAAATTGTGAAAGAAGTAAGTCAAGGCTGTATATTGTCACCCTGCTTATTTAACTTATATGCTGAGTACATCATGAGAAATGCTGGGCTGGATGAAGCACAAACTGGAATCAAGATTGCCAGGAGAAATATCAATAACCTCAGATATGCAGATGACAGCACCCTTATGGCAGATAGCAAAGAAGAGCTAAAGAGCCTCTTGATGAAAGTGAAAGAGGAGAGTGAAAAACTTGGCTTAAAATTCAACATTCAGAAAACGAAGATCATGGCATCCAGTCCCATCACTTCATGGCAAATAGATGGGGAAACAGTGGAAACAGTGACAGACTTTATTTTGGGGGGCTCCAAAATCACTGCAGATGGTGACTATAGCCATGAAATTTTTAAAAGATGCTTGCTCCTTGGAAGGAAAGTTATGACCAACCTAGACAGCATATTAAAAAGCAGAGACATTACTTTTCCAACAAGGCCCATCTAGTCAAAGCTATGGTTTTTCCAGTGGTCATGTATGGATGTGAGAGTTGAACTATAAAGAAAGCTGAGCGCCAAAGAATTGATGCTTTTGAACTGTGGTATTGGAGAAGACTCTTTGAGAGTCCCTTGGACTGCAAGGAGATCCAACCAGTCCATCCTAAAGGAAATCAGTCCTGAATATTCTTTGGAAAGACTAATGCTGAAGCTGAAACTCCAGTACTTTGGTCACATGATGCGAAGAACTGACATTTGAAAAGACCCTGATGCTGGGAATGATTAAAGGCGGGAGAAGGGGAAGACAGAGAATGAAATGGTTGGATGACATCACCGATTCAATGGGCATGAGTTTGAGTAAGCTCTGGGAGTTGTTGATGGACAGGGAGTCCTGGCGTGCTGCAGTCCATGGGATCACAAAGAGTCGGATGCGACTGAACTGAACTGATAAAGGTTAACCCAGACATCTCCATGAATGTTAGTTACAAGGCACTTTATCTTACTTAATCTTCTCAAAGTAGTTGAGAGCCGTTTTGGAACTATTCTTACTCCTAGTTTACATTTAGTCCTAATTCAAAGCCCTAATCTAAAGTTTTATTAGCCCTCACTTGCATTAAGGACTCCAAGCCTAAAGGGGTTCAAGGTACTTGTTCAGGTTCACATAGCCAATGAAACTGTAATTTGAATTTAGGTTTTGTTTGTTTGTTTTTTTTACTTTAAGTGAGATGCTGTAAGAGAATATATGAAAGTAACAAGAAAATTCAAAAGAAGGGGAGATGACTGGAGGCCTCAAGAAGGATGAATTTTATGGAACAGACAGAATGTGGACAAGCAGAAGTTTGGGGGTTGAGGAGAAGGGAGGGGACTGTAAAGAAGTGTTCTAAGTTCAGGGTCAAAGCATCAGAGACCGGAAGAGCTCACAGAAGACTTCAGCATGAGGCAGGGGAGCTGGGCACTGACCTAGCTGGGGATCCCAGGGCAGGGCACAGGCAGGAATGGAAAACTCTGGGCACACTGATATTTGAGAGGAAGAGGAATGCCAGAGGGAGTGGTGAACAACAGAGGGAGAAAACCAGAAGAGTGAGCTCGAGTGGATGCGTCCATGGGAGAAACTTCCCTGGGACGGTCCAGTTAGATGAGCACAGGCCATTTGGGAATCCCTGATGACCACAGCAGCTGCCATGTTCATAATATGGATACAGACCTAGAATAAGTAGTTCTCATATAGTTTTTTTTTCCCCTAGAAGCTATGACAGATGAGTAGCTGGAGCAGTCTATGGCATGAATGGGAACAGGGGTCAGTTAAGAGCTGACAGGGAATTAGCATGTTTATTGATTAAGTACAATAGGTGGTCTTTTCATTGACTCAAAACAAGTTGTAATTTCGAATATGATTCCTTCCCACTCCCACTTCTTTTAGTCTCTGCTCATCTACCTGGAAAGTCTGAGCTTCTTCATGGGAAAGTGGGTCCTCATGTGACCACCTCTGCCCCCATCCCCCAAATTGGATTCTTACTACAGAGAGAACCAGAAGTGGAGGGTGACACGGGAAAGTCAGCACGGAGAATGCTTGGCCAGGGAACAGCAGCATGGTGGCAGAGGACCGGGAAGGAGGGGGTTGGAGAACGGGAAGATGTTACACATGGCAAGAGGTGGTCCAAGCACCGGGGCCAGAAGCACACTGAGGCTGAGAACTGACCGCAGGCTGTCTTTCCCTTGTATGTATACACCTTTTAGGTAGAGGTCAGAGATAGAACACAGGTCAATAACTGGTGTTTGCTGCTCCGCACAGTGAAAAGGGGTTTAGGTGTAAGAGGAGAGACCAGATTCAAGCCCACAAAGTAGACATGATGCTTATACTGCTTTATACCTGAGGGTAGTGGGCATCTTCTGGTGCTTTGCACACACAGTTCTTATATACATACATAATGAAGAGCCAAGATCACTGAGGTCTGGATGTGGGGCTGAGTCTAAACAAATTGCTAAGAAACAACTAACAGAAGAGACTTACTGGCATGACACAGCCACGTTGAATTTAGCAATGTAATTTCTCCGTAAGTAAGAACCATTTTAGTGTCTGATTTCACAGTATTACTTTGCAGCTAGTCATTGTCTGGTCTTATTTAAAAGTGGCATAGATGTTAGCTAATAAGATCAGTGTAAGTAACCCCGTACTCCCCTCTACCTGCATCCTGTCTCTATTCTTTAGTCTCCATTTGACCCAAGTCATTGTAACATCTCATCATCCTCAGGTGACTGACAGTAATTTCTGGACTAGACTTCAGGAGTATTGATAAAAATAGGAAAAAATTATAGTGTCTGCCCCAGCATTGTCTTTTTCTAGATCTTTGCAGGAAGGACACAGAATTCTTTTTCCTTTCTGGGATGGGTTTGTTTATTAACCCAACCAAGATCACAGGGGATGTTTTTCATTGCTCCGTCTGGAAAGTGTCCAACACTGAGTCATGGGTCCTTACTTTGGAAACTGTATCTCACTTGGATTAAGGAATAGTAAACTGCAATACAGTTTTTAGAAAGAGGTACATCTAGCCACAAAGAACAGAATAAGGTGTAAGAGCAGAGAGTCACACTGACTTTGTACTTAAAAAAAATCAGCCTGAATAGAAAAGTCATTTGTTTTGTGCCATAACGGCGACCTGTTCTTGTCATTGCTTAAGAGATGTGCAAACTTTGCCATTAAGCCCAGTTCCTTTGTGGCCAGGTATGAAGTCAGGATCTTACCAGCACCTGGAGTTAGGGAAAGAAAGAAAAAGGGAGCAGGTGGCCCTCCCGTGAGAGGTACACTCATCCTTTAAAATGACACACGCTTCTTAAGACCACCCATGTCACCCTTGCTCATCTAACAGTGTCTCAACTTTCCCCATTGATCTCACGCCTTTTGAGAAGGAAGTGCACAGGAATCCTTGCTTAATACAAGCTCTTCCTCCAGACTGCAAAATGAAAGATGAGATGCACACTGATCTGAAATCTAACTTTCCACTTATTTATTATGTGAGTCTCAGAATTAGACTTTTAGAACTAGAGTTTGAAGGGAACAGCTACCTACTCCAGATTTCTGGCCTGGAGAATTCCATGGACTGAAGAGTCCATGGGGTCGCAAAGAGTCAGACATGACTGAGTGATTTTCACTTCACTTTGAGTGGATCAGTTCAGTTCAGTTCAATTCAGTCGCTCAGTTGTGACTAACTCTTTGCAACCCCATGGACTGCAGCACGCCAGGCCTCCCTGTCCATCACCAACTCCTGGAGTTTACTCAAACTCATGTCCATTGAGTCACTGATGCCATCAACCATCACATCCTCTGTTGTCCCCTTCTCCCACCTTCAATCTTTCCCAGCATCAGGGTCTTTTCCAATGAGTCAGCTCTTTGCATTAGGAGGCCAAAGTATTGGAGTTTCAGCTTCAACGTAGTCTTTACAATGAATATTCAGGTCTGATTTCCTTTAGGATGGACTGCTTATATCCTTGCAGTCCAAGGGACTCTCAATAGTCTTCTCCAACACCACAGTTCAAAAGCATCAATTCTTCGGCGCTCAGCTTTCTTTATAGTGCAACTCTCACATCCATACGTGACTACTGGAAAAACCATAGCCTTGACTATGGATGGACCTTTCTTGGCAAAGTAACGTCTCTGCTTTTTAATATGCTGTCTAGGTTGGTCATAACTTTTCTCCCAAGGAGTAAGCGTCTTTTAATTTCATGGCTGCAGTCACCATGTGCTGTGATTTTGGAGCCCAAGAAAATAAGGTCTGCCACTGTTTCCACTGTTTCTCCACCTATTTGCCATGAAGTGATGGGACTGGATGCCATGATCTATTTTCTGAATATTGAGCTTTAAGCCAACTTATTCACTCTCCTCTTCCACTTTCATCAAGAGGCTCTTAAGTTCTTCTTCACTTTCTAACATAAGGGTGGTGTCATTTGCATATCTGAGGTTATTGATATTTCTCCCGGCAATATTGATTCCAGCTTGTGCTTCATCCAGCCCAGTGTATCTCATGATGTACTCTGCACATGAGTTAAATAAGCACAGTGACAATATACAACCTTGACTTACTCATTTTCCTGTTTGGAACCAGTCTGTTGTTCCATGTCCAGTTCTAACTGTTGCTTCTTAACCTGCATACAGATTTCTCAAGAGGCAGGTCAGGTGGTCTGGTATTCCCCTCTCTTTCAGAATCTTCCACAGTTTGTTGTGATCCACACAGTCAAAGGCTTTGACATAGTCAATAAAACAGAAGTAGATGTTTTTCTGGAACTCTCTTGCTTTTTTGATGATGCAATGTATGTTAGTAATTTGATCTCTGGTTCCTCTGCCTTTTCTAAATGCAACTTGAACATCTGAAATTTCACAGTTCACGTATTGCTGCAGCCTGGCTTGGAGAATTTTGAGCATTACTTTACTAGCATGTGAGATAAGTGCAGTTGTGTGGTAATCTGAGCATTCTTTGGCATTGCCTTTCTTAGGGATTGGAGTAAAAACTGACCTTTTCCAGTCCTGTGGCCACTGCTGAGTTTTCCAAATTTGCTGGCAGATTGAGTGCAGCACATTCACAGCATCAACTTTTAGGATTTGAAATAGCTCAACTGGAATTCCATCACCTCCACTAGCTTTGTTTGTAGTGATGCTTCCTAAGGCCCACTTGACTTCTCATTCCAGGATGTCTGGCTCTAGATGAGTGATCATACCATCGTAATTATCTTGGTCATGAAGATCTTTTTTGTCCAGTTCTTCTGTGTATTCTTGCCACCTCTTCTTAATATCTTCTGCTTCTGTTAGGTCCATACCATTTCTGTCCTTTATCAAGCCCATCTTTGCATATGTTTCCTTGGTATCTCTAATTTTCTTGAAGAGATCTCTAGGCTTTCCCATTCTGTTGTTTTCCTCCATTTCTTTGCACTGATCACTGAGGAAGGCTTTCTTATCTCTCCTTGCTGTTCTTTGGAACTCTGCATTCAAATGGGTATATCTTTACTTTTCTCCTTTGCTTTTTGCTTCTCTTCTTCTTTTCAGAGCTATTTGTAAGGCCTCCCCAGAAAAGCCATTTTGCCTTTTCACATTTCTTTTTCTTGGGATGGTCTTGCTCCCTGTCTCCTCTACAATGTCAAGAACCTCTGTCCATAGTTCTTCAGATACTCTGTCTATCAGATTTAGTCCCTTAAATCTATTTCTCACTTCCACTGTATAATCATTAGGGATTTGATTTAGGTCATACTTGAATGGTCTAGTGGTTTCCCTACTTTCTTCAGTTTAAGTCTGAATTTAGCAATAAGGAGTTCATGGTCTGAGCCACAGTCAGCTCCTGGTCTTGTTTTTCCTGACTGTATAGAGCTTCTCCATCTTTGGCTGCAAAGAATATATCAGTCTGATTTTGGTGTTGACCGTCTGGTGATGTCCATGTGTAGAGTCGTCTCTTGTGTTGTTGGAAGAGGGTGTTTGTTATGACCAGTGTGTTCTCTTGGCAGAACTCTGTTAGCCTTTGCCCTGCTTCATTCTGTACTACAAGGCCAAATTTGCCTGTTACTCCTGATGTTTCTTGACTTCCTACTTTTGCATTCCAGTCCCCCATAATGAAAAGAACATCTTTTTTGGGTGTTAGTTCTAGAAGGTCTTGTTGGTCTTCATAGAACTGTTCAACTTCAGCTTCTTTAGCATTACTGGTCGGGGCACAGACTAGGATTACCCTGATATTGAATGGCTTGTCTTGGAAACGAACAGAGATCATTGTGTCATTTTTGAGATTGCATCCCAATACTGCATTTCAGACTCTTTTGTTGACTATGATGGCTACTCCATTTCTTCTGAGGGATTCTTGCCCACAGTAGTAGATATAATGGTCATCTGAGTTAAATTCATCCATTCCAGTCCATTTTAATTTGCTGATTCCTAAAATGTTGACATTCACTCTTGCCATCTCCTGTTTGACCACTTCCAATTTGCCTTGATTCATGGACCTGACATTCCAGGTTCCTATGCAGTATTGCTATTTGCAGCATCGGACCTTGCTTCTATCACCAGTCACATCCACAACTGGGTGTTGTTTTTGCTTTGGCTCAGTCTCTTCAGTCTTTCTGGAGTTATTTCTCCACTGATCTCCAGTAGCATATTGGGCACCTACCAACCTGGGGAGTTCATCTTTCAGTGCCCTATCTTTTTGCCTTTTCATACTGTTCACGGTGCTCTTAAGGCAAGAACACTTAAGTGGTTTGCCATTCCCTTCTTCAGTGGACCACGTTTTGTCAGAACTCTCCACCATGACCCATCCACCTTGGGTGGCGCTACAAGGCATGACTCATAGTTTCATTGAGTTAGGCAAGGCTGTGGTCCATGTGATTAGGTTGGTTAGTTTTCTGTGATTGTGATTTTCAGTCTGTCTTCCCTTTGATGGGGAAGGATAGAGGCTTATGGAAGTGTCTTGGATCAGTGTCCTCATATTATCATATTCCTCTTCCTTCGTACTCCAGCTTCTCTGCTTTTTGAGAATGCAAATATTGGGAGGTTGAGGGAAAACCGTGATCAAACAGAGTCATTTGGATCCTTCATGATGAAAATGTACTGTCTAAACATTAGGGGAGGTGGACATCCTATTATAAGGTTTTGAATGGATGGAAAAGATTTTCTCTTTAAAATTACCTGGGTATTTATGCCCCTTATTTGAACCTTCAAAAGCATAAAATGGGCTGTGTCTTACCTGCCTTTTATTGTCTCTGACGGGGTTAATAATACTGTGGAATTTCTGGAAAGATGAAAAGAAGTAACATATCCATAAAACATTTAAAGCAGTGATGAACATAAAATAGGTGCTCGATAAATGGCAGTCCCTCTTTTTTTTTTTTTTTAATCAGATGGATACGACCGTCTGTATTCTTCCTGCTATAGGATTAGAATTAGGCCGGGAGCATACTAGAGGAAGAGGGAGAGCTTGGAGCATTTAGGGCTTCAGTTTAAAACAGCAACAACAAAGCAATGGGGGTTGGCATTGCATTATCACCCACTGATGAGTTTATGTTGCTCGTCACTTGAATGACAATTGTTAGTCTATAATCAATTTCAAGGACCGTAAAAATCTAACCCAACCAACCCATTTCCTACAACTCAGTTGCCTGTGACTTGAGTAAAGCCAGCTGCTGTCAGTCCCCAGCATTCTGTCCCGCTAGGCGTATCCTGTGGCCTGGGATAGCCCACTTCCGCTTCCACCCTTCTCTTCCTGCCTTTACTCACACACCCTCCATTCGGCATCTACCAGATCTACAGTCCAGTGTGCTACCCTCTTCCTCTGTGCCCCTGTAATAGCACAGAGAAGGGCATTTGTAATGCCTTTCACACATCTTCTCTCCTGGTGGTGCAGTGGAGAAGTACCTGGGCTTTGCAACCTGACCTTGTGGGTTCTAATCCAGATTCCACCACTAATTAAATGTGTGAGTTTTGAATAGTAACTCTGAATCTGTTTTTTCATCTATAAACTGGAAACAATAGTACCTGCTTCATAGGGTTGAGGATTAAGTGAGACATTCAAGCACAGTGTGTAGGACATGTAAAGCAGTCAATCTTTGTAAACCAGCAAGAGGAGTACAGGATTTGTATCCTTGTTTTTATCTTGGCCTTATCTCCATTACTAGAGACTAAATACCTCAAAGGCAGTAGTTGGCTTTACTCCTAACATAGGCCCTTGCCCAGCGTTCCACTGTCTCACCACTCAGAGTGGGGTACGGGTCACCTGGGGGCTTGTTATTCATGCAGAATCTCAGGGCCTGTGCCAGACCTATGGAATCAGCATCTGCATTTTCACAAGGTTCCATGAAATTTGAGAAACACCACACTTGATAAAATATATCCCTTGAAATTTGAGAAACACTGCACTCATTCCTTGAATTCACTTGCTGAAGCTGATATTTTAATTATGCTAGTAATAGCCACTAGGAAAACAGACATTGAATGCTCTATGATCAGTACTGCCGTTACATCGCTGGCATTTATTTATTAGCATCCTTTAGACCAGTGGTTCTCAAAGTGTGTTCCCCAGACCAGCAGCATCAGATGCACTTGGGAACTTGTCAGAAATGCAAGTTTTCAGGTGATTCGAAAGCACCCCCGAGGTTAGACCCACCGCTTTAGAACATTGGGAAGCAACCAGAAGTACCATGCTAATAATGAGCATCCCCTTCTTCCTGCCTTGTTGTTTGATTTCTTCTCTTCCATCTCTTTAAAGAAGCAAGCCAGTTAAATATTATATTGTTTCCTTTCTGTGTTTGCTGGATACTTGCTGGTGCGCATACACGTCTTAATGTCTACCTGGCAGACTGATATATGTCAAATACCTTTTCCAGTGTACGGAATACACAACCTATATGGCTTATCTGCACTCCCTGTATTGTGTTTTGTTTTGTTAATTTTATTCATTTTTTGAATAGGTGATAGATGTACGTGGTATAAAATTCCCAAGGTACAAGAGTTTACCGTGAAAAGTAAGTCTCCCCGCTTCTTACTCCAGTAATAGACTTCCTTTCTCCAAGGGCAATCACTGAGCTTTCATCACAGACATTTATTGAGCACCTACTATGTGCCAGGCATCGTTCTGGGCACTGATATGGAACGAAACAGAGAAAAACCCCTGCCTTCACAGAGCTGACATTTCATTTACCGATTTCTTGTTGTATTTGTTCAGTAGCACAGAATTTGGCAGTAGTTAAAAGCAGGACTCTGGAGTCAAACCAACTGATTTTAAATCCAATATTCCCCATGTTCTAAGTGATCTCAAGCTATTTATTCTACCACTGTGACCTGGGTTTTCTTTATCCTGAAATGGAGATAGCAATTCTATTCTATATGGTTGTTGTGAGAATTATACTTGTAAAGCACCAAACAGTGCCTAGAACAGAGTAAATGCTCAATAAATACAGGTGTTGATTATAATGATGTGATCTCATTCTACTGTTCTATAATGTAAACTAGAAATGGCTAGAGGATTTATTTTCTAGTAGTATCCATTTCCTCTCTTTGCTATGTGATGATCAAAAAAAATCACCTTTTTTCAGAACAAGCACAATAAATTTGCCCTCTCAATTCTGATCATTAACAGATTGATGATAAGACTGACTTCTATGAAGTAATCAACCTCTTTTTAAAAATCACTAGAGCATAGAGACTGTCGTCCTCTTCTTTTTAATCCAGCTTTAAAAAAAAAATCCCATGTAATTTGGAGGTTTGTCTACTATTATTTCATGTGGAGGTATTTTGTACCATTATTTTCAGCTTTTTAATGTTATAAAGTACATTCCTCGGGGAGAGTCTGCATTTCACATCTGAGGGATTAAACACTTCTAAGCAAAGTTTCTGACAATACAATTTGATATAGTTACCTTAAGGAACATTTTTTGTGATTCTAGTCCCCGACCAGATAGGAAAACAACTTTAACCCCTGGAAAAGTAACAAAAGTATTCCTCAGTGACAGTCTTAAGATGGAAAAGATTAGAAGGAACAAAAAGGGGGAAAGAGAGAAGAAAAGAACTCCTAGGGCATGAAAACATTTACATATTAAGCCAAGAACTGTTTCATTTATTTAGCATAAAAAAGTATTAGTGGGCATAATGAAAGATTGCAAGGAAGTTGCGTTAAGTTTATTCCCGCATGTACTGATCCTGGACCAATGAGCTGAATTCTGAAAGGGAATGTGACTGACCACAGTCCTGATAACCATTTAATATATTCTTTTTCCCCTTTGTCCCTGATTATATTTTGTATTATTTCCTGGCAGACTGGGTATATGGATCTTTGAAAGGTGACTGTAGTATAGGAAGCCTCTTCTCTTCACCTTGTCATGAAAGAAGGACTAAGAGGAGGGGTACCTGGGGAATGGAACTGAAATGCCTCTGAGGTAGATTTGGGGTGTTTTGTATTCTCCTTTAAACATTTTCCTGCCTCTGATATTTTATTGTCAAAAATGGATTAACATAAGAACATCAGGGTTCGTAATTTTGAAAGGCATAAAGTCCCTTCTGGGATTCCCAGGTGGCTTAGTGGTAAAGAATCCCCCTGCCAGTGCAGGAGATGCCAGAGACATGGGTTGGAAGATCCCTTGGAGGAGGAAGTAGCAAGCCCCTCCAGTATTCTTGCCTGGGAGATCCCACGGACAGAGGAACACGGCGGGCTACTGTTCAAGGGGTCTCAAAGAGTCAGACACAATTGAGCGCACACACAAAAAGTCCCTTCCAAACAGGCGAGGCTTCCTTGGGTGGCACTTGCCCATGGGCTCTTCTCAAACTTTGTCTGTACTAATCACATACCCCACTGCGGTGCTCACTCTGACTAGGGGTGCATGAGGCAATGTGCGTGTGACCGCTTTGCCTTACTCCTGCAACTTGTCATTTCTCATTTGCCTCTGTTCCCACTACTTATTACCTTAAACTCGGTGGTTTAATTTATTATCATCATTTCTCATGGTTGTGTGAGTTAACGAGGCTCAGCTGGGTTCTTAAGATCTTTCAGGAGTTTGCAGTGAGATAGCAGCTGAGGGTAACTTGGTGGGATGTTCCATGTGGCAGCATCATTCAAGGGTCTGTCACCTTAATTGGGATGGCTGGGACAGCTGAGAACTGACTGGCATCTCTCTCCATAGGGCTACCTTGACTTTCTTTACACCTTTACAAGAGGTGGCCTCTTGATACTCAAATTCCTTGCCTTGGGATTGACTCCTCCCCTTTGGACCAAGCGCTCCAAAGAGACTCAGGCAGAAACTGCAAGGTGTCTCTGAATTCAAAGTTCAGAGTCATGTAAAATCACTTCCCCTGCATTTTACTGTTCAAAAATCAAACCAGCTCAAATGTGAACAAGTGCAGTATACAAGGCATGGATACCAGAAACTTGGTTCACTGCATGGGGTAGAGAGGGCATCTTTAGACACAAGCTACCACACCCTCTTTGCCAGAAAATAGTCAGACTTACCTTCAACACAATGGTTGCGCCATTGCACCAGAAGCTTCTAGGAAACATAAACCCATACAAGTACTTGGTGGTGGTGGCTTAGTCACTAAGTCATGTCCGACTCGTGCGACCCCATGGACTGTAGCCTGCCAGGCTCCTCTTTTCATGGGATTCTCCAGACAAGAATACTGGAGTGGATTGATTTCCTTCTCCAGGGGAACTTCCAAACCCAGGAATCAAACCTGGGTCTTCTGCATTGCAAGCAAATTCTTTACTGACTGAGCTATGAGGGAAGCCCCGCACAAGTACTTAGTAAGCTAAAATTTATGGGGTTTGGTAATGTTTATTTTAACTAAATATATCTGATATTGTATGAGTATTGTTTGTTCATAGAATTGCTTTTGTTGGCTTATATGCATTTGTACCTGTTGGTCAGAAGCTGCTACTGATAAAATATTTTGGCATTAGAGTAGTTAACCAGACACTCAACACAGTTCATCTATTCCTTTCTAACCTTTGGTATAGTCGTGTATTTTACTATACAATAATTATGGAATATTTTGTTTATTAAAATGAGAGTTGTATTAATGTTATTCATCCATTCATTCAATCAACAGGTATTTGTTGAGTACCTGTGATGAACCAGGCTCTGTGTCAGGCAGTGAAAAGTTGGGATACTTGGTGCTATGTTGGGATTTTGCCCTGACTAGTATCAGTCTTAGCATTTTAAATATTAATTATATGAGTTCACGCGTTCATATGTTTGGGCACTAAAGAAAGCAGATGTTACTGAACAATAGTAACAGTTAGTGCTGACTGCACCTTTCTTTGTGCGTTATTTCACTGAATCCCCCCCAAGAGGTCTTAGGACAGAGGCAGCGTTGATATACAAGGTTCAGTAGAGGTTGAAAGTATGACTCAAGAGTGAACAGTATACCTACTACACCAAACTGCATTAAAATAACACCTTTATTTCTAAATTCCGTGCCTTTTAAGAAATATTTTCACCATTCGAAAATGGTGAATGCATAACTACTTAATCACTGTTACTTGATATTCGTAAGACCACTTTAGTCATTGGCCAAACGTACTGACAGCTCCCATCCCCGTCCCAACACTGGGCTTCTATAGGCTTCATACTGAGCATTTCTGAGGCCTAAGAAGGAGATGTAAAAAAGGATAGAAACTTACTGAAATTTTACTGTATCCCAGTCACCAAGCTTGGCATGCCAAAAGAGGTACGAAGCTGCTATGGCATGTAGATGGGGGAAAAAAGCAAAATCATCAAGCTATTTAATAAAAGCAATTATGAATTCCAAAAACATTGACGGAGCACTTACAATATGGCAAGCCCAGGACACCGTGTGTTCTCACTCTCCCACGGGAGAGACCAAGCAGATGTTTTTCCTGACGATACACTCTGATACGGGAAACCCACGTGAGGAACGCTCACGAGGGTGAGTGGAGGGTGAAAAGAGTTCTGCTGCTGCTGCTGCTGCTAAAGTCGCTTCAGTTGTAACCGACTCTGTGCAACCCCATAGATGGCAGCCCAGAATCAAAGACTGGAGAAATTACTCAGGTGAAGAAGGAGGGGTGAAGGTTCCATCAAAGGAAGAAACCCTAGGTAGTGGCTCAAAGTCTAAAGATGTCCAGAAATTCTAGGGACTGAAAGAATTTTGTGTAACGGAAGGGCAGGATGAGTGTGGAGGGGTGGCCAGAGAGAAGTTGGTCAAGAAGTCACGAAGAAGGAAACTTTTCTTGCAGTCCTTGTTAGGAAGCTTGAATGAGTGACCACCATTGAATCAGACTTTGCTGAGTAGTTTGGGGGTGGGGGCTGTTTGTTTGTTTTGTTTTCTGGCCGTACCGTGTGGCATGTGAGATCTGAGTTTCCTCACCAGGGATCGAACCTGTGCCCTCTGCCTTGGAAGCACAGAGTCTTAACCACTTGACCGTCAGGGAAGTCCTAGTAGGTTGGATTTAAAGTGCATCTGTGGCAAACAGGTTAAAGTTCAGACATTTTCTCCATTTTAACCATGACTTCCTCTTCCATTCTTCAGAGTTGGAAATGATTCTTTTTATTATGTTTATATTACTATTGGGGAGGGGGATATTTTTCAATATGTATCAGGCATTATAAATGGCTTCCCTTCTCATTCTGGGTATTTACAATGTTGATTACAGCCGGGAGGATCGAATTCAAACGCCAGGTGTCATATCGTGTGAATATTAGATGAGTCATTATTTATGCATTGATCCAGGAACAGCAAATCTGTTCCCCACCTCATCAGTTCTACAAATTCATGCTTCTGTATATTTAGGTAACCGTGCAAGAGATAGATGCAAAATATGAAAAGGTGCTGCACACCTACTTCCTCCAACACAATGTCGAAACCTTTTTGCCCTTTCTAGCCTGATCGTTCAGCTGTTCTGAGAGAAAGCGATTGAAATTGCCTCTCCCGAGTGCCCAGATGGCAGATGCAGAAGTCCCACTAGTTGTTCCCTCCACTGCCATCAGAAACAGGGTGGAGCAGCTGGGAAGGGAGGCCAGGAGGCCCAGAGAGAGGAGAACAGTGGAACAACACAGTGACAGAGGCTCCTTCTCAGCTGCCTCTAGCCCCTTGCAGCCAAGACCTCCCCAGCCAACCCAAGCTCCCTCCACCTCTTGCCTTCTCCAGGGACTCCTCAGGGAAGGAGGACCAGTCAGTGACTTTGATCCCATCAGGGAGATGAAAGAGTTCCTGCAGGAGATAAAACAGAGCCTCCACTCCTTTCCCCTGCTTGTCTCACTTCTCCTTTCCTCCCACTCTAGAGAGAAACAGCAATGATGAGTGCTTTCTCCAACGCTGCTTGGAGAGCTCTTGCCGCTTCTCAGCCCCACAGTTTCCCAACCTCAACCCGAGGGCAGGCCCTCCCTCCCCCTCTCTCTCTCTCTTTTTTTCCCCTCCTTCCACCTGACAGGGACCATAAATAACCCAGGCCCCTGGTGTTCCCAGCTGAGAACAAAAAGTTATAAAGTTTGCCTGGAGTTCTCTGCCACTCCCTGCCGGGGCCACTTCTTTGTTTTCTTCTCCTGTTTTTCCTCTCTACCTGCTTTGGCCGTTTCTTTCTTCAGGTTGGAGAAGAGTCGCCTCCCCATTAAGTGCAGTGACTCGCTTGCTGGCTCTCCCTAGATTTCAGGCTGTCTCAGCTACCCGATTAGGCACCGGCACTGGTATCAAATTACCGAAAGTCTACACTGGAGCAGTCCTCATATTTACATACAAATAAGTCTGGGGCTCTCATTTATGTCACCATTCGGTTCTGCTAGAGGCTTGCCAGAGGAGTTGTTAATCCAATCAGAAGGAGTTTTAAAAGGATGTCTTCGGAGTGATCAAAAAGGATCTTGATCTCAATGAAATGTGGCCAGATTTGGGGGGATTTTTTTTTTTTTTTTTTCATCTGAAAAACTGAAAGTCTGTTAACACTGATGAATAGGAAAAGATGTGTAATTCTTCAGTTGCCGGCGAGGAGACGAAGACGCTGAGAGGAACTCGGAGGTGGTGGTGAAGACCGTGGATCCAACCCAGGGATTGGTTTTTTGGGGGCTGATCTGGAGGTAGATTCTAAATCACTGTCTCAGGAATTCCTGGAAACATCAGGAAAACATTTGACCAGCCCAGCCTGGTGGAAATGGCTTTAATACAGAGTAAGATCTTTCTTTAAGTTGTACTTAGCGTGTGCTGTTTCTGTTTCCTCCACAGTGAATGTGCAAATAGCCCAGCTGTAAAGTAACTTAAAATAATCTCTTGGTTCTGGGTAGCTGTAGAAAGCTGATCTGTTTAGTTTTTACACTTGCAAAAACGGTAGCTGATGTATTTTTAGACTTGATTGGTAGTTTAAAAGCTGAGTTCTTGTGGTTTCCTGAGTTTAAATGAATGGAAATTATAAACGATGCTGAATGAAGGATTGGAAAATAGAGCCGGAGTGGTGAAATCGCTTACCTTTGAGAAAACAGAAAACATACACGCCTTTGAAATCCTGTTCAGCCAGCCAGGCTTGTATCCAGTAGAACGAGAGTCAAGTCATAAAAAGGAGAAAAGAGTTTGCCTATTTGTGGAAGGAACTTTTCCACAGTCCATTGCTACATTTTGTAAAGGATGGGAAATGTCCCAGAGGGCAAAAGGCATCTGGAAAACCTGCCCGGTCACTTCTGGAATGTGTTTTTTTTTTTTTTTTTTTTTTTCCGCGTGAGATCATGTTATGCCTGTGTAGCTAGCAAAAGTATTCTATGAACTTACTCTGTATAGATGGTTCGAGAACAATTTATTTATTTCCAGCTGTTGAAGCCCCGATTTGATCTCTGTTGAGAGTAGAGCCACTTTCTGAGCAGGGTTCAAGCACCTGGGCAGCTGTACTGAGCTGTTCATTTGATGGATTTCGAAACAGTTCAATATGGATGTGTTTCAAGGTTCCCCAGTTGAGCAGTTCTAATTCAAATTAAATCACTTGCCAGTTATTTACATAACCCCAAACTGAAATCGTGGTTGTGAGAAAACCATTTAAAATAAAGTTGGTTCTCTTCCCACATAAAATTTCCAGAACAGGGATGAAGAGGTGCCTCTTATTTTGCAATCCAGGTCCATTCAAACAAACTGCCCTCATCATGGTCAGGCCAGGGAAACTCGAACTGACACAAGAGATGAACCTTTCTAGTCGGCTAGGGCTTGAGGCGGGGACAAGGAGATATGGAAATGTTTAAAAATTGGTACCTAGTGCCAGGAGCTCTTTCTGCTGCTTAAATTCACTCTTGAAATGATGAACTAACCTCTACCTATACTTTGTCTTTCTAAAGGGCAGTTACAAATATTATCCAGGGGATGGGGGGAAATAAACATGAGAAAATGGATGATTAGCTAATGACTGGAGGAGCAGTTTTCTCCCCAAACAGACACATTTTCAGAAAGGAAGCTTCTGATTCGGGCTTGCTTTGTACATCCGCAGGTGAAGATGCAATGACAGGCGACACGGACAAGTATCTTGGGCCACAAGACCTTAAGGAACTGGGCGATGATTCTCTGCCTGCAGAGGGCTACATGGGCTTTAGTCTGGGGGCCCGTTCTGCCAGGTATTTCCCTGTTGCTCTTTACTCACAGTTAATTTAAAACAACCATGATGTCATAAACTGAAACCATTTTCATTTTTCACATTATCCCCAAAAGTGCCCTCGGGGTAAGGATGTGAATTTGGTGAAACGCACACATGCTCTGCTGTTTTCTTTTGTGGTTTTCAGTCTTTAATTTTATGTGAGTGAACGTGGTAATTGTTTGTTCTGTTTTTCCCTACCTGGCAGTCATGCTTCAAGCATAATGTAGCAAAGGAGTGCGCTGACAGAGTGAGGAAAACCAATCTGGGTCACATGTTTTAAAAATAAGTTTTGTTCCATAGTGAAAGAAAAATCCCATTTTCCCATAAGTAAGAAATATTTGTGTTGATTGTGCACTATACTCTTTTCATGACTGAAAGAACAATTTACGATTGTGACTTTTTTTTAAAAAGAGTGGATTCTTGGGAAAAAATACGTATCGCTTATTGGAATTGTCTAGCAACTGTTTGAGCATCTCTTCGAAAGCTCCGCCATTTGTTTACAAGGGACATGTTAAAGGTGAAACGGTGACTTAATCAAAAGTCAGAGGCAGGAATGGTGGCAAATTCAGTGCTGAAAACTGAAGCATAAAGCTTTTGTACATGGAAAACCTTGGCTCCAGCCTGACCTGGTTGAAAGGAACAGGACCTTGTCCAGAATTTGGAGACTTCTTTTCCCTGGTTGGATTAACAGCATGTGTGCTGACAGTCAAGTTATTTTTAAGCTAATAATTAAACCTTCTGAGTTAGAGCCCTGGGGACATTTTCCTATCGTTTAAAAATTTGTTGTAAAAAGTTTCATTGTCTGATAGTAAATGCACTTCCCACAAAGTAAACCTGGGAGTTTATTCTCAGTGTCGTTGATATGGATAGTTTAGACTCAGAATTGATTTTTCTTTGAGTCAGTCTTTTTTTTTTTTTTTTTTTAATGGAATTTGAAACCTCATGTAACTTAATCAACTTTTGACTTTATATATATATTTATAGAAGGCCTTAAAAGCTTATTGCAGCAGGTGTCATTAATGACAAGAGGAAAATGAGTTTCTAGAAACATGTCATATTTCAGTTAATCACAGATAACAACAAGTTATAGCTGAAAATATGCAGAATCTTAAAGGACCTTAAGGAAAACTTCTGTTTAGAGACTTAATAGCTTTAGTAATCCAATAACTAGCTGATTCGCTTCCTCAGATAATACATAGAAGCTACATTTCATAACTCAGTCATTTGCCGGTAGGGGATTGTAGCAGCTGACCTCCAGTGAGAGATGAAACCAGAATATTGTCTCTTATAAACTTTCCGCAAGACAGTTGTGAGGCTTTCATACTTCTAGTTTGGATTGCATCATTCCTCTTTGTTGCTATTATATGTAACTCATTTTTTGACATTGGCAACTGATGTTATGCTCAGAGGCAAATTTAAAAAATCTCTAAAGCTGATGTGTTTTTTAAAGTACTGTTAAGAGTATTACCAAGTCTAATATTCTGAGTGTAACATTTAAAAAGGAATACATTAAATGTGTAACTCATCCAACCATAACATTTTTTTTTCTTTTTTCCTGTCTGATTTTTTTTTTTTTTTTTTTTGCTTTCTACTTCTCCTGTTTTTTCTAAAAATACTTAAAAATAGTCCCAAGATCAGGTAAGAAGATATGACGCTTTGATGGTGTTTCTCCGCCTTTCCCAGCTCATTTTCTCGTCTTTGTTTTCTCGGCATTGTGCTGTGCTGTGCTGTGCTCCCATGTGCTGCTTTTTTTATTTCTCTGCTCAGCTTTAGAAAATCAGTTTTGTGATTTGAGAAAATAAGCAAGTAGCTAAATGTGTAATAAATAATGTTACTTATGCAAAGTTGGCTGAATACATGAGGAATTTATTTCCCTTAGCATAGAAGTTGTGTAGTGCATGAAGTAACTGGAGAGATTGCCCTGGGTTTACAGGCAGAGTCTTGACTGGAAGGACTGTTTGTTTGCTGAGTGCTGTTATCTTTGAAGTGTGCTAGGTACATTAAGATAACCTCAGAATTCTGAGGCATGTGTTTTTCTAACACTTCCTCTGCTTAACACTTAGGGTATACCCATGGCTAAAAATAATATCGTTGACCTCAGTGAAAAACAGTATAATGCTTTCCAGACCCCCATGCAAATAATCTCTCATTTAAGTAGCTGAAAGCACTTCGATGTGTTAAGGATTCACGTTGAAGCTTGATGCCTTTAATGGGCTCTCCATCTGCCTAATGTAAGTTGGTCAGGAGTAGGAATTATGTCAAATGAAGACATCTTTACATGTTTCCACTGATGGCTCCCAATTCTAGGCTCTGTTCTTTCATTCACACTCCTACAGTAGTTGAAAGAAAGATTATTATTTTTTTAATCAATACATCTTAGATATGTTTAAGGACTAAACTTAAAATTAATATGTAAACATTAAAAAAACTTTTAAGTATTTGTTCACATGTACAATAAAACCATCTCATGTACCACCAATATTATTATCTACCATGGGAACCATAATTTAGAGAAATTAATATCTGTATTGATCCGTGCAGATTGAGTACATGTCCATCACTCTGTTGGAAAAGAACGTTCTGTTGGATAGTGTTGAGTTAGAAAGTAGAAAGACAATTCCTGCTTTTAGGAAGCTTATATTGCATCTGAGAGAAGAGATGGGGCTAGAAACAGGAATAACAACAACAAAAGTTTGCAATAAAAACAGGGGGAAAAAAAGGGATGGGTCATGATTGGGCACTGGAGGCCCGACTATGTAAGAGGTCAGAGACACGTGGCTTACTAAGTAAGCTCTATGCAAGGATAATGCTCCCTTTCTTTTTTTCCTTTTATATCCAATTTCTAATATTGTGTCCTGCCCATAATAGTCACTTAGTAAGTATCTGCTCAAAACACTTAATAATGACTCTGTAGAATGATGTCTGTCTTAGAGAAAGTAAGGCTCTCATCCTAGGAGCACATACCGTGCCATTTGTGTAGACACTTGGAATAAAGCCTATCATTCAGGAGCCTCTGTATCTTGATATAACGATATCCGCTTTGGGATAGTCTGTAGTGCATCCAAAATATATCCATATATGCCTTCAGTATTCTGTGCTTGCACAATATTTTGTGCAAGCACAGAATCATTTCTTAGGTATGTCTCCTTTGCTCTTTTCTCTGACAAGCACAGACAAAGCAGGGCTGAGGCCAAAGTCTGACCAATGTTGCCGGTAAAGATTCAAGCAGCCATGTTTGGATTCAGACACTTTTCTACTCCCTAGGCAGGGCCAACTTGCCGTGGTCCTTGTCCTCCACACCAGGAAAGATGACACCGAAACCAAAGGGGCTGTATGTCTACCACGTTAGCTGTGAGCTTCCCCATTGCTGAGGAGCCCATTCCAGAAGGCCGGCTCAGCAGTCTTGTATTCTGCAGCTGTCTTCCAAGGACAATGAGACAGGAAGCCTCAGACCGCTTTCAAAACAGGAGTCAATGAGAAGCCACCTCTTGACCACCTAGCTGGTAGGGAGGCAAGGGGCCTTGAGGCAGCTTCTCACAAGACTCCATGCTCTGTGTTCCTGAAGGATCACCAGGGTTCTGTCAGTGCTTATATGAGCTGCCACCCCAGTCTGCCTGGATATTATGTAGATATATATAGATACGTGGATATATGTAGAGTTACTAGGATCCCTTACTCTATTGATTTCTTTTTTTTTTTTAATCAAAATATAACTGACAAATAAACCTTGTATTAATTTCAGGCACATAACATAGTGGTTCCACATTTGTATATATTGCAAAACAAGCACCGTAACAGGTCTAGTTAACACCCATCACCACACATAGTTACACTTTTTCTTTTTAGGCTGACAGATTTTAAGGTCTCACTTAGCAACTTTCAAATATGTGAAACAGTATTATAAACTATAGTCAGCATGCCGTACATTAAGTCCTCAGGTCTTATTCATTTTATAACTGGAAGTTTATACCTTTGGACCACCTTCACCCATTTTGCCCATCCACCAAGCCTTCTTGGTATGAGTTTAGAGGTCAAGGTGGTGAGTGGCACTTTAGGACATCAGGGGTCCTGCACTCTGGGAAGTTCAGAGACTGCATAGAATATTGAGAAAGACTAAGAAGGAGAAGAGCAGAAGAAGCAAAGCTAAAAAGAGTTCAGTAAGAAAAGGCAAGATAATCGTGTATGGAATTTGAATTTTTCACAGCCAGAAAGATGGCAAAAAAGATCATGTCGGGATAACACTTCTTGTTTCTTCATGTTTTCCATGGGAAGCAATTGCAAACCAGAGCTCTTAGGAGGTTAAACCTGCATCTAGTTCCCAAATTTTTATTAACAGATGCATTTATAGCAACATAATTCCATTAAATAGTGTGAGACAGACAAATATGGACCAGAAAAAGAGGAGACTCTCAAAGAAGATTTTAACAAAGAAAAAAATCTCTCCAGCTATCAAATTACCTAGAGTCATCTGGTTCTTCTGAATGGTCATGTTGGTTCAACTCGCATATAGAAACATCCAAAGTCTTCCTATATTTCATCTTCTCACAGACTGAATACCAGACAGCCTAATTTTAAACAAAACCTGATCATGAGGTTATCTAAGCTTAAGAAATTTCCTCAAGTATAAGGAAGTTCATTTTCGACCATGTCTTTTCAAGGGCGATTTTGGTTGATATTTTGAGCCATCTTGCCTGTTCCGAAAGTTGCATGCATTAATGTTCTTTTACCCATCTCATCATCATCTCCCCCTCTTGAATGGTTAACTGTAACCACAACAGCCTCCGCTCCTTCAGCTCGGATAGGTCTTACACCTTGAACCGAAGCTCCTACGCCCGGGACAGCATGATGATTGAGGAGCTACTGGTGCCATCCAAAGAGCAGGTATGTGTTCTTTCTCAAACCTTCTTTCGTTGTTAAGCTTTTGTTTTTTTATGATTGAATCACTCTCTTTGTCGCATGACAGAAACTCTATTTCTGCAAGTTTGATTTTGCCTTTGTAAGTCTTCCTATCTGCCAATTAAAGAAACAGTCAGGGATTTCCCTGGCGGTCCAGTGGTTGAGACTCCACACTTCCACTGCAGGGGGCACAGGTTCAATCCCTGGTTCGGGAACCAGGATTACACATGCCACAGTGTGTGGCCAAAAAAAAGAAAGAAAAAAAAAAATCAGTTGTACCATAAATCGAAATATCCCTCTCTTCTGCAGATCAGTCTCTCAGATCCCACAGAGAGGAGTTTAAAGAAGTCCTAGGAAAGGCATGTATACCTATCTCATTTCTTAGTCAAGTCTTTCAGTTTTTTTAAAAAAGGAGAGTTAATAATAGTGAAAGTGAAGTTGCTCAGTCGTGTCTGACTCTTTGCAACCCCATGGACTGTAGCCTACCAGGCTCTTCTGTCCATGGAATTTTCCAGGCAATAGAACTGGAGTGGATTGCCATTTCCTTCTCCAGGGGATCTTCCCAACCCAGGGATTGAACCTGGGTCTCCTGCATTGTAGACAGACGCTTTACCGTCTGAGCCAATGATAACTGGTAGCTAAAGTTGCTGACATTATCCACACGAATGCTTGATTCTGCTCTACAGTGTATGGGTGTTGGATTTGCTGAAATTGTTTTTAGCAAGTCATAGATTAGATTGGTCATGTTTTTGGCCCATTAGCTCCAAAGCTGCCTGGGATGGGCTTTCTCAAGATGTGCTAGTATTTTGCTTTCTGCTAGAATCTTTGTTTGGTTAATCTGGTATTTATGCAATGTCTTCTTTCCAATAGCTGTGGCTCAATAGATACTGGTTTATTGTAGGAAGTCCTAGGAACAGAATCTTGCTGCCTATGGGCTCAGGATGGATCATTAGTCTGGATACACATAATACCTGGTTTTAAATGTGCAGTCAGGAGCTGGTAATGGATGAAACTGTTAGGACCATAAAACTAAGTTTGAAGGTGGCCTATAATAGTTAAACAATGACATGGTGAAATTATGCTGGACTTACTGATTCACTACATAATAAAGGTAAATTGGGACAGATGAATAAGTAATAGACATTTATCATCACCAAGTTAGGTAGCCACACATTGGCAGGGGGTGGTCCCACCTGTCTGGATATGCTGACTTCCAGAAACACAGATGTACATGGTACTTCACAAGGACCACAGTACGTATTTTTTTTAAAGCTTTTTTTTAAAGTTCTTTCTTTCTTTTTGGTTGTGCTGGGTCATCGTTGATGTGTGGGCTTCGCTCTGGTTGCAGTGAGTGGGGGCTAATCTCGAGTTGCCATGCACAGGCTTCTCATTGCGGTGACTCCTCTTGTTGAGGACCATAGGCTCCAGGATGCGTGGGCTTCAGTAGTTGTGGTTCTTAGCTGCTCACAGCATGCTCCGGGATCTTCCTGGCTCAAGGATCAAACTCGTGTCTCCTGCATTGGCAGGCAGAATCCTTTACCACTAAGCCACCAGGGAAGCCCCCACAGTACATATTTTAACACTTTTATACTCTCTAGAACATTCTTATCAAGCAGGCCTTACAAATATGACTACAATGGCTATTCAGTGTTCGGTCAAACAAAACACCGTTTGTAGAATGATTATAGGTGCATGCCATAATTTAAGTGGGTGTTAGCACCAAAGAAGGCACTTATCTCAAATAATGAAGCTAAGCTCTTAGGTGTAAAGTGTAGCCTAGGCTATGGTTTTCTGAAGAACTTTATGCTTGGTTGGCTGTGGTCATTCTCCTAGTTGGGTGATTCTGATCTCTTTATGTTCCCAATTGAAATGAAATATTAGTGGATATATTGATAACACTTCTGAGTATAGAAATAGCTGAAATTCTCTACACTCTAAGAGAACCCCACAGAACTTACAAAGTTTCAAGTGAAAGGAGAGTCCTTGAACACTTTGCTGTTATATAACAAATGCGCCTAGTTCTATCATGGAATAGCAGATCCTCCACTGAACCTAATTATGGTTTATATTTCTGAATGTATACTTATCTAGGGGCAAGGGCCTGAAATGGAGGCCACCACCACCATCATCACCATGAGTTCACCACCATCACCTCCACCACCCCCACAACCCCATCCCCACCACCATCCCCTCCACCCCATGACCCCATCCCCACCACCATCCCCTCCACCCCCATGACCCCATCCCCACCACCATCACCTCCTCCACCCGCATGACCCCATCCCCACCACCATCCCCTCCACCACCCCCACAACCCCATCCCCACCACCATCCCCTCCACCCCATGACCCCATCCCCACCACCATCACCTCCGCCCCCATGACCCCATCCCCACCACCATCACCTCCACCACCCCCATGACCCCATCCCCACCACCATCCCCTCCACCACCCCCATGACCCCATCCCCACCACCATCCCCTCCACCCCCATGACCCCATCCCCACCACCATCACCTCCACCACCCCCATGACCCCATCCCCACCACCATCACCTCCGCCCCCATGACCCCATCCTCACCACCATCCCCTCCACCACCCCCATGACCCCATCCCCACCACCATCACCTCCACCCCCATGACCCCATCCCCACCACCATCACCTCCGCCCCCATGACCCCATCCCCACCACCATCACCTCCGCCCCCATGACCCCATCCCCACCACCATCACCTCCACCCCCATGACCACCCCTTTTACCACCGTAGTTATCAGTCTCTCAGTTTCTGCCTGTAAGCCTTAAGGAAAATGCAAATGTTTGCAATGCTACAAGCCTACAAACAGGCTTCTGAGGGTTCTCACACCACTACCTGCTAACTACTACCAAGATCTACTTAATCAGGCAGAAGGGTGGGGCAGCATTTACTCAGAATGAAGGATTTGTGAAAAAGAGATGAAGGCTAGAGAAACTTTTGAGGTGAAGCTGGTGTTCTTTTGTAAAGTTTGTTGCTGCCCCAGTTTCAACAACACCTCTGTGGACATGACAAACCCCACTGTAGACCAGTCAGAAGAAAGGGGAGCTTAGGATACCTTCACATTTTTTACTAATAATGATTAAGTTGCTAACTACAGAAGCAGATGGTTGCTTTCTTCATTGGCGACAGAGAATCTGTGGTCTGACAGACATTTCTCATGGAACTAGCATGTTTAATAAACACATCACATGACTCCAGGATAAATTTACTGGAGCCTTGGAAAAAAGATATGAATGGCATAAAGACATTTTAGGGACAGTTGGTGGCATTTGAAAACACACTGGCTATGCTATTAGGAAATTAGTGTTCATTTTCCTAGCAGTGATAATAGTATTGAAGCTATACAGGGGAATATCTCTCTTCCAGGGGTAGGCATGTTGAAATTTTAAATAATAAAGTGATCTTTAAGTCCGCTATTGATTTTCAAATGGTTCAGCCAAAAGTGTATATGCATGGAGAGAGAGAAGAAAATCAAATATGACAGAATGCTCACTGTTGAATCTAGGTTGAGTGCCTATAAGTATTACTTATACAGCTTTTTCAACTTTTTTATTTGTATAAAATAAGAATTTGGAGGAAAGGGGAGGACAAATTCTGAAAGAGGTATAGCAACTTATTTAGTCCCTAATGTCTCATTTATTACAGAAGAGAAAAAAAAGACTAATTCCTCAAAAGACAGGCTTTATTTCAGAGGAAAGAGGCTAGTTACACTGGGCACGACTCATGAGGAGCATTTACTTCAGAAGTGCATTTAAGTACTTTGTTAGAATTAAGTGACAAAAAATATTAGTTTATGTCTATCATGTCTCAAAATCTGCATGTGTAAAATTTTAAAATGGAGTAATCTCCACTGTGTTGATTTTGTCTGAAAGCATGCAAGAAATCTTAAATATTTATAACTCCTAAAGCAGTGATATATGATTTAGTGTCAGATTTAAAACTGCCCTATCATTGCCCAGTTAAAATTGCTTTGACAAGTAAAGGTGAAAAACGAATAAAAATTAACTCACCATGAATTTCTTTTTTTTTTTTTTTTTTTTTGCAACGGTAGAGCTCACCCATACGAGCACAGCTACCTCTTTATTATCTGGCTGTTGATTAATCAGTTTGCACATTAACCACAGTTAAAGTGGAGTTGAGACCCAGGATGGTTAGCACAGGCCTGCCACCCCAGGTTCCTGAGAACCTGTGCAGATTTGAGAGCAGGTGTGGAGGCCAGCGCTGAGGAGCAAAGTTGGGAGAAGGAAGCCATCCCCCTGCCCTGCTGGGTCTTAGTCATGATGAGTCCATAAACCACTTAATCCCCCTATGGGTATCGAGAGTAGACTCTTTTGTACTGTAATACTGGGTTATCCAGGAACTCTACATTTCTTTACCTTACCTTCACTTTGCAATCAAGAGTCACATGAAGTGGTGGCCTAAATGGGAAGGAAATCCAAAAAAGAAGGGATTAGGTAAAGCCATAGCTGATTCATTTTGCTATCAGCAGAAACTAACACAACACTGTAAAGCAACTATGCTCTAATAAAAATTAATTTAAAAAGAACAAGTAAAAGAAATTCAGAAAGATGAAGAAACTGGGGTACAAGCAGCTGAAGCAACTCACCCCAGGAGACATAGCTGATAAATGGCAGAGTCAGTAGCCATAGGGCCCCATGGTGCCTTCTCTTTGCCTTCTTTATTTAAAGGAAGTTTTATTGAAGTCTAGTTGATGTACAGTGTTGCTTTAATTTCTTCTATACAGCAGAGTGATTCAAATATACATATATATTTAACACTACTCCACTCTCAGTCTCCACTGCTCCATGTGGGAAAGGAGTCAGCTAAGACCATTATACTCTGCCCTCCAGGATCTCAGACTTGTTAGTATTAACATGGGTGTGGTGTCATCCTCTGCATTCGCTTTTTTTTTGGCATGAAAGATTATATTTAGACACATGTTCTTTATTACGCTTGTTTCTAATTCTAGTAATAAGTTCTTATTGAATGTACTTTAAAAGGAACTGACAACATTTCCAGTTTACATTCAGCAACAAGTTATGAAAATTATGGAGAAAATGATTATACTAAAAATTAGGGCATAGAAGGCATCATTAAAAGGAATGGAAATAGTTGACCTTGACATAGATATGAAGTAGAAAGTAATAGTGGTCTAAAAATATTGTGAAGGCTACCCAGTTAATTACACTTCCTTTGAATGACCCTAAAAGTTGTCACGATGTGTACTGTAGGCAGAAACATTCAAATCAGTATGATTTCTGGTAGTTATTCAAAGATGGAATAAGAGCAGAAAGCACTTAGAATCCCCAGCCCACTCTCTTTAGACACAGTGCCAGCATCTGATGCTCCTACGCCTGTACCTTAACCCATGCGTGCGGGGTGCTGGCACTTCAGTTGCATTCGACTCTTTACGATCCTATCGACTGCCAGGCTCCTCTGTCCATGGAATTCTCCAGGCAAGAATACTGTAGTGGGTGGCCATGCCCTCCTGCAGGGTATCTTCCTGATCCAGGGATCAAACCCGCGTCTCTTATGTCTCCCACGTTGGCAGACGGGTTCTTTACCACGGGCACCACCTGGTGTCATTTAGAAGGGGCTGAGTTCCTCCCTCTCCTCTCCTCCAAGGATGGGCCTCGATTCTGGCTATTTAGAGGATACTAAATAGCCAGAAATATAAATAAATAGGGGTGAAATATAAAATCTCAGCCAGTCTAATGAGAGTTTGTGCAGCCTTTGGGGTTGCTAAACTGAAAGGTGGTATAAACCCAAAGAGGGCTAGAGATGGAGCATGAAGGTGAACGATTCCTACCATCTTTTGGGCAGTAGCTAGATCCAGTCATGCCTGATGTTGCACCACCCAGACTTTCCCATTATATAAACCAGTACATTAATCTCAATCTGCCCCCACCCACTGAGGTTTTAAGCCAGTTTAATTCGGGTTTCTGTCCTCACTAATATGCTGAGTATTCAGTTCAGTTCAGTCGCTCAGTCGTGTCCGACTCTTTGTGACCCCATTGCAGCATGCCAGGCTTCCCTGTCCATCACCAACTCTCAGAGCTTGCTCAAACTCATGTCCATAGAGTTGGTGATGCCATCCATCCATCTCATCCTCTGCCATCCCCTTCTCCTCTTGCCTTCAATCTTTCCCAGCATCGGGGTCTTTTCCAATGAGTCAGTTCTTTGCATCAGGTGACCAAAGTATTGGAGTTTCAGCTTCAGCATCACTTCTTCCAATGAATATTCAGGACTGATTTCCTTTAGGATGGACTGGTTGGATCTCCTTGCTGTCCAAGGGACTCTCAGGGGTCTTCTCCAACACCACAGTGCAAAAGCATCAATTCTTTGGCGCTCAGCTTTCTTTGCAGTCCAATTCTCACATCCATACATGACTACAAGAAAAACCATAGCTTTGACTAGACGGACCTTTGTTGGCAAAGTAATGTCTCTGCTTTTTAATATGCTGTCTAGGTTAGTCATAGCTTTTCTTTCAAGGAGCAAGCCTCTTTTAATTTCATGGCTGCAGTTACCATCTGCAGTGATTTTGGAGCCCAAGAAAATAAAGTCTCTCCCTGTTTCCATTGTTTCCCCATCTATTTGCCACGAAGTGATGAGACTAGATGCCATGATCTTAGTTTTCTGAATGTTGAGTTTTAAGCCAACTTTTTCACGCTCCTCTTTCACTTTCATCAAGAGGCTCTTTAGTTCCTCTTCACTTTCTGCCATAAGGGTGGTGTCATCTGCACATCTGAGGTTATTGATATTTCTCCTGGCAATCTTGATTCCAGCTTGTGCTTCCTCCAGCCCGGCATTTCGCATGATGTACTCTGCATAGAAGTTAAATAAGCAGGGTGACAATATACAGCCTTGTCGTACTCCTTTCCCAATTTGGAATCAGTCTGTTGTTCCATGTCTGGTTCTAACTGTGGCTTCTTGACCTGCATACAGATTTCTCAGGAGGCAGGTAAAGTGGTCTGATATTTCCATCCCTTGAAGAATTTTCCAGTTTGTTGTGATCTATACAGTGAAAGGCTTGGCGTAATCAATAAAGCAAAAGTAGATGTTTTTCTGGAATGCTGAATGCTGGTTATTGGTAATGGTCAAATCTGGCCCGAACAACCACCTATCAAGGGCAATGTAGAAAGCCTTCTAGCACTTCAAAGTGCAGCTCAACCTTGAGATTATGTTAGTTTATGCTTTCTTTCCAGGAATAAATCTAATTTTAACTAAATAAAAAGAAAATGAGGGAACTCCTTGGCAGTCCAGTGGTTAGGATTTTGTGCTTCCACTTCTGGGGGCCCAGGTTTGATCCCTAGTTAGGGAACTAATATTCTACAAGCTGCTCAGCAAGGTCAAAACATAGAGAAAGACATTCTTTGCCAGTTGATCTCTAACAAAACCTTTCATTTCCTTTTGATTCTGGTGACACAGATGCCATGCATCTGTTGTTGTTGTTTAGTCACTAAGTCGTGTCCAACTCTTTGCAACCCTATGGACTGCAGTATACCAGGCTTCCCTGTCCTTCACTATCTCCCAGAGTTTGAGCAAACTCATGTCCATTGAGTTGGTGATGCCATCCAACCATCTCATCCTTTGTTGCCCCCTTCTCCTCCTGCCCTCAAGCCTTCCCAGCATCAGGGTCTTTTCCAATAGACCTTTTCTGAAGAGTCATTTCTTTGCATCACGTGGCCAAAGTATTGGAGTTTCAGCTTCAGCATCAGTCTTTCCAATGAGTATTCAGGGTTCATTTCCTTTGGGATTGACTGGTTTGATCTCCTTGCTGTCCAAGGGACTCTCAAAAGTCTTCACCAGCATCACAGTTCAAAAGCATCAGTTTTTCGGCACTCAGCCTTCTTTATGGTCCAACTCTCACATCTCTATAGGACTACTGGAAAAACCATAGCTTTGACTATAAGGACCTTTGTCGGCAAAGTGGTATCTGTGCTTTTTAATATGCTGTCTAGATTTGTCATAGCTTTTCTGCCAAAGCGTCTTTTAATTTCATGGCTGTGGTCACAGTCTGCAGTGATTCTGAAGCCCTCCCCAAAATAAAATCTGTCACTGTTTCCACTTTTTCCCCATCTAATTGCCATGAGGTAATGTGACTTGGACTGCAAGTAGATCCAACCAGTCCATTCTAAAGGAGATCAGTCCTGGGTGTTCTTTGGAAGAAATGATGCTAAAGCTGAAACTCCAGTACTTTGGCCACCTCATGCGAAGAGTTGACTCATTGGAAAAGACTCTGATGCTGGGAGGGATTGGGGGCAGGAGAAGAAGGGGACGACAGAGGATGAGATGGCTGGATGGCATCACTGACTCAATGGACGTGAGTCTGAGTGAACTCCAGGAGTTGGTGATGGACAGGGAGGCCTGGCGTGCTGCAACCCATGGGGTCGCAAAGACTCAGACACGACTGAGCGATGGAACCGAACTGAACTGAATGGGACCAAATGCCATGATCTTAGTTTTTTGAATGCTGAGTTTTAAGCCAGCTTTTTCACTCTCCTCTTTCACGTTCATCAAGAGGCTCTTTAGTTCCTCTTGGCTTTCTGCCAGTAGAGTGGGATGATCTGCATACTGAGGTTGCAGACGTGCATCTACAAAAAGAGGAAAATGGGGCAGATGCGGGGCCCTGTCCATCTCCAATTAGGTTGCTCTCATCTTTCAGACTTCCTTCTTCAGACCTGATCTGCCCACAATCTTTGTGTCTCAGGGGGCTGATAGCAGGGCTTCCAAGGGTGACCGGTTTAGAAGGTGTAACTCGAGCAATATACACACAGTTACACTGGCTGTTGGGTCCCTGTGAAGATCATTCTGGAGTCAGTGCTGGAGGCTTCCCAGTAGCCTCCCAGTACCTGGAGGCAGTTGTCACACTGTGAGCACACCCTAACTCTTCTCATTTATCTCCCTGCCTAGGATTCCAGATCCTTTGAGCTGCACTTGGTCTTCTGTGAGGCTGAGGATGGTCTCATGTATCCTTAGCTATGTACTGTGTTGTGTACAACTTGATATACTAGCAAGGAATGTGGGAATTGGAGAGTTCTTTGGGAGAAATTCACATTTATTTATTTGTTTAAGACCTACACCCTTTCCATGATCTCAGTAATAGGGAGAAAAATGCCCAACCCAAAAGGCTGGCTATGCTAATAATGTTTCCCACTGTCCTTGCCAACCCCATTCTACCCGTGCCTGCCCACTCCCTCTTCCCTCAGCAGATTAACTTTCCTGTTTCTTTCCTTTAAGCTAATTTCTAAAGGGCTCTCACAAATGTACCTGGTGGCAGAAGGTCACTAGCCTGAGATTAAAAATTTGTTCGAGATAGTCCTTGAAAGATAAGCACCTTCAACTAGCAGCGTTTAATGTGCTGCTTTTTCCTCTTCAAAGTGCTTTGCCAGCATTACTCAGGTGGTCCACTCAACACCTCTCACAGATTGGTCAGCAAGATTACAGACTTTTTTTTTTTTTTTTTTTTAAGGCAGAGAATTTGGTGTTGTAATTTTAAGGTAGTACAGTTCATTTAGACGTCTTGAGCCGGATGTTGATGTATTAACATTCTCAGCTTCTATGCTGACCTTGACTTCACCTTCTCTTGTTAAAGTGGTTGCTAAATTTTCTTAAAATCAATCTGATTTGGAAATCCTTAGAATCCATCTTCATTTTGGTTTGTATTCTAGTCTCAAATAAGTCTTATGGGTAATAAGATTTCTAGAAAAGAAATACTTTGGAAAAAGACCCGGTTTAGCAAGCTCTTAATTTTTATTTTTCTGCTTGAATCAGCTTTTCTTTTATGGAATCCATTTATAAGGTGTACATGATGTTTTGAAATATATCTGCATTGTGAAATGATGTCCATGGTCAAGCTAATTAACACATCCATCACCTCCCATAATTACCATTTTTTGCTGTGTGGTGAGAACACTGGAGATCTACTCTTTTAGCAAATTTCAAGTGTTTGATATGTTTTTATTCATTGCAGTCATTGTGCTGTGCTTCAGGTTTCCAGAATTTATTCATCTTATAACTGAAAGTTTGTTCCCTTTGATCAATATCTCCTCTTTTCCTCAACAGGCCCCCACCCCAGCCTCCGGTAACCACCACTCTAGCCTCTGTTACTATGAATTAGGCTTGTTTTAAGATGGAATCCATTTCTTTCTTTTTTAAAAAATACACATATCCCCTCTTCTTTGGATCTCCTTTCTCATTCAAGTCACCACAGAGCGTTAGGTAGAGTTCCCTGTGCTGTGCACCAGGTGCTCACTAGTTCCCCATTTTATGCACAGTAACGTGTATATGTCAGTCCCAGTCTCCCAGTTCATCCCCTTTCCCCCTTGGTATCCATTCATTTGTTTTCTACATCTGTGTCTCTATTTCTCCTTTGCAAGTAAGATCGTCTGTACCATTTTTCTAGATTCCAAACGTATGCATTATTATACAATATTTGTTTTCTCTTTCTGATTTACTTCAGTCTGTGTGACAGTCTCTAGGTCCATGCACATCTCTGTGAATGGCACAGTTTCATTCCTTTTTATAGCTAAGCAATATCCCACTGTGCCACAATCTTCTCTATCCATTTCTTTAAAAGATATTTCCAGGTAGTTGTGGTAGATGTCCAAAAAGACCTGCTGTGTATTTCAGTTTTCCGTTTCGCTCAGTATCTGCCATAGGTCACAATCATTACAATAATCAGGGCAGCACCCACCGTTCCTTTTATTAAATGCGTCTCCTAATTCCATGTATTCAGCCACCTCATGGACCAAGTATTCTCATTACTGCGTCACAGACAAAGAGCCTGGGGCTGAAAGGAGCGTTTTACGTGCCCATTGCCACATTAGGTGGTGGTTGGTGGTCCGGCTGAGAGTAAAACAGATCTGATGACTGCCTGAGCCCCTCTGCTGCCGCCCCTGAGACCACATTGCCACTGTCAGAAGCGGAGAACGGCAGCCTGAGTGAAGCACAGTCCCCTGGAGGAGTCAATGTGTAGACCAGAATTTGTCGTGACCAAAATGCCACTTAATGTTTGTTAATCCAGCAGGCTACTACCTATAGTCTAATAAAAATATACGCCAGCCTAAAAAGCTACACAAGGGGCTGCAATATTACATAAATTTAAGAAATCCATTCAATTATAAAAGATCTGGGAGTATCAGGATGATTATTATCTGTGTTTTTGTTTACCTAGCAATTTAGAATTTTCACACCATTTTCACACTCCTTGGGTCATTGCATTCTCACAGTAAGTTGGGACAGTTAACATTATCCACCACTACTGTGATGCAGAAATGAAGGTTCAGTGAGGGTTTCTGACTTGCCACTCATGGGCTATGAAGTGAGGGAGCCCACCTCAAACCCAGTCATCTATTCTCTGTCTAGGGAATCTGACACCCACGGGGATCCCCCTGCCCTGGCCCTGTTTGACATGTGGTTGTAGGCTGAAGTTATCTTGCTGCTGCTGCTGTTGCTAAGTCGCTTCAGTTGTGTCCGACTCTAACTACTAAAGCCACTAAGTGCTGGGTAATGACTTTTGACAAGCTTGTGCTCTCCCGGGTGCCCAGGCTGCTTATATCATCTAGCTGTTTCTCAACTAGATCATGTTTACAGGTTTTCCGATTAGACGCACTGAGTTTTGCCTGTGACCTCTTGCTGTGAGCTTTACCTGGTGCCGTTCACGTTAGCAGTATCCAGACAGTTCATCCACCGGATGACCTCCTGCCAGGGGCAGCCACACTGACGGACCTTAACTGGTGTCATCTGACAGTGGGGGTGACGGTCTGACTGCCCACACCCTGGAGAATTAGCCAATACTGGAGTTAATTGGATTTCTCTTTCTTTTCCTTGCAAATACTTTCTTTTCTCCTGACTCTTTTCTTCCATGCCCGCACATTTATTTCCAGTCCTGGGCATTTGGGGGCATCCTCATTGGTGAGGCCACTGTGTACTTGTTCTCCTCTTTGCTCTGATGAATATGGCTGGTGAGAAACTATTTTGGGAAAGCATGAAGCTCTTGGAGACACTGATATCATCATTAGTCAGGTTTTAGACTCTACTGAATAATGTGCATTTTGGTTTTAATAGTATCCTTGACATCACTTCCAAGATGAAAAATGATGTGCTTAATCATAATCATTTTAGACTTGGGGAGTAAAAGGTCTTAAGTCAGTGTGAACTTTTCCTTAACATAGCGTTTTAGGTACTGAGTATATACTTGGTATTATCAATTTCTTGAAATCCCTCTCTGAACTTCAGTTTCCTCATCTGTAAAATGGTGTGATATTACCTCCTGAGGCTACTCAGTCCTGAGGATTCAAACAACACATTAACGTAAAGGCCTAGGACAGTCCTTAACATTGAGTTGATAGAGTTGCTGTTAACATAGAAATTTAAATAAGACTAAGGCATTTAGAAGATACATTCTTCTAACTGAATGGGGTCTGTTGATTTAATATAGGCATCCTGTGTCTATAATTGTAAAGGGCCAGTCCTAGTGCTGAAATTGTTTTTGCTGTGTTTTCTCCACACATTATCAGATTTTAACAAATGGGCTCATATAAATAAAAGTCCTTTGAAAAGTAGAAGTGACTTTCAAAAAAGAAAGGAAAAATAGAAGCAACTACACATCCGTACTTTGAAAGTCTTTGAAAAGTAGAAACGACTATACCGTGCCAACACTGGCCTTGGTGCCTGATCTCAGGTGTTCATTTTCATTTAATCTTCATATCAACCAGTCATCAATTTGAAAATAAGGGAACTCAGACCGAGAAAAGTTAAGAAACAGTCTAAGGATCCTAAAACCAGCAAGTAGTGTTCGAGCATCTCCAAGGGGGCTTTCAATAAGTAAAGAAAAAGAAAAGTCAAAGGCAAAATATCTTCTTCATTCCTGGTGGAGGCCAGCTTGAGGGTTGTGTCTGACCCAAGTGGGCCTTTGTAACTGCACCCCTGGGCAGACCCCCTACCCAGTGGCCAGCATCAGTGACCCGGGACAGGCAGCCCCTCACGGAGTTCTGCGGTGGGGAACAAAGCAGGTGACTCTCCTCTGTGACCAAGCTCGGGCCCACAAGAGTGAAAGCTGCATCTGAGCAGAGCCTCCCAGCTGCCTTTCCCAAATCTTCCATGAAGATAAATAAACCACATTTCCAGGGCTACAGTGAATATAAAGGCACAGAGTGAGGCCTTCGGTGACACAATTGAGCAGCCTTTCCAAACTGGAAAGCTTACGAGTGGGAAAAGTGCTCTCTATTCACAAATGGCAGTGATGATTTTCAAATCCAAGTCTGTGACTCAGCTCTAAAGCCCGGCTTTTGCATTAAGCCCTGGGAACACCCCTACTTGCTGTGGGAAGTTTGAGAGCCGTCTCTAGTTCATCTTTTTTTTTTTTTTTTTTAAATAAGCACGGTGTCTTTACTTTTTAATTTTTTGGCTATGCCTCACGGCATGTGGCATCTTAGTTCCCCCAACCAGAGATTGAACCTATGCGCCCTGCATTGGAAACGTGGAGTCTTAACCATTGGACCACCAGGGAAGTCCCTCTAGCTCATCTTTTTCAACCATTGTTTATGTAGTGTCTGATTTATTGTTTTAAATGTCTGCTGTAAGTAACCAGGTGGAAGAAGAGTTTTTCCTGGTACTGTGGTACCATGCGCAGTGATGTGTCAGAACATTTTGAAATTCATATTATTGATTAAAATAAGTAAGCAGTTCAAGCGGCACATTTCCGTTTTAAGTGAACGTAGCCATTCCCTTTTCCAGGAGATCTTCCTGACCCAGGGATCAAACCCAAGTCTCCTGCACTGCAGGCAGATTCTTTACTGTCTGAGCCGCCAGAGAAGCCCAGTCTGTAGAAAGAAGTATTCAGAGACACGTAACTTGGAAATGAAGCTACCACCTCATATCTATAAAAACCCTAGGTTCAGATGGCATGCCTTGTTTTGTATTTCAGTGGATGCATTGTGAGAAGAGCCTTTTGTTTTTTCTGTATTTCACTTATTAAAATTGTTAGGCCTGCCCATAAACCTCTGCAAAACTCTATGGAAAAAAAACGGGAACAAATATGAGGACATACGGCCAGTTGTTTTGAACACGTCTTTGTGCTTGTTCATTGTACACTGGTTCATTTGTGTTATGACAGAGTTCCTAGGGGTGGGGAGAGTGAGGGACCTAGGAGTGAGTCAGAGGGGTCCCCGTGTGCCGGCACACTCCTGCCTGCATACATATTACATCACGGCAGTGTTACCTTTTTGTGTGATATAATTGATCGTTTCAATAATTAATGTTGCCAGTGCGTGTTTCTAAGAGGACCAAGGGTAAATAATTTACTGTAATTACCAAAGAGGAGTGATATTATTTATTTATTAGAGCTTGAGAAAAATGGGTCCTTTGGAAAATAACCTTAAGGCCCCAAATGTAGGAATTTTAGTTTGCTAAAAAATTAAGTAAGCAGCACCACTGCTTCACATTAAATATTTTGCCCTACTCTGGAGGTGAGGTGGGCTTCCCAGTTGGCAGTACTGGTAAAGAACCTGTCTGCCAACGCAGAAGAATTAAGGGACAGGGGTTCAATCCCTGGGTCAGGAAGCTCCCCCGGAAGAGGGCATGGCAACCCACTCTAGTATACTTGCCTGGAGAATCCCATGAACAGAGAAGTCTGGTGGGCTATAGTCCATAGGGTCGCAAAGAGTCAGGACACGATTGAAGCAACTAGGCATGGAGGGCAGTTCTTTGGGGTCTCTAAAAGTCAGTAAAATCGGTAAATGAGGCCAGACTAAAGCCAACATCTAATCTTTGGTTAAACCATAAAGAATGTGGGCACTTTCTGAAGTGATGTATTGCTCTTTGGGGATTAGGAACCTGGTTCTATAAGCTTTTATGAACATCACTGATCACACACCCACCCAGCAGATGTGTCCTCTCTCGCTAAATGCAGAGAAAGCTGCTCCTCATTCATTTCTGCATTCGCCTAAGATCTGGATAGGATAGTGACTGCACATAAGTGCTCTACAAATTATTGTTCAGTTTGATTTAAATTATTGTTCAGTTTGATTTCAGGGCTATTCTTTATAATTCACAGTAATTTAGAAAATTTGTTTTCTTATCAAATATACACACCAATCAAAACTCATGTCCTGTTATCAGACATACTCATTTGGATTAAAAGAAGAACCTCCATATACACCTTCAGCCTCTTCTCTCCAGAGACAGTGACTTGGGGTACCTTTTGATGACTGAGTATTAAGCTCACAGGGTACTCTGCATGGTAGAGGACTTGCCATCTGTGACTTCCACTAAAGAAATGAACCTGGAACATTTCACTGGAAAATTTCAGAGAAGACTCCATTTTCAGCCTCCAGGCTCCATCCCTAACTGTCTATCTGGGAGACCAGTAAAGGTAGAAGTTTGGGTCTGAACATTTGGTATATAGGCTTTCAATTAATCTCCATTTTCATTATGGTGCCTTTAACCTTCTAATCTTCTGCCTCTGGTCTCTATACCTCTAACTTTCTGCCAAGGATGATGGAGGGAAGTTAGTTATTTGGCGACAGATAAATCAGTGAGAGGATTGTGAGGATCACATCACTTTTACAGAGACTTTAAACCAATCCTTGTTTTTCTGCTGATGTGTTCTCTTATGTTCTTTGTGTGCGTGTGTGTGTATGTGTGAGTTAACACTCAACTTCCATCTTACTGGGGTTTCAATAGAAAGCAGATCTTTACCAGGATGAAAAATGAGATTGATATCGTTTGTGGTCTGTGAAATACTATCTTTCATCAGATTTAGAATATTCTTAGCAATTCTGTCTTCAGACTTAGCCTCTACTTTGTTTTCCTCTTCTTCCAAGAGTCCAGTGACACATATGTTAAAACTTTTCACTGTGTTCTACGTCTCATACCATTTTCTGTATTTCTCATTCTTTTAAACTATCTACCCTTGACATACACATACTACTACATTCAAAACAAATAACCAACAAGGGCCTACTTTTTATAGCACAGAGAACTCTGTTCAATATTCTGTAATAATCTAAATGGGAAAATACTTTGAAAAAGAATATGTATATATATAAAACTGAACCCCTGAAACGAACACAGCATTGTAAATCAACCATAGTCCAATATAACATAAAATTTTTTAAACCTGCCCTTCATTTTGTGTATTTTTCCACTTACACTTCCAGTTTACTAACCTTGTTTTCTGTTGTGTCGACTCAAGAACACACATTATACTGAGAACTGGACAAAGACCCATATGATTCTTTCTTACACATATTCCCGTGCTCTGTTGAATTATCCAACTTTATTTTTCTCTATTTTTTCTATTTTCTTAAACATACTAATCATAGTTATTAGGATCACTGTAGTGAAAGTTCTTATAAGCTTCCTTCAAAATACAGGATGACCTTGGGATCCGTTTATAGTATCTGGGTATCTTTTTCTGTTTTTGTTCATGTGCTCTGGCCATCCTTGGCAGTTTTTCATTGCATGCTGGACATGATGTATTAAAAACAAGTTTGTAGATGTGACACACCCAGTGATGATATATTCTTTCAAAGAGGAGTCACTATCTCTCTGCTATGCAAATAGAGGGGTGGTTGAGTCTTCTAATCCAATCAAGATTTTGCTGAAATGAGGCTGGTTTGAAGCCCTGATAAGCCTCAGGCAATCTCTGAACTGTCTCTGGCCCTTCAGGGTCCTTATTTGAAATTCTGGTATGATCTTTGAGGCCCCTCCCTTTCTAAGTCTCAAACTCTGAATCTTTTTCTCATGAAACTGCCCAACAGCTCTACTATGCCTTTCAGAAATTTTCAGGTTGGTTTTTCAGCTTCCTGTTCTGCACAGCCCCAGAATTTAGCAGATGTTCTGAACAGAAATCTGTAGCGTGCTTGAGGCCACCCAGATCTCCACCAAAACTCTTTTGGTTTTTGTATTCCCCTGCAGGCAGCCCCTGTAGGCACAAAGCCCAGATTCCATCTGCACTGGTAATTGACAAATGCCCCCAAGTTAAAAATGGAAACAAAAAGTCAGCTTATCTTTTTGCAGGTCACCTCCTCTCCAAGTACAGGTCCTCCAGTTTTGCGCCTCAGTTGTTCTCTGCTGCCTGCAGAGATAGATGATTTCCATACTTACCTGGTGTACAGCGCTAGGCTCCTGTGGGCTTCTCTATCCCACTTGGAAATAGAAGTCATCAAGATTGATTTTTTTTTTTTTTTTTTTTTTTTGAGATTCAGAAGAGAATAGGATTAACTTAAGAGATTTTTGAAGCACTTAAAATCGTGGTTAGAATGACTTCTGTGATCTTCCTTGTGCCATGCCAGTTACTCAAGTGGTTTCTTAAAAGACTGAAATAATACAGCATATCAGTGAACTTTATTTTTTAATTTTTGAAACTGCAATGTAGACCTATAGAGGAATATACAGTCAGGCCCGTGGATGCAAAGGGCTGATGACACTGGTTATTTTATATAAGGGACTTGAGCATTCCCGGATTTTAGTATCCACAGGCACAGGCTGGGGAGGGATGTCCTGGAACTGGTCACCTGAGGATAAAAGAGACGACTATAAGAAAATGCTTATTTTGAATATTGAACTATCTGGACTGATGGAGACATACAGGTATATTTTATAGGTGCAGAGAAACCACTGTCTTGGATGAGTTGCTGACATAATATATTGTTTATTTTTCAGCATCTAACATTCACAAGAGAGTTTGACTCAGATTCTCTTAGACATTACAGCTGGGCTGCAGATACCTTGGACAATGTCAATCTTGTCTCAAGTCCTGTTCATTCTGGGTAAGTAACCAGAAAGTCACTTCTCCTGTTACATGAACATTGCATTTATCATTTGTAGTTATAAATTCATATTGGCAAGTTTCACATGTATTAAATATTGATCTTCTAAAGGACTTCATTAATGAGTATACGTGACATATATTTGTAAATCATTAGTAAATTCTTTTCTAGATAAGTCTGCATATCTGTTTTTATTGACAAAAGCACAGTGTTATAAAGGAAATTAATAAAGTGCTGGTGCATAAAAACTGCCTGGCTATTCTGGCACTACTTTTAGGGCTTTAATTTTGCATTTCAATAAAAAAATTTTAGTATAGTCATTTCTTTTCATTTTACTTTATTAAAATGTTTTTTTCTGAGTTTATTATTTTCCTGAAATAAAATTATAAAGAAGTTGTATTAAAGTTTTTTAAATAAATGAATTTTTTAAAGAAAAAAAACAGTAAATATACCAATGTATGTACACCAGAAGAGCTATAGTAAAAACCACATCAAAGAGGCTCCTCTTTGCCGCCCTGTTAGTCAGCAGGCAGCTAAGAGGTGACCTGCTTCAACTGCTAAATTGATAATTACTGTATTTTTAGATATTGGGTTCTTTGCCTAATAGGTAATTAAAACTTGGGATAATCGATATGTATATAGATGGGAATGAAATAATTTGAAAATTTCAAAGTATTTTCACCTCTGAAATTGATGTTTAGGCCATAAATTAATTGTAATTCAGGACAAGTACATATTCATTTTGAAGTAAATAAATTAACTATGATTAACATATGTGACGTGCCTTATATATCTTATGAAGTATTTTTTGCTGCTTTGAATTACAATAAAGTGTGATGGCTAACACAGCTAGTGCTTGTCATATATCTGGCATTGTGCTAAATCTTTTCACATGTACTATTTAATATTTATTTGAACCTTACAATGACACTGAGATAAGTTTTATCATTATTCCCATTTTACAGAGGAAAAGTCCTAAGCTCAGAGTAATGCTACAAATTATTTAAAAAATTCTTACACAATTACAGCTTGTAACATCACAGTTGTAAAACACAAGTTACCACAATGTCATTTAAACAGAAATAATTTACATGCAAGTGCTTTATAAACTACATGGTGGTCTTTGAATCATCAATATTGCATTTCTTTAATTTAATTAGAAAAATTCTTAATTATAGTAATATTAATTTTTAAACTGCTTAAAATATTTACATGATTTATAGTAGATGTATATGGGTCTAAAATTGCAAAAGCAAAAAAAAAAAAAACAAGTCAGAGTTGAGAAGGAAAATACAAAGCACCCAGAATACATTCATTCAGTGGGCAAACATATTGAGTTTTTTGAACCAAGTTTAGTGAATTGCCACCATGTTACCAAAATCTAGACCCAGCACTTTGTACTCTACATAGAAAAGAAAAGTCCAAGGGTTTAATTTAGTAAATTGAGAAGCTGAGGCATCATGGGATAATAAAATCAGAAATGAGCGTTCCTCTGCATTGGACACAGTATAGTATTTGAATATGCAACTTATCTCTCCTTCCTCTTGAATTCATTGAAGTCAACAGACTTCTTCAGGGAAGGAAAGTAATAGCAGCAACTGTTGGGCTTATTTGAAAAGGAGAATACACACTGGTATACACTTGGAACTAGTTCACTAATGCCAGGTCTATGGAGTAGCTCATACATAGCCATATGAGGCAAATCTTTTTCCAAATTGTCCCACAAATGCCAAATGCCTTGGTTTTGTTTTCTGATGGTTTTTATTTTTCCTTTGCTTATCATTGACATTTTCTGTTGCTTGCTTCTAATTATCTTACATTAATTTTCCCATTTGCTTTCTAAATTATTTTGCAGCTATTCTTCTCCACTTCCTCAGTATGATTCAAGGTGATAACTGTGTCTTTTATGTGACTCATCCCTTTTTGTATTTTTAATTTATGTGAATTTTCCCCACAGATTGTGTCAATGTCTGTAAGTGTATCAGCATTTGTCATCCTGCTGTTCCTAAAACTAGAAACATTCATGTGTTAGTTTTAAAATCATTTGTAGAATTCCTGCCTTAGTTTACATATTAATAAGATACAATGAATATGATTCAGTATTACCTTTTCATTTGTTTTTGTAAGTTATAGTGCATGAAATTTTATTTTGTATACAACATGTAAGAAGTGAAGTTGCTCAGTCCTGTGAGACTGTTTGCAATCCCATGGACTGTATAACCTAGCAGGGTCCTCCGTCTATGGAATTTTCCAGGCAAGAGGACTGGAGAGGGTTGCCATTTCCTTCTCCAGGGGATCTTCCCAACCAGGGATGGAACCCAGATCTCCTACATTGCAGGCGGATGATTTACCTGCTGCGCCACCAGGGAGTTTAAAAAACAAATTTCTGTATTTCATGATGTTATTGAATAATAGGACTCAATATTCTGCTTAACATTTACCCCATATTTCCTCAGTCTTTTGGCTCTATAAAGCTGAAAACCTTAGAACAATAAATAATCAGTAATGAGCCCCAGCTATGTGCTGGGTGCCATGCAGAATATAGAGAAAGAGATTCTTCCAATTTGTCATTAAAATCTTCTAAGCCATGGTTTTTCCATTTGGTTCTGATAGTCTCTGTAGCTGGGGTATTTTTATATTGACGCTGGTAACCTTCTTACACTACCTTCAGTGTATATATGTATATATATTATATACCTATAATATATATTTCATTTATTTATATATGTATAAATAAATGAAATTTATCACTCAGTTGTGTCTGACTCTTTGAGACCCCATAGACTGTAGCCCGCCAGTCTCCTCTGCCATAGGAATTCTCCAGACAAAAATACTGGTGTGGGTTGCCATGCCTTCCTCCATGGGATCTTCCCAACCCAGGGATCAAACTTAGGTCTCCTGCATTGCAGGTGGATTCTTTACTGTCTGAACCATGAGGGAAGCCCATAATATATATTTCATGTATTTATATATGTATATATTTTTCCGTATTTTTTTTCAATGTTAGTAACCAAATCTGACCTAGGCAATTTCTAAGCACACTTAACAAAATAGTTTTGTTTATTGGTCTATTCAATAAACATTTACTGTGTGCTTATTATGTGTGAGAATCATGCTCAGCTTTGCAGGTAGAGCAGTGAACAAGACAAACCTGATTGGAATATTATGTGTGTGAGTGAGAACCAGCTGTTTGTTGCCAGGGCGAGCAAGGTCCTCTCAGTGTAAATACTCCAGTGTTTATTTGTACCAATACAACTACATTTTCAAACCCAGAGTTTATCTTGAGTCATTTCTCATTCATTCTGTTACTGTTAGTCCCAACCACAAATTCCTTTTTAACTACTAAAAGCTGGGAAAGATCAGATTTTTGTCTTGGGCTTCCTTATAATATTGCCACATTGTCTTCAGTACCGGGTAAAAAGTGGTTGTTAAGCTTGTACATGTCTAAGGAAATGAAGGCTCCCAGAGTAGCTGCAAGGGAGCCCTGGATCATTCAGCACTGGAGACAGTTCATCTGGACACTTGTACAAGTGAACAAGGATCTTTGTTTTTTAATAGGAGGGAGTTTTGTTTTTTGTTTTGTTCTGTTTTTGAAGGGGTCTGTCTCTTGCCCTCATACTTTGAATATCCCTGTGATTCTGGTCTCTCAAAGTAGATACAATAATATCAAAACATAAAAACCATTCATTAATCCAGAGGAAAATGGCTAAATCCAAAATGAGCAAAAAGGTATGAAGTTGATGATGACTTCACTGATGACCACAGTTGGTTCTGAGAATCTGGTGGGCTGAAAGGTGATCCCCATGCACCTGCCTCTCTCCATGGGGATGGTGGGCTGATTTACTCTTTCAAGGTCAAGAAGCATCACTCTTTAGGAAGGGGTCTCCAGCTAAGGCCTCCAGGCAGGGTCTGAAATCTATTTGGGGGGATGTTAGAACTGTTTTACAGAAGAGTATACAGTAGCAGATTTTGATGGATGGGATTGTCCACCCCCACGCCCACATACACACACCAGATACTGTAGATATTCAGACAGTTTTCTAAATATCAACATTTGGTGCTCTTCCATGAATAAGCATATTTTCATATGTTAGAACCAAAATGTAAAAATATGTGTTTCTGTTCCCCGGTCTGACTTGCACTCTTCCATATGTTGGGCTCATTGGTTTATGTTTACTAGAGTGCTTTGCAACCCGGTGACAAAGGTGGGAGGAGTCACAGAGGTCTTTTTTTCATGAACATATGATATGAATCAAGATATTACCCAAATAAGTTTGGGATTAGCAGATACAAACTATTATACATAGGGTGGATAAACAACAAGTTGCTACTGTCTAACACAGGGGACTATATTCAGTAACCTGTGATGAATCATAATGGAAAAGAATATGAAAAATAATATATGTATATGCGTAACTGAATCACTTTGCTGTACAGCAGACATTAACACATTATAATTCAACTATATGCCAATAAAAAGTTTTTAAAGATACTACCCAAATATGACAGTTAATTCTTTACATCTTCATAGCTACAAGCACAAGCAGATAAATAGTTTTTCTTCCCTAGCTTTAATGTAGCAGCCAATGACAGAATTATATAGAGATGTTTTCTAAAAAGTCAGTTCAACAATTTTTGCATTTCTGTACAGATACTCAAATGTAGGTTATTTTAAATAGTTTTTAAAGTCAAATTGATACTGAAAAGATTAAATCCCTTTCCATCAAAATTGCCTTAGTAAAACTTTAGTCACTTACTGCTTTTATTCGTTTCTGCTTTGTGAAAATAGTAAAAATTAGAGTGTCGGATGATTAAATATACATTTATTTTCTGAGTTGTTCACGTTTAAGACATACTGTGGAGTTTCATCTTAACTGCTGGGGGAAGAGATTCCATAGTCAGCAAATGGCTAAAACCATGTATAGTCACAATGACCCTTGAATATAATTTAAACCACCCACAGCAACCACATACAGTGGTTTTGTTTAGGGGACTTTGTTTTTCAATGCAAGACAGTCCTTTAATAGCCAGCTTTTATTCCAGCTTTGAAACATTCACTCTTCCTTTAGTTTGAGCATCGACAGAGTGATTGACTTCTGTTCAGAGGCCGTTTGCCACCAAAAATAAATTGTCGTGTTTTACACTTTTGCTCAGTTCACAAGTCAAATGCACATTTGAGGTATTTACTTGCAGTGTATTCTTAAAGAGAGGAAATGCTAGCTACCTTGTCTGTCACTTGAACATTTAACTTCAGAACTGACTGTGAAGATGGTTTGCGTCTCTCCCTGACTCGGCCTCTGATCTTCCTCTGCAGGTTTCTGGTTAGCTTTATGGTGGATGCTCGAGGGGGCTCCATGAGGGGAAGCCGTCACCACGGGATGAGGATTATCATTCCTCCACGCAAGTGTACGGCCCCCACCCGCATCACCTGCCGTTTGGTAAAGAGACATAAACTGGCCAACCCACCCCCCATGGTGGAAGGAGAGGGATTAGCCAGTAGACTGGTAGAAATGGGTCCTGCAGGGGCACAATTTTTAGGGTAAGTCATTTTGTCAATTTTCATCTTGGCCCTTATACTGCATCTTTGATTTTCTTTACCCTTGTCAATTAAATTAAATCTATGGAGTTAACTACTACATCTATTGAGTTGGACCATTTTGATCGATTACAGCATTGGTGTAGAATCAAAGGTCACAAAGCTATGTAATTCTGTGAAAAGCTGGAAGGCTGGCACTCCCTTAACTCAGTTTGCTGGTCAAAGCTTTTACTAACCGAGAAGCATGTTCTCTGCTCAGTGAGTGCACGGAACCCCAGCAGCCTCCGTGGAAGTCAAGGCACCACTCTGACACGTGACATATTGAATAAATGGCAATTTTGGGTACATGTATGCTTAATGATAATTTTTGGGGGAAACAATCCATTGTGATCTGGTCCTTTAAGAGAAAAAAATGAATTTATTTTCTGAGGTGGCACTTGGGTGCAAACCAGGCAGGCTCTGTCATGACTGACAGTTTGTTCACAGTTTCCCCTTCTTGTTTCTCTTCCTGCTGCATGGATGTTATTCAGTAAACTGCATCTTCCCACCAATCCTCCCCCTGTAAATGAGGGTGAGAGCTTGGTTAGCCGAATCCTGCAGCTTGGGCCTCAAGGAACAAAATTTATTGGGTAGGATCTTTATAGACAAGATACAGAATGTCTACAATTCTTTTCCATTTTCAATTTTTTTCTATCACACCCATGGTCTTATTCTTGTCTTAATTTTATTTTCAGTTTTTAATGCTTTCAGTTGATGTGTGTCACTGAAAGAAAAAAAATTCATAGTGGCTTGACTTAATGTAGCAACCACCGCTACCTCTCTTGTGCTTTTCAAGCATGTGGAATTCACTGCAAGCATTCTGCTTTCATAACTTTGTGCTTTTGTAAAATTTACTTTCATTTAAAATATTTCCACTGATTATGGTTGTTTTTAAGATAGACTGAAGATCTAATTTTAACCCAGTGTAAGAGAAGGTATTTGCAGACTCTGAATCAACATTTGCTATAAATGATATATATGTGTGTGTATATATATACATATATCTGTGTGTATATATATATGTATGTGTGTGGAGTTACATTTTTTTAAAGTACTTATGCATACTAAGTAAACTTTATGGACTTTGAGAAGGAAAATCATCAATAAGTAAACTGATTTTGAAAAAAAATGTTGGGAATACAAGATATTTAAAGGGAACCAAATAGGCAGCAGGTAGAATATTTACTAAAGTTATTAAATTGTTTTGTTTTCTTCTGTTTAAGCTGAAATGTGTTGGTATTCGTCTGTCTGCCTGTCTGTCTGACTGGTGTGTTGGCCTTGGCAGTCTGCATGAAGAAACCTGTTATGAAAACTTATGCTTGGCTTTCACCTTGGTCCCAGACCCTCGTTCATTTTTTCTCTCCAGTATTGTTGAATGTCATACGCAAAGCCACATCCCTTAAATATTCACAGTGACAGTATCTGATACATCAACCTGCAAAGATTGTATCTAGTTCTCAAAAAAACAGAAAAAAGTAATGTCTGATCCAGGTGTGGTTAAAAATATGGTAAACATCTTAATAATTCTTGAAATGGCTAACACTGTTAGGAATAGCTGATTCTGTTTTTACCCATCAAAAAATAAACGCATTATAAAAAATCTTTCAAACCCTTAATTTTAATTCATGAGAAGTATTTTGCCAAAAGTAAAAATTTCATACCTATCATCCTATTTTAAGTGAATGCTTTTGTAATAACTCAAATATTAATACGTTTTATGTCATTTGGTCATTACAACTGCTATGACTTTTTATGCTGTTACCTATTTAAGCCTGTACCTTCTTTTCCCACTTGTCCATAATCACATAGGCTAAGAGGTGAGGTTACATACAACCTCTGTAGGAGAATAATGATACTGTCTACTTAAATGTCATAAAATAAAGCTGCACAATCCAACTACATAAACTGTGTGTGATTGTGGTCTGCTTACTTCCATTCATCTTTTTTAGCATTTATCCTACTTTCAAATTTAACAGAACTACTCCTGTGCTTGATTGGCTAGCTTCAATTTGCAGCCATTTTTTTACATTCTTTTGCAAAAGGACACTGTCAAAGATTAACAGATTGTTATATGACAATTTCAAACCAATAGTGCTTTTTCAGAAAGTTGAATTCCTATGCAGTCCTACAAGAGTGAGGAAATGAAGCTGCCCATTTCGTAACTTAAAAACTAAAGAAACTCTCTTGACTATACAGGCCATGAACGTTATGAAAACTGACCCTTGGAGGGAGTGGATTGTTACATTGATTGTTTTCTTACTAAGGGGAAAAAAATCAGCAATCTTTCAAAATAATTTACAAATTTTCTTTAAAGAAATGACTGTGTCCTTTTAAATCATGAGTGTTTTGTATAATATACCTATTGTGTTCTTAAAAATGGACCAACTTTCTTTCTTATGGTCTTTTTTAATAATTTTCAATTCCTTGATTTCTAATGTGTGCTGAATATTTTCCCTCTTTTAAATCAAATGCCTAACATATGATAGGCCCCCAAGAATTGTTTGTGAATGAATGAATGATGGCATGTTTTCAGGCTTCTAATATATTATTTAATTAGCAAATGATTCTGCAGCTTTGAAATCATTCCCAACCTTAGTGGCACCTCTGACTTTCAAATGAATATTGTCAGTGAAACATTTTAAAAAGTATGAAACTATAAACACATTTCCTTTGATACCAAAATAATGTGGCTTTTTTTCCAGCCCTGTCATAGTGGAAATCCCTCACTTTGGGTCTATGAGAGGCAAGGAGAGAGAGCTCATTGTTCTTCGCAGTGAAAATGGTGAAACATGGAAGGAGCATCAGTTTGACAGTAAAAATGAAGATTTAACTGAATTACTTAATGGCATGGATGAAGGTAATTACAATGACTACATGTTTCTATTAATGTCTGTAGGCAGGAATCAAATGAATGACTAAAGGAAGCAGTGCTTGAATTTCATACATTTGTATTTTAAAGTGGGAATCGGGTTCCTCCGCATTTGTTGTTTTCTACGTATAAGGAATGAAGTTCAATTTCATCTAAAAAACTAACCCTATCCCAATACTAATGTACACATTTCTGATAATTCTCTCAGTCTTAAATCAACTATATCAATCTTTCCAAAGCTTAAGAAAGTTTTCTAAGTCAAAAATGTGTAAGGAGGGGGTAAAATAATAATGGAAGGTATGCAAAACATGTAGAGCATTTTTAAGAAAATACATTCACTTTTTAAAAACTGTTATTGGAGTATATTTGATTTACAAGGTTGTGTTAGTTTCAGGTGCACAGCAAAGCGAATCAGTTATACATACACATGTGTTGACTCTTTAAAATTCTTTCCCCATATAGGTTATTACAGAGTATTGAGTAGAGTTCCCTGTGCTATGCAGTAGGTTCTTATTAGTTATCTATTTTATATATAGTAGTGTATATATGTCCATCCCAGTCTCCCAATTTTTCCCTCCCCCCTCTACTGCCTGGAAACTGTAAGTTTGTTTTCTACATTTGTGACTCTATTTCTGTTTTGTAGATAAATTCATTTGTACCTTTTTAGACTATATAGTAAGTGATATAATATGATATTTGTCTTTCTCTCTCTGACTTCACTCAGTATGACAATCTCTAGATCCATTCATGTGACTGGAAATAGCATTATTTCATTCCTTTTATGGCTTAGTGATATTCCATTATATATATATATATACATATGTATGTATGTATGTATGTATGACATCTTCTTTATCCATTCCTCTGTCGATGGACATTTGGGCTGCTTCCATGTCTTGGCTATGATAAATAGTGCTGCAGTGAACACTGGAGTACATGTATCTTTTCAAATTATTGTTTTCTCCAGGAGTGGGATTGCTGGATCATATGGTAGTGTTTACTTTTTGTTTGGGAAATTATTATTTCCATCCCTTTTCTTTTATCTCAGTCTTCTCCCAGATTATTCTTATAGATTTTTTATTTCTCCTGGATTCTAATCAGTTTTTTAAAAATGAGGTTCAGGCTACTGATTGGAGTCTTTGGTGCTTCCAGTGTCTTTTTCCTTGATCTGGTAAGACAGGCCTATAGCAAGCATGTCACCTTCTCATATACACCTTCTTCGGGCTGTCTAACCCTTAGAATCATAGTAGTTTTTCTTAGCAGACATTGTGAACAGACTTGTTTTGAGAGTGGGTACTTGGTATAGTGTTTTCTTTTTAAAATGTTGAACGAGAGAGAGAGAGGTAGAGCAAGCTCACCATAAAGAAAGCTAACCTTTATACTAACTTGCTAGTCCCTACACATCCAGCAACTGCTTTATATAGCATTTTTACTGGAGATCTAATTCACATACTATAAAATTTACTACCTTCATATTTAATTCACTGGCTTTTGGAAAGCATCTAACATAGTCTCTCCTGGTTGTAAAGTGTGCATGAAGGAGTGACAGAGACTCGAGGGTGTCTGAGGGACGACTATGGACAAGCTCTTGGATCCCCATGAGCCTCTGTTCCTTCTGCAAAACGGAGATTACCTTCCTCACTTCATAGGGCTGCTGTTAAGAAAAAATAGTCATTATGTGAATCACTTTTCAAATACAGCCCTTGTTACTTACTCAGCCCTTGATACGTGTCAGCTATTGTCACTTTTATATTCATTCCATAGAAAAATATTGTCATACCAAAGGTTTTGTATAAGACATGGTGAATCTCAGCCAGCCAAGAATTTTAAAATGTCTTTACAGCAGGGTAAAGGGAATCTAATCATTGTTGAGAGTCTAGCATTCATGAGGCACTGATGAATGCATTTATATATTAAAATTTTAAGTGAAAGCAAGGTAGGTAGTTTTAACCCTACTTTATAGATGAGGGAACTGAAGTTCAAGTAAGTTAAGTAACTTATAAAAAGTTACCCCAACTAAGAAGCAGCACCAGGGTTGAAATCTACCTGTTTGCAAAAACTTTTAACTATTCCACTTATTTTAGAAACGTGTGTCCTGTGGAGAGGAAAATAAACCAAAAAAGAAAAATTCCTACAAACCTCTAGATTTCAACATTGAGAATAGTCACTTTAAATGTTATACATGTAGTAAGTATATAGTAAATATTTATATATAATATTGATATTTATATCCTATACCTTATACAACTTCAGATAATTTCTAATGGATGGAAACATGCAGTGGTGATTAAGATTTCTGATTTTTGTTACCTTAATTGATTTTGCAGCATGAAAGTATAGTCATTCTTTTGTAAGGAAATTTACAAGAAAACACAATCAAAGGTTTTAAAAAGAATAAATCCTAAAGGAAAGAACTGAATTAGCATTTTGAAAAGAGTAAAAATAATATGGATGATTCAGGTAAAAGAAATGGAGAGAATAAGATAAATGGGTTTTCAAAAAAGGATAGTTTTTGTTTGTTTGTTTTAAGGAAAATAAAGTATTAAAATATTTTCATGTATCCAGTATTTCTTAAATGCTGTTGTTGATTACTAGTTTTTTAAAGGTAGCATCCTCTACACAAGGATTTTTTTTTAATTTTATTTTATTTTTAAACTTTACAAAATTGTATTAGTTATGCCAAATATCATAATGAATCCGCCACAGGTATACATGTGTTCCCCATCCTGAACCCTCCTCCCTCCTCCCTCCCCATACCATCCCTCTGGGTCATCCCAGTGCACTAGCCCCAAGCATCCAGTATCGTGCATCGAGCCTGGACTGGCATTTTACTTTTAACCAAGAGCTACCTTGATGATGTAAGCTGCTGAGGGCAGGGTATGTGTCTAAATAATGTTTGAACCACCAGTACTGGGCACAGTGCTGACTTAGACACCCACCCAATCCTGGAGAGTGGGTAGGAGGAGGAACCATCGCATAATGCGTAGTTCTAGAGGAAAGTTCACATCAGCCTATTTCTCCTACCCTAAACTTCACTAATGTTAGTCTCCAGGGGAAAAAGTTAAAGGGGAACATTTACCTTGAGGACAGTTCTGAGAAAGTAACAATATTTTAGGAAGAATATTGAATATTCTAAGAGAATGTTGTCCAATGGAATTTTCTATAATGATGGAAATATCCAACAGTAATCACTCGGAGAAGGCAATGGCACCCCATTCCAGTACTCACTAGTAATCACTAGTCACATGTAAATCTTGAGTACCTGAAATGTGACTAGAGCAAGTGAGGAAGGTAATGTTTAATTTTTTAAATTAACTGCAAGCAGCCACCATTGTGGATTCTAAAGTATGTTCTTCATTTTTGAGCACATATTATAGTATATCCTATCAGGCACAAGCAGATTTTTTTTTTTTTTTTAATTTTAAAGTTTCTTGATGGAATGGATTTTCAAGATTTCATGCTGACATGTCTTCATTTTGTTTTCAACAAGCTAATTTTCAAATAGGAAGTCTTCCTATCTTTGCTTAGACAACTGACTCCCCAAACACTACCATACTAAGGGCGTCTGTGAGATGTTTTAAAGATACAGTGATACAGCCCTCTGTCCTGGATTCTACATGCTATCTTGGAAATAGTGGATAGAGTTGCTTTGCTACATTTTTAAAGACCAGGTAAACTCTGGTTCCATTTTAGACAATTTAAAGGAAGTGTAAGTACTTCCAAGTTTAAAAAAATCAAGCACTGGAGGCCACAACAGGAAAAATGAGGACTATTATTAAATTTAAAAGCAATAATAATGAAGGAACCAAGATACACATTTTATAACTGAAGCTTAATTGATCAGATTTCATACCCAGCTCAAGAACCACTTACCACCACTCTTGTTCTGTCCCCAGAGAAACTTCATTTTTACTGGAACCTCCCTCCCTGAAAATCAGGCAAAAATAAACATCAGTCTGTCTCTAAAAATCTAACCCTTCTTTTTCCTTCAAGGTCCAACCAGTCAGAGTTCTTGTGGGTAGAAAAGCCTAAGGTTTCATATTATTTTCTACTCTCTCCACTCTGTCCCATGGATAGCTGTTAATTAGCAAGATAAAAATAGTGCATAAAATAAGCCAGTGACCATCCTTAAAGGAAAAAAGAGATAACTCATCCTACTCTAGCTTTATTTAACCTATTAATTTCCCCAGTTTGTAACCATCAGGACTTATCTGTCATCTATGGGAAGTGATCCTTGATAATACCTGTCTTATTATAAATGTCTCATTTTAACCCTCTTTTCCATAAATGAATTCTGTTACTTAAAACTAACCTATATTCTACTTTTATAACTAGTCCTAGTGTACCAGCTTCTCTGAAAATCTAAAACCCAAGTGTTTAGAAAGCATCTTAGCCAGTATTTTGATCAGTGATATATATATATGTACTCATTTTTTTTTTTTTTTTACTAAGCAACACAATTATAAAGATTAGGCTATGGTCCTATAGTATTTTTAAAACTTGCAAAACCTTTCGGTGTGCACAATCAAATTGTAACTCCAGGGAAGTCGGTCAGTCAGTTCAGTCGCTCAGTCGTGTCTGACTCTTCGCGACCCCATGGACTGTAGCCTACCAGGCTCCTCTGTCCATAGAAGGCAAGTCCAAAGAGGAGGGGAACTTGCACAATGGAGTTTGGTCATTAGGGTTATGAACTGCGGATGTCACACAGACCGGAATTCTTGTCCTGGCTCCACCACTTACTAACCCTAAGTCTCTCTAACCTCGTAGAGAACTAATGGGGAATACATGAGCTGAAATATGTAAATTTCATAGCACAATGTCTGACACATGAGAACCACACTCAAAGTTAGCCATACGCACAGTTTCCATGTACATACAGTTGGGCAGGAGAGCAAGCAGGGGCAGAAATCTTGCCTCTTCAACTTGCCAAGTCATGTGCTCTGACACTGGCCTTGAAGTCAAGGGTCATTTTTATCGAATTTTTTTTTTTTTCAAACCTACTGTCTGGTTACTACGCCATATACTTGGAGGGCTGTGTCCACTTCAAGTGGCTGCCCTTTTCCAAATCACACAAGGACACCACCGGGGCTAGTGGAATCCCATCACCACCACCCATTCAGGGAAGAGTAGGTTGATAGATCTAGACTTCCAAAATTTGGACTCTTAATCTAGTTGTTTTTCTATAATACTCCCTCACCTCTGTATCTTCTCAAATGAAGGATGCCCTATTCAGTCGCTAAGTTATGTCCAACTCTTTGTGACCCCATGCACTGTAGCCTGCCAGGCTCCTCTGTTTTCTCTATCTCCTGGACTTTGCCCAAATTGCTCATGTCCACTGAGCCAGGGATGCTATCTAACCATCTCATCCTCTGCCCGTTCCCCTTCTGTCTTCAGTCTTTCCCAGCATCAGTGTCTTTTCTAGTAAGTCAGCTCTTCACATTGGGTGGCCAAAGTATTGGAGTATATTTCAGCATCAGTACTTCCAATGAATATTCAGGGTTGATTCCTTTAGGATTGACTGGTTGGATCTCCTTGCAGTCCAAGGGACTCTTAAGAGTCTTCTCCAGCACCACAGTTTGAAAGCATCGATTCTTTGGAGTTCAGCCATCTTTATGGTCCAACTCACATCTATACATGACCACTGGAAAAATCATAGCTTTGACTATATGGACCTTTGTCAGCAAAGTGACATCTCTGCTTCTTAATACACTGTTTACATTTGTCGTAGCTTTCCTTCCAAGGAGCAGATGTCTTAATTTCATGACTACAGTCACCATCTACAGTGATTTTAAAACCTAAGGGGAAAAAAAAAAATGTCATCACTTCCACTTTTTCCCCTTCTATTTGCCATGAAGTGATGGGACCAGATGCCATGATCTTAGTTTTTTTTTTTTTTTTTTTAATGTTGAATTTCAAACCAGTTTTTTCACTCTCCTCTTTCACCATCATCAAGAGGCTCTTTAGTTCCTCTTCACTTTCTGCCATTAGAATGGTATCATCTGCATATCTGAGGTTGTTGATATTTCTCTCAGCAGTCTTGATTCCAGCTTGTGATTCATCCAGCATGGCATTTCACATGATATACTCTGAATATAAGTTAAATAAGCAGGGTGACAATATACAGCCTAGTTGTACTCCTTTCCCAACTTTGAAACAGTCAGTTGTTCCATGTCCAGTTCTAACTGTTGCTTCTTGATCCGCACACAGGTTTCTCAGGAGCCAGCTAAGGTGGTCTGGTATTCCCATTTCTTTAAGAATTTCCCAAAATTTGTTGTGATCCACAAAGTCAAAGTTTAAGGCTTTAGCATAGTCAGTGAAGCAGATGTTTTTCTGGAATTCCCTTGCTTTCTCTATGACCTAACAAATGTTGGCAATTTGATCTCTGGTTCCTCTGCCTATTCTAAACCCAGCTTTTACATCTGAAAGTTCTCAGTTCACATACTGCTGAAGCCTAGCTTGAAGAATTTTGAGCATAACCTTAGTGTGAAATGAGTGCCATTGTATGGTAGTTTGAACATTCTTTGGCATTGCCCTTCTTTGGTATTGGAATGAAAACTGACCTTTTCCAGTCCAGTGGCTAGAGGATGCCTATAAAAGTGCTTTGTGTGGAAGAAAAGGTGACAGAAATGTCATTTGCTATTTAAGTTTTCCATTATGAATCAAGGTACCCTCTTAATTCTTGTATGATTCCAAAAGACATGATGTATATTCAGGAAAGACGGTCACCGCAGAATAAGATGGAAACGAGTTATTTGTGGCACTAGCAAGCTCAGGAACAAAGGCATCAGTGATTATGCTCGTGAAGCAGGCGTGTTAGCAAAGTTCTACTGAAATAAGAGGCTAGAATGACACAGAGGACAGTTGGTCTGGGTGTGAAGAACCTGCTGTTACCACTAAGGTATCACGTAACAGGAGCCACTTTTCTATTTGGCAGCAGACATAAATCTTGTTCTAGCACTTGTTCACTGGTGTTTTCTCGGGAAAGAAAAAGGTACCGCAAAACAAAAGTACTAATTCTGCTCCTGCAAAAGCATCATCTTTCAAGTGCAGCAAATTGAATCCACTTTGAAAGTTTAATTAAAACCTTACTTGAATTAAACTAACAAAGTTCAATTCACCATGTTTAAAATTGTGCTTCCAGTGAGAGGGGATATGGGGAGAGGGCTGGATTAGGAGTTTGGGATTAGCAGATACAAGCTACTATATATATAGAATCGGTAATCAACAAGGTCCTTCTATATAGTACAGGGAACTATACTCAATATCCCATAATAGACTATAATGGAAAAGCATATGAAAAACAATATATATATCTGTCTGGATCACTTTGATGTACAGCAGAAACTAACACATTATAAAACAACTAAAGTTCAATAAAATAAATCAAATAAATTCAGACCCCAAAGGGATGGTGTATAGTTTGTGGTTATACTGGACCTGGGAGTAATATTTATGAGTAAAAGAATCCTTCCTCCTTAGAGGTCTTAAGAATTGAAGAGTTTGAGAAATGCTCAGTCCTGGACTGGCCAATACAGTAGCCACTAGCTACATGTGGCCAGAGAGCACCTGAAATGGGGCTAATACAAACTGAGATGTGCTACAAGTATAAATATAAAATATACCACAGATATGAAGATTTAGTGCCCCCCAACATACATCTCATTTATAATTTCTACATTAATTAAATGTTGAGATAGTAACATTTGGGATATACTGAAATAAAGAAAACATACTGTTAAAAATAATTTCACCTGCTAAGTCACTTCAGTCGTGTCCGACTCTGTGCGACCCCAGAGACGGCAGCCCACCAGGCTCCCCCGTCCCTGGGACTCTCCAGGCAAGAACACTGGAGTGGGTTGCCATTTCCTTCTCCAATGCATGAAAGTGAAAAGTGAAAAGGAAGTCGCTCAGTCGTGCCCGACTCTTAGCGACCCCATGGACTGCAGCCTACCAGGCTCCTCCTATTTCTCTTTAATTTTTTAGTGTGGCTATTAATTTTTTAAATTATATATATGGCGTGCATTATATTTTTTCAGACAGCACCACCATGGACAGTAGTAGATTTTGCTTTATACATAGTAGGTCTTAAATCTATTAGATTTTAAAATCAAAATCATTACTACCTGAGTATCAAAAGCATGCTTTGAAGATATGTGAATTTTGCTATTATTTTAAAATCCCAATCACTGTATTGGAACAAAATGTTGCTGAAGTTCTCCAAACAGTATTACAGCACTAGGAAAATATTTCCTCACTTGTTAACACTGCTTAACGTTCAGATGAGAGCAAATAAAATTTTATGGTAATATATTTTAGATTAAATAATTACATATATTGTTTTCCTATAAATTGAAGTAGGAAAGGAAAATTTATACTAATTATATAGCTTAACAGAAAATAAAATGTTCATAATTTATTGTCTAACTATATCAATCGTATTTTAGAAACATGCTTTTCAGTTAAAAATTGCTACTTTGGTTCTTTTCAATTGAACTAATTTTTACTTTATCAACCATGAGACCAAGCAGTGATCTTAAATTGTCAAGTTAGATTGTAGAATCAGTTGAGCACTGAAAAGTGGAGAATGTAGCTTTATGTTGCACACAGCACCACCTGTTGGAGAAATCTATTACCGATTTTGAAAAATTCTGGAGGAAAAAGTAAAAACTGAACTTAACCAAGTCAGGACTTTGGTTGGAGTGTAAAGAAAAAAAAAAAAAAAAATAGAAAAAGCATGCTAAGAAACTATTAATTGAACCATAACACAATACTAACTTGCTCTCAGTCCATTGCCGTATAAAAGTTACTTTAAATCAATGGAATGATGCCCACCGTGTCCATAACTGGACCAGAGCAATTCCATCACCCCTGCTAGTCAGGGAATAAAAACAGGACCAAAGCAGATGAGCAGTACCAATGCCAAGTTTTATACACGTCTGTGTAATGGACTTTCTAGCAATTCCATGTCTTAATGAACCATTATTGGGTCCAAAAATGACATCAGACATCCTGTCACAGATGTCAGGCGGGGGGGGCCTCAGCGCCCTCCAGGGACAGTGGAGGAGTGAGAGAGACTGGGCCATATCCAGCATCGCCTTCAGTGTGGGTGCGAATGAGGCCGACTTGCAGGTCTAGGCCCCTCGGGGTGCAGTGCACTTCTATGTTTGCGCCACATGCTGAGTTACCGATTGGTGTTTAGCTTTAAGACATTATATCCGATCCTGATTTTGAAGATAGGATTATATTCATTGTTTCTTATCTGGATATAGTGCCAACGGTTAAAAGAAGGGTTGAGGAAAGTTATGTAAGGGGGCTAATTGCTTAAAAGGCTTTTTATTTACATAAATAGAAAAGTAATCTAATGTGGAAGAATATTTTTCTAGACAATAACATGGAGAAGCAGATGCAAAGAATACGAGGCTTCTGCAGTCATAGCAGAAAACCTTAGAATGATTGATTATTCCAGCGTGGCCAAACATGCCCTCCCTCACTTCTCTTCCTCCAGGAAGCATTCCCTAAAGCCCAGTCTAAGTTAGATCCACCTGGTAAATAGTCTGCGGCACCTGGCCTGTCTTCTGTAAGCAGCTTTGAACTTTGCTCTCTTCACGGTGGACTCTAAAGTTCATGTGCGCCGAGAATGGCTCTGACTGGTGACAGTCATTATGCCCCATGTACGTAACAGCTCTTAGCAGCGTTGTCTCTTCATCATAATGTGTTGACCGAATGAAGAAATGAATGACTTTTATCTGGGCATGTGCTGCCATTCTCGGTGATGCATTTCCTCGGTAATTTACTGACCCATATCTAAGAGAGAAAGCAACTTCTAAACGAACGGATGCCACAAATGAGGAGAGGGGGGTCTGGGAAGCAGGAAAAGGGCATGTAATGATTAGAAATTAGTTTTCTAAAAATTAACTTCAAGATATAGGGTCATTAGAAATTATAGGGATTGGTAAACCTGGAGGGAAAACCAAACAGATATGTCATTGTTTCCAGACGTTCTGCATCATTAGCCCTCAATTACTTGTGCAAATCTGAATAACAAAGGTCTCTACCTTGGTGTAAAATAATGCTAATTCAGACAGATGAATAGCAGATGCCAGAATTCAATTAGTTAAATTACTAAAATTATGGGACCTTTCTGTACAATCTTTGCAACTTCCCATGAATCTAATTTTTCCAAAATAAAAATTGAAAAAGTTCCTACTATGTTTTCTTTCAGGAAGAAGGGTCAAGTTTATAATTTGAGGGTTTTTTCCTGTAACCTCACAGAGGGCTTGTTCCAAAAGTTGCATGTTCAGATGGAGCTGAACTTTGGTTCCAAGAAATGAATGTCTATAATTTTCTGAAATATTTCAGTATATTACAAGTGTGCTATGGCTCCCCATATTCTATGAAAAAAAAAAATATTAGTTCCTCAGTCATGTCTGACTCTGTGATCCCATGGACAGTTGCCTGCCTGGGTTCCTCTATCCATGGAATTCTGCAGGCAAGAATACTGGAGTGGGTAGTCATTCCCTTCTCCATGGGATCTTCCTAACCCAGGGATTGAACCTAGGTCTCCTGAATTGCAGGCAGATTCTTTACTGTCTGAGCCACCAAATTTTATAGCCAGTGTTAAATACTATAAGTTTATGTTTTATTTCCCTCATTTCTCCCAATTTATCTGCTACCTAGTTTTCTGTTATTGGGAAATTTTCCCTTAAAAACTGAATGAGATGAAAATGATAGCAGTTCTTATTTATACACTAGTAGAGATGCAAAACAGAAATGGTGTGATTTTTCTTTAAAAGAAATCCAAACTTAGATCTGCCACAGGCAGGCTCTATGGCTCTCCTCTATCCAAGGTTGTATGACCTTGGAAAGAATATGCAACCTGAGTTATGTCAACAGAGCTATGCTGGTGGTTTTGTATCATTTATTTGTCATATCTATTGCAGAGGAAAATTTCTTATCCTGATCTTATACACAAGTAATGTAGGGCTCAGAGTTCAGGAATCTGTCCAAAGTCCAAGCTCACTGGTTTGAGAACTGGCTTTGAACCTAAGATACTTGTCTACAAAAACTTTCCACAGACCCATATGAGCTAGCCTGCCCTTTTGAATTCTGATATTCTAAGACTCCATTTTTTTCTCACCACTCATTATTAAATACTCCATTCTTAGAAGAGCAAGCTAAGAGAACATTCACATGACCAGAAATGAAACCCCAGATACAGAAATCATCCTTTGTGAAACCTTTAGCTTGCATTTCTTCTGTAGACTATTCACTCTCAAACCTGCAGATCACAAACAGCCTTTAGAAAACAGATTCCATACAGGAAAGAGAGTCATGGACTCATTTAACCACGTTATCAAGACATTTATGACATGCATGTAAGAGTGAGGCCAAACTGATCAAGGTGATCGTTTAAATGCTTTAAGAAAAACTTATTTCGTGGGCATGTGATTTCAGTTCTGTTATTTATGGTTCATTGTATTATGACCTTCATAAGCATTCATATTTGCAAAGCATTTTATGATCCTTCTTGCTCTGTTGCAAAATCTCATTTACAGAGAATGCTGTCACACCTTTAACCAAGAAGGAAACTAAATGAGTTACAAGGTACTTAAGAAATGTACCATTCATCAGCAAGGCAAGAATGCTGGAGAACATTAGCTTCCATTTCTCATTCCACTGTCATCAGAGCTTTCTGCTTCTGGAGTGAGCCAATAAGAAGTCATGTCATCTTTTGGATCAGGGTGTTTGCATATCTATCCACTAAGTGAAAGTCGCTCAGTTGTGTCTGATTCTTTGTGACCCCATGAACTATACAGTCCATGGAATTCTCCAGACCAGAATACTAGAGTGGGTAGCCTTTCCCTTCTCCAGGGAAGCTTCCCAACCCAGGTATCGAACCTAGGTTTCCCACATTGCAGGTGGATTCTTTACCAGCTGAGCCACAGGGAAGCCCAAGAATACTGGAGTGGGTAGCCTATCCCTTCTCCAGGGGATCTTCCCAACCCAGAAATTGAACCGGGGTCTCCTGCATTGCAGGCGGATTCTTTACCAACTGAGCTATTAGGAAAGCCCTGATACCCACTACTCGTCCATTTATCATTATCTATTCACTAGTCATTATCTATCCACTACTTATCTGTTTATCAACCACTAACCAGTGGTTCAGTGTTAAAGAATCTGCCTGGCAGGCAGGAGATGCAGGTTTGATTCCTAGGTCAGGAAGAGGCCCTGGAGAATGAAATGGCAACCCACTGCCACTCCAGTATTCTTGCCTGGGAAATCCCGTGGACAGAGGAGCCTGGTGGGCTACAGTCCACGGGGTTGCAAAGAGTAGGGCACGACCTAGTAACTAAACAGCAGCAGCAGCAGCCCCTGTGCCAGCTAGCCTGCAAACTGTGTTATATAGTGGTTGGTGTCCACTGTCTGTGTGGTTTTGTCGCTTCTCCCACCTGGGTCTTAGCTCTAAAGCAGACCAGCTAAGTTAATTTGGGCAAGTCACTTAACCTCTCTGAAGTTCAGACACTTGCTTCACCAAAATGCTATGTGGACAAAATAGTAATTGACCTGCCACAAAGTAGACATGCAGTAAGTGTAAATTTTAACCTTCCTCCTGGCCAAACCTATTTCAGAACTCACCTCTCTTTTCCCTTTGATGTCGGTGTATGTAAGAGAGAGAGGGGAAAAAAAAAAAAAACAAAAAACTTGACTAGTAACGGATTTAAAAGAGAGGGATTCCAGAGTCCTTTCATTGTGCAGGCATTAGAATCATCCTGAAAAGTAAGAAGATTTTAATATTTGTTATGTCCTTGTCTCCTTTAATTCTATAGCTATGGAGTGGTTTAGTATTTCCTTTTAAAAATCATTTAAAACTAATAGATATTTATTGTTCCCCCATAAGTACCTCTTCTCATATTGAAATGTCCTTGTTTTTCATGGGATCCTGTTGTCATGTTTTCAATAATTTGGGGTCTGGATACTTAAAGACAGATACAGGGTAGGAGTCTACTGAGACTTTGCTTCTCAACTATGTTAAGTCATAAAGTCACCTGAGTTGAGTAGGGAGGTTTCAGGGTCCATCCCTGGGCTCCCAACTCAGAATCTCCATTACAGAAGCCTAGGAGTCTCTGCTATTAACACATAAAACTGTGTTACTTCTGATGTGGCCAGTTTGGGGGCACACTGCTCTGGGAGCTAGGTGACAGAGGGATTGCTAACAGCTTTAAAAGAGATTGAGTACAACACAGAGGGTCCCTGAGCACTGGCAAATCCTAAAAGATGTCAGAAATTGAGCATGAAGCTTCTCCATTTACCACTCATTTGCTGCATCTGACGGGCACACCGCACCCATTTGGAGTTGCCTTAGTGCTTCACACAAGGTAATGTGGCCTACATGTGACAGAGTGACCTCCGTTACCCAAAGTGGCAGTTCTTCCTAAACCCACTGCATTTGCTTCCAGGGCAAACATCTGTTTCTACCTTGTTGTTGTTTTTCAGTCACTAAATCGTGTCCAACTCTTTACAACCCGTGGACCGCAGCATGCCAGGCTTCCCTGTCCCTCACCATCTCCCTGAGTTTGTCCAAGATCATGTGCATTGAATCAGTGATACTATGCAACCATCTCATCCTCTGCTGCCCTCTCTCTTCTCCTTTTGCCTTCAGTCTTTCCCAGCATCAGGGTGTTTTCCAGTGAGTCAACTCTTCGCATCAGGTGGCCGAAGTGTTGGAGCTTCAGCTCCAATGAGTATTCAGGGTTGATTTCCTTTAGAATTGACTAGTTTGATCTCCTGGAGAAGGCAATGGCACCCCACTCCAGTACTCTTGCCTGGAAAATCCCGTGGATGGAGGAGCCTGGTGGGCTACAGTCCATGGGGTTGCTAGGAGTCAGACATGACTGAGCACTTCCCTTTCACTTTTCACTTTCATGCATTGGAGAAGGAAATGGCAACCCATTCCAGTGTTCTTGCCTGGAGAATCCCAGGGACAGGGGAGCCTGGTGGGCTGCCGTCTATGGGGTAACACAGAGTTGGACACAACTGAAGTGACTTAGCAGCAGCAGCAGCAGTTTGATCTCCATGCTGTCCAAGCTACTCTAAGTCCTCACAAATGTACATGCACACACAAACAACACCCACAAACACAAGCAGCTAAGAAGTACACATTATCACAAGTCCCCAGAAAGATGCCTTACTCCTTCCATTGGGTCCAGACTGATTGGAGTAAGCTTAATACTCACAGGATTCACACTTGTTACATTTCAGTTTAGGATATCTGTCTTGTTTGAAGGATGTAATTTCAAGGCAGAGTCCATGTAAATTGCTTGCATTATGTGGAATCCTGAGCCATTTCTAAAGGAGGACATAATCATAGCTTTGAGACAGAAGGCAAAAAAGAATCTACTTAGCTGATGGTGATGAGTTGCACAGCAGTTGAAACAAACTATAAGAACTTTCTCAGTTGGAGCAGACATTATGAACTCTGGGAATTCAGACTTTTTTAAAATAAGCCAAATCATGGGAAAGGAAATATATCTGCTCTGAATGGAAACTTTTATTCTCTGTCAAGTGCTGAATAGGTGAAAACTTGCCCGGAATATTTTCCTGAACAAACTCTTTGATTCCTTCCTGTTTTTTCTATAGTAGGCTTTTAAAATTATTGTTATTATTTACTTTTGTTTTCTTTTTCTTCACTAGAGACTCAGTATTTAGGTTTTGACAGAGCAGAGGGGAAGGCGATGGTTAAAAAAACAAATGTTGGACCAAGATTCCAGTTCCATCTTTGATCTGGGTTGACCCTGTTTCTCTCCTAGTTAACAGTTAACTTGGTACTGGTTATTCTGTAAAATGAGAACATGTCACTGATCCAATTACCTAACCATCTGTTTACCTTTATACACATTTCTATGTAGCACATGCCATAGTCTCAGCCCTGCGTCTAATAGAGGAGGCGGACGCGTTCACAGTGGAGCGATGGTAGGCAGGTATGGTAGGTATCAGGGGAAACGAAAGGAGGTTTCTGTGAGTAGCAAACAACAAAACAAAACCAATCCCCTCCCCAAAGTGTAGGGATTGTAGCAATTAAAACCAGTCCAGCATGTAAACCCAAAGGTAACACTGTCTTATTCCCCACCCTCTCTTCACTTCACCTCCAACTCCAGTTCCCAGTGCTAACAGCGTAGAAGGTTTCTTCTGCAAATTTCTCTTATAAAAGTATACCAACATAGATTATGCTTTTCCTCTAAAAAGGATCATACTATGCATGTTGCTCAGCATCTTGTTTCTTTCCTCACTTTACACACATGTCAATCACTACCTGTCTGGCTCCCTCCTTTGCTCGCGGCTCACCTCTAACGTCACCTCCTCGGAGAGGCGTTTCCTGATCCTGCACCCATTAGACTGTACTCCGCCTGTGGCCGTGACTTTGGTTTGCTCTCTGCTGTACCCCTGGTGACTAGACCAGGGCCAGCACACAGTGTGTCCTCAGCAAATCCTTGGTAAATGGATGGATCTGAATCCTCCAGTCACTTGCTGTGGGAGTAAGAGTGTGGATGAACGGATTTATCAAACCAGTGCCCTTACTGATGGGCACACAGGCTCTTTCAAGCTTTAGTCATTCAAGCAATGCTGCTTTGCCTGTGCTTATCAGAGAATGTCTTCCCTGGTGGCTCAGACAGTAAAGCGTCTGCCTACAATGCAGGAGACCTGGGTTCAATCCCTGGGTCCAATCCCTGGGTCGGGATGATCTCCTGGAGAAGGAAATGGCAACCCACGCCAGTATTCTTGCCTGGAATATCCTGAAAATCCCATGGACAGAGGAGCCTGATAGGCTACAGTCCATGAGGTTGCAAAGAGTCGGACACAACTGAGCGACTTCACTTTCATTTCCCCTTTATAAAAGTATGTCAGAAAATGGGATTGCTGGGTCCAGGGATAGATGCATTTTCATTTTGAATAGAAGATGCGCAATTACACTATCAAAAAATTATTGCTATTCACACCCACCAGCAATGACTGAAAGCATCTGTTTTCCCCCAATTTTCTCTGGGTATTATTGGTTTTTAATCTTACCTGGAGGTGGGTGTAGCAGGAGGTTGAACTGTGTTTGAATTGGTATTTCCATGTAAATTACAAAGATTGAGTATTTTAATATGTTTATTGGCTGTTTTGTGTGAATCGCCTGTTTATAACATTTTGCCCATTTGTGCTGGTTTCTCTGTCATCTTGTCAACAACTTGTAGCTGTCGTTAGTATTGAGCATGTTCGGTCTTCATTTGTTGTGTGGCTGTTACCTTTCCCAGCCTACCTTTTGTCATTCGTTTACTATCTTTGCCATAGAAAGCGTTACATTTTTATATAGTCAAACTGCCTTTTACAAGGAGCTTAGCGCAGGGCTCTGTTGTGACCTAGATGACTGGGATGGGAAGAAGGCCCACGAGGGAGGAGGTATATGTGTAATACAGCTGATTCACTTTGCTGTGCAGCAAAAACTAACAAAGTTAAAAACTAACTAAAGCAAAACCTTCCCAATTAAAAGAATTTTTTTTAGGAAATAAATGTTATTTAAATTTTATAAAACTGCCTTTTAGGCCTCTGAGTGTCCATTTTTTAACTTTATATTTAATTGGAGGATAATTGCTTTATAATATTTTATTGGTTTCTGTCATATATCAATGAATATGATTCAGAAAATGAATCAGCCATAGGTATGAGTGTCCAGTTTTGAATATGAAAGTTTCTCCCATCCAAGGCTAAAAGATACTCTCTTGCTTTTTTTTTTTTTTTTGGTGATATTTTAAT